>NW_006921702.1:8441121-8454900 GCF_000298275.1 Orycteropus afer afer | reverse complement strand
ACCCAGGCTCTGTCTGAGCACACAGACTGTGATGGAGTTCCTGTGGGCCCAGAAGGTAGGTGGGAGTGGGGATGGCCACACCTCCGTTCACCAAGCGGGTGTAGGGTATAGTAACAAGAAGAATGTCATACCTTTTCAGTCTTGCAGGCCCCGAGTGTCTTTGGGGTTGCCAGAAAGCAGAACATGTTCTTAAGCCCCAGAAATCTGTGAGAGCACTGTCTGTTTGAATATCCAAAATAGTCAAGCCACTTTTTAAACCTTCAAAATGGCGGTGTCTTCTGGACTGGTAAAAGTCCATAGCTCAACCCACCTTTCTCTTCACCTTCTCCATTTGTTCCCCAGCCAACGTGCGCAGTCCTCTGTGCAGTCCCTATCTACCAGAGTGATTTTTAGGTTAATTCTTAGGTCCTACCACCACTTGCGAATCTCCAAGCCATCTGTGCCGTCTGTGCCATCAGGGTCACTCAGGTTGCTGCCAGACCGCAGCTCCGTGTGTCTCCTTTTTTGGTATTTTCACTTGAATTCTTCTGTTTCATCCACTTTTGTATCCTTCCCTTCAAGGCTCAGGGGTCCAAGATTATCTTCTGTGTGTGTGTTAATTGGTTTCTCTTTTCTTTGTTGAAGAGGGTCTGTGCAGTCCTTCTGCCTAGTCTGCCATTTTGCTGCTTCTCCTTCTTGTAGGATTTTAAGATTCCAGTTCCTACTCACAGAATTAGGAAGTAGAACAGACACTCTAAAAGCTATGTTAGAACAATTAACTGCGTAGATCCATCAAGCTATGCCTCTAAACCTTTGCACAAAGGAAAGTTATCCCATGAAGTGTTTAGCTGTACTTAAGTAGTATCAACAGACACAGCCTTTTATTCTTTTTCTTCATTCTTTCATTCCTTCTTTCATTCCTTTCTCCCTCCCTCCCTCCCTCCCTTCCTTTCTTCCTTTTCTTTGGCTGCTAGGAGCTCTGGTAGCATAGTGCCTAAGGCCCTTGACTGCTAACTAGAACACTGGAGGTTCAAACCCACCTGCCACTCCTTGGAAGGAAGATGGGGCAATCTACTTCCATAGTGATACTGCCTCGGAAACCCAAGGAGGGGTCACTATTTGTTGGGGCCGACTTGATGGCCCATAACAACAAAAACAACAGTGGTAAAGTTGTACAAAACACTTTATTTGCCATTTGTCATCCTTTCCTGCCCCTCCCTCTGGTATGATGTTTAATGGTAAAAGCTACATTAGTCTGGTTGTGTAACCACTGATCTTAATTTATATCAATTTTCCTATCACCAAAAACAAAGATTAACTACTAGCCTATAAATAATTGCTCCTTTTCCTCTTACCCCTACCCTTAGTAACCACTAATAACACTTGGTTTGTATATAATTATTCTTTTCATTTAAGTGTGAATATACAGTGTTTTTAAGGAGCTCTAGTGGTATAGTGGTTGAGGCATTTGGCTGTGAACTGAAAGTTCAGTGGTTCAAAAACACCCACTGTTCTGTAGAAGAAAGCTGAGGTAGTCTGCTTCTGTAAAGATTTACAGCCTTAGAAACCCAATGGACATCAACTAGGAGTTGCAATCGACTCAATGGCAGTGATTTTTTTGGGTTGTTGTGTTGTTATACAGCATTTGTAAGTTTGTAATTGACATTTTTCTCAGCATAATGCTTTTGAGTTTGATCTATGCTGTAGCATTTGTCAAGATTTCAGTTTTATTTAAGCCTATGTAGCATCTATGTACGACACCCTTGTCCCTTGTTCATCCATTCCTCTGTTGATAGGCACTGGGTTGCTACCACCTTTGTTGCTATTGTGAATAATGCTACAATATGAGCATACATATATCTGTTGATGTCATTGTTTTTAAGTACCTAAGAGTATAATTACTAGATCATATGGAAATTCATTTTTTAATTTGTTGAAAAATTGTTATACTAATTTCCACAAAGGTTATACCATTTTACATTTCCACCAGCAGTGTATAAGGGTTCTAGTCTCCTCACATTTTTTTTTTTTTTTTTTTTAATCAATGCTGTTTCAGCTGCGGTGAAGTGGTATCTCATTGTAACATCGCCCTAATGACTAATGACACCTAGCATCTTGTCATATATTTTTTGGCCACTTGAACATTCTTTATGGTGAAGTGTCTGTTTATGTACATTGCCCATTTTTCGACTGAATCATTTGACTTTTTGTTGTTAAGTTTAGAAATTATATATATATATATATATATCTTTATATATATATTTGATATTAGACCCATGCCATATATATTGTTTCAGATTTTTCTCAGTTCATAGTCTGTCTTTTTAATACCTTGATAAAACCTTTTGATGAGCAAAATATCTTCTTTTTATGGCTTCCTAGTTACACATTTTATCTCTTGCTGCTCATGTGTTTACAGGCATGTTTAATAATCTATTTCTAAAGAACAAAACAAGAACAACAAAAAACTTCACTTCCACAGTTTTGCCCCTAGGTTTTCTTCCAAGATTGTTATAGTTTTAACTTTAACATTAAAATCCCTTTTCTATTTTGAGTTAAATTTTATGTATGGTGTGAAGTACAGGTTCTGTTTTTTTTTTATGTATGTGGATATCCGATTTTGTCAGCATGATTTGTTGAAGAGGCTTTTCTTTCCCCATTGAATAACCGCTTGTCAAAAATCAGTTGTCCACAGACGTTTTGATTTACTTTTTGGCTTTCAATTCTATTTCATTGGTCTGTGTCTATCATTGAATCAGGCTGTTTGATTACTGTCACTGTATAGAATGTTTTGAGATCAGAAGGTGTGAGACCTACTACATTGTTCAAAATTAATTTAGCTAATCAGGATCTGTTTCCTTTATAGAAACTGTTGATATCTATTTTATTTTATTTTTTCTGTCTCACTAAACAATGTTGTTGGGATTTTATCAAGATTATATTGAATCTATAGATTACTTTGGGCGGTATTCACATTTCACAATATTAAGACCTCCAACCCAGGAGGATGGAATGTCCTTACCTTTGTGTAGGCCTACTTTTATATCTTGTGGAAGTATTTTATAGTTTTAATTTATAAGTACTTTGCATCTATGATTAGGTTTATTCTTGTACTTGTGCATGTGTTTGTGTGTGTGTGTGTGCTGCTATTGTAAATGATATGGCTCTCTTGATTTCCTTTTCAGATTTCCCCTTGTAGATGTATAGAAATCCCACTGATTTCTTATGTTGATTGTGTACCCTTCAACTTTACTCAATTCTTCTGTTAGTTCCAGCATGCTTATTGTAGAATCTCTGCAGTTTTTGAGATTTATAATCACATCATCTACAAATAGTGATAGTTTAATTTCTTACTTTCCCATTTGAATACCCTTTATTTTTTTTATTGTCTTATTTTTCTGACAAAGATTTCCACTGTAATATTGAACAAAACTGGTAAAGGTGAGCATCTTCCTCTTTTTCCCAATCTCAAGACTTTCACTTTTTCTGTATTGAGTTAAAGGTTGGCAGATTTTTTTTTTTTTTTCATAAATGTCCTTAGTCATGTTAAGAAATTCCACTTGTATTCTTATTTTGATGAAAATTACTATCATAAAAGGGGGTGGAATTTCATCAAATGTGTTTTCTGCATCCATTGAGATGATCATATGGTTATTTTTTGTTTGTTTTATTAATGTAGTATATTACATTGATTTACTAATGTTGAACCATTGGAATCCTAGAGAAAGAACTGTCTCAGGTCTTTATTCTGTGTATTTTTTTTCTCTACTCTATTTTATGTATTTCTGCTATGATCTTTATTTTTCCTTTTTTCTGGTAGATTTTTGGCTTTATTTCCGCTTTCTGTTACATTCCCTTATGCTGCAGAGTTATGCTATAGATTTTGAAACTTTCATCTTTTTAATGTTGGCCTTTATTGCTATGGATTTCTCTGAGCACTGCTTTCACTGACTTTTCTATATTGTGTTTTCATTTTAATTTGATTGTAAGTATCTTTTTAAAATTTCTCATTTGATTTATTCTGAGACTTATTTTTTTTTTCTTGGAAGTGTGTTATTTCATTTCATTACATGTATTATTCTACCTAGTCTTCTTATTATTAATTTCTAGTATCATGCAGTTATTTTAAGAGAAGAGGCTTTGTATGATTTCCATTTTTAAAAAACTTATCAAGATTTACTTCGTATTCTAACATATTGTCCATTCTGGAGAATAATCTATGTGCATTGGAGAAAAATATATATTGTATTGCTGTTGAGTTGAGTGTTCTCCCTATGCCTTATAGCTCCAAATGGTTAATAATACTTTTCTAGTTTTCTGTTTATCTATTTATTTTATTCAACATCAAGTGGTATATTAAAGTTTCCTACTATGGTTGGGCAATCTATTTCTGTAGTGATACCATCTCAGAAACCCAAGGGGGAGTCACTATGAGTTGAATCTGACTCTACAGCAGTGAGTTTGGTTTTGGTTTATTTTTCCATTTAATTCTGATAGAACATGCTTTGTAAATTTTGGGGCTCCTGCTGAAGTTAAATATACAGATATTTATTATTGTTACATCTCCTTGGTGAATTGCCACTTTTGTCATTATATAGTATCCTTCTTTGTCTATTATATTTTTAGTTGAAATATAATAAGTCAGATATTAATATTGCTACATTTGTTCTCTTTGATTACTGTTTTCATGGGATATTTTTCCCATTATTTGAATTTTAACCTAGTTATGTCTTTGTGTTTTCCTCCTACTCTGAGATATCAGTTTTCTTAAACTACAGAGATAAATTTGGGACAATTTAAAAGTCACTTAATGACTAAAACATGCAGAGCTATTATATCTCTTGGCTTCCAGTAATTCAGAACTCATACATTAAAAATATTTGTTAAAGAAAAAAAAAATTAATTTGTCTTCTTGGGTTGAAAGCAAAAATGATGCTAATATTTGCTTAGTTAACTCTTTCAATCCTAAAACTAGACATTATTGTTATTGTTGTAGTTAATTGTTATTGAATCTTACCCCCTCAACTCATGATAACCCCATTTATTACAGAGTGGAACATTTCCATGGGGTTTTCTTGGCTATAACAATTACAGAAACAGATCGCCAGGCCTTTTCTCCCATAGAGCTGCTGGGCAGATGAAAAGCAATCTTTTGGATGTCAGCAGATCATAAACTATTTGTGCCAACAGGGTCCTTAACCAGAAATTAATAGTAAATGATTATTTATTTATTTATTTGAAAAATTTATTCAATCCATAATCAGAGAATAGAAAGGATAATGAAGAACAGTGATTCTCAAATTTTTTTGCATGTTAGAGTTTCTTTTTTGCCATTAAAAATTCCTCAGATTTTTTCACACTCAGACCAATTAATCCAGTATTCTTGAGGTGATATTCAAGCATTAGTAATTTTTGGAAGATGAAACTAATGTGAAGCAAAGTTGTGGAATCACTGACATGGAGCACACTGTTTTCAGGAGTGGTTCTAACTCCACAACAGCTAGAAATAAGCTTTTTACAGAAATTAATGAGTAACAAAAAGCAGGTCCCGATTATTTCTCATTTAAAAACAAAAGAGTGATATCATATTGGCAATTCATGAGAAGAGACTTGTTCAGCAGTGACCAATAATTGAAAAATTCAATAATGCACTACCTGTAATTAATTTCAAAGTTGGGGAGATTGTGACTCTGGATTACAGAGTGTTAAGCATGCCAGAGGCAGATATAATTCAATGTCTGAGCTTTGAGCTTCTGAATTTGCAAGAAGCAGGTTGGCGCAGAGTATTTTTGTAAAAATAAAAGTGTACTTTAATTTCCTAAACCTGTCCATTCTTTGTCTTCTTATTACTTACATAGTGCAGCAAAAGAATCTGTGAATTTGAAGATTTTTTTACTTAGGAGATTTATGGATTACTGGAAAAAAATATTATTGTGTAGAATAGCCAATGTATGCTTTAGATACTGATAATTGAACAAAAATCACAAATAAAGCAAAAGCCTTTAAGATTATTTTATACAGATTTCAAGTATTATTGTTTCATCCACTTTTATCCTTAAAATTTTCCCTCAACTTCTTTTTGTTAAAAATTATGTTTACTATGAAATATTATGGGAGCTCTGGTAGCATAGTGCCTAAGGTACTTGACTGCTAACCAGAAGGCTGTCCGTTCAAACCCACCAGTCACTGCTCAGAAGGAATATGGGGCAATCTACTTCCATAGTGATACTACCTCGGAAACCCAAGGAGGGGTCACTAGGAGTCAGGTCCGACTCAACGGCACATAACAACAACAATAACATCATGAAATATTACAGACATACAAAAGTTAATGTGTGTGAATTTATGTTGAATTTATATGCATATGTATGTGTTTGGTTATCTAGTGCTGCTCTAACAGAAAATATCACAAGTGGATATTATCCAAATTTAAAGTGCCAGCTCTAAGGGCTGAAGAAATTCTTAATCCTGGGCTTCAGCTCTACCTCTTCTTCCTGGCCCTCAGGACCTGGAGGCATCTCTTAACTTAAGCAGCTGCTAGTTGCTGAGGCTGATAAATCCCAGGTCAACAAGTAAAATTACACAGCCCAAGATTATCAAACAACATGGCAGGCCCCTAGTTCAAGATCAGAAACAGTCCCAAGAGCAGCAGGAAACATGGCAGGCTGCTAAAAGAAGACTGAGCTACATATAGGGTGTAAGTGTACCAAAAAGCTCAGAACCTTTCTCAAGGCTTCTTCTTATATACTGGAAACAGATCACATACCTAAAGCAGCTACTCAGCTGTTCAGAGCAGATTCTACCATGCAGTTGATTATCAGTGTCATCATGGTGAATGACTACCTCCAGCTGACCAGCCACTCAAAAGCAGGTGCAGTCAAGTTGACACATTAATTTAACTACCACAATTCCACACGCTGTCAACTTGGCACCTATACAGATCTCCTTAATTGGGTGGACTGAGTCTCCTTGACCATCTGAGTGGTGACCTCACCTCCTTGGCCAGGAAAGCTCTGTTCCTCTATCTCTTGAGCATGACAGTTCCACTCTCTCACTTTTGGACAGGAGATATGGCCCCATCCCACTGGCCCTCAAGAATGGCAACCCCACATTCCAGAATAAAGTTGGTGAATATCTGACATTTTGAAATCTAGAAGGCTGCGGTGGTTGCACCACCAGAGGCCATGGTCTACTCTTTGAGTCTGAGGCAGCTCTACTTTTGTTTCCTTGGTTTTTCAGTTTCTGCAGATTAGTTTCCAACTCACTCTGCCAGGAAGCTTCTTGCTCAAAGGCACTCACATTTCTCTCTCCATGGGCCAGCAGGCCTGCTACTGTGTCTCGTGCTGGTATCTTCAACTAATTACTGCTGAAAGGCAATCCATTCTGCCAGGAAGCTTCCTGCCCAAAGACATTCAGCTTTCTCCCTTGTGTCCTGGTAAATCCACTCTGTTTCATGCCAGTCTCTAGCTCTGCTGCAGCTGTTTCTCAGCTGGTCTCATTGCAGGAATCTCAGGTCCAAGGATGTGCTCCACTGCTGTTTCCACATTTTTGGTATCTGATAGTGTAGCAACCTTCTTCCTCGGTGCCAATTTCTATTTCCAAACCAGGCCCAGCACAGTTGACATATAACCTTAACTACCACAGTATATTTTATTTGATTAAGGGAAAAGCTAACAGTTTTTTTTTTTCTTTTAATTATTTACCTCTTAGATGCCCAGAGTGATAAATAGATTACAATCAGCCTCTAAACTTACATCTGCATTACATTCTGTTATCACTGCCGTCTTCATCCTCCCAGTGATAATCACCATTCCATTTTTTTATATATAATTATTGTCTTGATTTTCTTATAAATCTTGTCTGTACCTGTAAATATATTGAATATTTTTGCCTCTTTTAGAACTTTATATAAAGAAAACCATGATGCATGCACTATTCTGTGATTGGAGTCTTCTGCTCAGTGTTGTATTTCATATATTTATCTCATGGTTGCTTGTAGTAGCAGTTCATCAATTTGCACTATTGTGAAGTATTTCATTGTACAAACAGAGTAAAATAGCTTTCTCCATTTTACCACTGATGAACATATTCCTTTATTTTTGCTATCATAAACAATCTTACTTCACATCTTCACATCATCCATAATAATAATAATAATTAAATATAGATCATAGGCTTAAAAGTGAAAGATAAAATTTCAAATGTTCTAGAAGACAATAGAGGAGAAATATCTACAGTATCTAGAGTTAGAAAAATTAATTTGCTTTGTAAACTTTCACCCAAATCACTACAAAAAAAAAAAAAAAGTCTGTCTTAATTTTTGTGGTTATCATGATACATCTAAGTGTGGCATTTCTATTTATCCTGAATGAGGTCTGTTGAGTTTCTTGGATTTGTGGTTGGCCATCACTCTTTATTTCTGATTTCCTAAGGTATGAATCTTATTGAAACTGACTGCCACATCCTTCTCCAGAGGAGCAATGGGTAAGTTTAAACATCCAGTCTTTCAGTTAGCAGCCAAGTGCTTAATTACTGTGTGCCACCTAGGCTCCACCAAACCAAAGATACAGGAATTAGAATTTACAACATATATTCTAGGAGAACATAACTCAATTCATCACATTCCGCACATTGGCCTCAAAAAAATTCATGTCCTCCCACACACAAAACTCATTCATCCCAGAAAAGAATGGTTATGGGTTTTTGATAAGATGTTGGAATAGGCAGAAAGACTGCAGAGATGCTCTTCAACAAAGAAAAGGGGAACCAATTAACATAGATACAGAAGATAATCCTGGACCCCTGAGCTTTGAAGGGAAGGATATAGAAGAGGACTAAACTCTAACTAGCAGAAGAATTGGGAAAAAAACAACAAAAAAGGAAACATACAGAACTGCGGTCTGGCAGCAATCCTGATGGCACAAACAGCTTGGATATTGATCAGTGGTGGTAGAACCTAAGATTAACCTAAAAATTGGCCTTGCTAGCCAGGGACTGTTATATGCCATCAAGTCTGACCCAACTCATAGTTACCCCTCCTTGGGTTTCCGAGGCAGTATCACTACCGAAATAGATTGCCACAAGCTCTGGTAGCATAGTGGCTAAGGCACTTGACTGCTAACCAGAAGGCTGGCAGTTCAAACCCACCAGCCACTCCCTGGAAGGAAGATGGGGCAATCTACTTCCTTAGTGATACTGCCATGGAAACCCAAGAAGGGGTCGCTATGAGTCGGGTCCAATTCGATGGCACATAACAACAACAACAACAAGCCAGGGACTGCATGGAGGACTGCTCTAGGGTCTAGGGAATAAAAGGGGAAACAATGAAGAGGAAGGTGGGCTGAGCTCTGGATTTTGTCTGTCCAGAGGGTACAGCCATTTTGAATGTTTACAAATGGCATAATAATTTTGGATACTTAAAGTGACAACGTTCCCCAGATTCCAGGGACTTAAGAATAGGCTCCACTAGCCAGGAACCCCAAGGTCCTTCCGGACCTGGATGACTAGAAAGGTGCAACATTCTCCTTGTTATTCTTTTACCCCACACCCTCTTGGTGAATGGAGGTGTGGCCATCCCTCACTCCCACCCACCTTCTGTACCAACAGGAACTCCATCGCAGTCTGTGTTCTCGGACGGAGCCTGGTTGCCCCATTCCACCCTCTTCTGATTTTTTTTTGTTGTTCTTCTTCTTTTTTCTGTTTTTCAGTTTGTTTGTTTTTGTCTGTTTTAAAACTACTACTATTAGTAGTACTTTTGTCCTTTTTAGTATTATTTTTTATTCTTCCCCTCCCCAGTTCTACTTTTCATCTATTTTTCTTTTCCCTGTCCCTGGTTGCAATAGTTTTTGTTTGTTTCTCATGGTTAACCTGTTCCTTATTTTTCTTTTTGCAGTTTTTCCCACGTTTTTCTTCATTATTCTCCTTCTCTACCTTTTTTTCTCTTATTGCACTCTCCGCAGGTTTTTTTTTTTTTTCCTTTTTTAGTTTTTATTCTTCTTGTTTTTCTTTTTCCCTTTTTTGGTTACTGTTCCTGTGTGATTCCACAGTGTATTTTTGATCCATATGCTTTTGCTTCTTCATGGTTATTCAATTGTTATTTTTGTCTAAGTGAGTGGAAGACAGCAACAGTTCCCATACAACACAACTACACCCACACATCCTGCAGTTTCACTTACTGAGTGAGAGCCACCACTTCCTTCTCCACCAATGGGCCAATGATAAACAACCATCA
Source organism: Orycteropus afer afer (assembly GCF_000298275.1). Taxonomy (NCBI): domain Eukaryota; kingdom Metazoa; phylum Chordata; class Mammalia; order Tubulidentata; family Orycteropodidae; genus Orycteropus; species Orycteropus afer. The sequence continues at coordinate 8,444,690 of NW_006921702.1, read as the reverse complement.
AGAAAAACCTGACTCACGCTAAATACAACTCCACAATGCCTTGGAGACAATAGACCATCACAGTTCACACAGAGGCAAGATAAAGTGGTAAAAACAAGCAAGCAGGATACAGATCCAGAACACATCCCAGAGGAAGAAGCAGCATTGGAATTCTCTGATAAGGAATTCAAAAGAATTACATTTTGGTATCTTCAAAGGATTGAGAGACAGACCAAGAAAAACACAGACAAAACACTAGAAGAATTTCAGAAGAAAATATAAAAACAAAATGAAAAAATAAATGAAAAATTAGAAATGATTCTAAATCTACAGATATAAATCCAGAAGATCAATACTAAATTTTCAGAAAAAGATAACACATTGAAAGGGAAAAGGAGTAGAATTGATGCAATGGAAGACAAAATTAATGAGATGGAAGACAAATACCTGAATAGTTTTTTGGAAAGGGGTCAATCAGAAAAAAGATCAAAACAAAATGAAGAAAGCCTAAAGTTCATGTAGGACACCATCAAAAGGAATAACCTACATGTCATTGGAATTCTATAATAAGAAGAGAAAAATAAAACCACTGAGAAAATTGTCTAAGATTTGTTGGAGGAGAACTTCCCTGATAAGATGAAAGATAAGAATACATGTATCCAGGAAGTCCAATGAACCCCAAACAGGATATAGCCCAAAAGAAAATCACCAAGATATACCATCATCAAACTCATCAAAACCAAAGACAAAGAAAGATTCCTGAAAGAAGCATGGGAAAAACAAAACATTACTTATAAAGGACAACTAGTAAGAAGCAGCTTGTATTTCTCAGCAGAAACCATGCAAGCAAGAAGACAATGGGATAGTATATATAAAACCCTGAAAGAGAAAAATGTTCAACCAAGAATTATGTAGTCAGCAAAATTGACTCTCAAATATGATGGTGAAATTAGGAAATTTCCAGATACACAGAAATTAAAGGAATTTGAAACCAGACCAACCTTACAAGAGATATTAAAAGGTAGTCTTTTGAACAGAGAACCAAAAATAGCAAATAACAACTGACCATTAATACACAAAATGACATAACACAGAAACCAGAGCTATGGACATGTCCAAAGTAAAATGAGCTCACAATACTGTAAACAGGGAACAAGAGAAATCAATTGGCAAGTGAAGACAACTACAAACTAAAAAGAGGGAAAATACCGTATAGTTACAGAATTTCCAAATGGTGAGGAAGTCAAGAGAGGCAAGATAGAATGGACTGTTCTAATCTTGGGGAAAAAATTATAAATCACAGGGTAATCTTCATATCACAATAAAAAGAGTATAAGCACAAATATTCAGCAAATACTAAACAAACAGCACCCAAGGAAATGATAATATGATTCATAAACATAATGAGCTCAACAGAGAAAATTATATGGAACAAAGAAACCAGGGATACCATGAAAAAATAAATAAATAATAACAAAATGAGAGTAACCAATCCATGCTTGTCAATAATTACACTGAATGTTAATGGATTAAATGCACCACTCAAGAGATGGAGAGTTGCAGATTGGATAAGAAAACCAAACCCATCAATATGCTGTCTACAAGAGACAGACCTTAGAGACAAAGACAAAAATAGACTAAAAATCAAAGGCTGGAAAAAGCAAACGGCAACTGTAAAAGAGGTTAAAGAGGAGGAGTGGCAATACTAATTTCTGATCAAATTGACTTTAAGACAAAAACCCACAATATGACACAAGGAAGGACATCATATAATTATTAAAGGATCAATTGAACATGAAGATAAAACCATAATAAATATCTATGGATCCAAGGAAAGAGCCCCAAAATACATATATCAGACTATAAAAGAATTGAAAAGTCAAATAGATGACTCCACAGTCATAGTGGGAGACTTTAACACACCACTTTCAATTAAAGATAGAACAAGTAGAAAGAAAATCCACAAAGATGCAAAAGAGCTAAAAAATACAATGCACCAACTTGACCTTATAGACATCTACAGAGTATTTCGCCCAACAACAGCACAATATAAATTCTTTTCCAGTGCACATGGAACATTTTTCATGATACACCATATGTTAGGCCATAAAGCAAGCCTTAATAAATTTAAAAATATTGAAATGCTGCAAAGCATCTGCTCCTATCATAATGCTATCAAATTAGAAATCAACAAGAGGAATATCAATGCAATAAGAGTAAACACATGGGAACTGAACAGCACCTTCCTTGAGAAAGACTAAGTAAGAGAAGAAATAAAAATTGAAATACAAAAATTCCTTGAATCAAGTGAGAATGAAAATACAACATACCCAAATCTTTGGGACACAGAAAAAGCAGTGATCAGAAGCCAATTTATAGCAGTAATGCACACATCAAAAAAGAAGAAAGAGCCAAAATCAATACCTTAAACTGACATAACCAACAATTAGGAAAACCACAGCAAGAAAAGCCTACAGTAACCAGAAGAATTGAAATACTAAAGATTCCAGCAGAATCAATGAAACAGACAATAGAAGGGCAATAGAAAAAATCAATAAGACCAGAAATTGTTTTTTTTAAAAGATCAATAAAATTGAAAAACCACTGGCAAATTTAAACAAGGAAAAGAGAGAGAAAAAACAAATAACATGAATAAGAAACAAAATGGGTGAACTCACAACAGAACCAACTGAAATAAAAAAGGATAAAATCAAGATACTATGAAGAAATATACTCCAACACATTTAAACATCTGGAAGAAGTGGACAGATTTCTAGAAACACAACACTAACCTAAACTCACACAGACCAATGTGGAAAAGTTGAACAGATCCATAACAAAAAAATCAAACAGGTCATAAAAAAATTACCAACAATTATTTCCTGGCCCAGATGGTTACACAGGAGAAGTCTACCAAACATTCAGTGAAGAACTGACACAATTCCTGCTCAAACTATTCCAAAACATAGAAAAAGATAGAATCTTTCCTAACTCATTTTATGAAGCAAGCATAACTTTGCTACCAAAGCCAGGCAAAGATATCATTAAAGAAAAACTATGGACTAATATCCCTCATGAATATAGATGCAAAAATCTCCAACAAAATCCTAGTCAATGGATACCAACAACATATCAAGAAAATAATTTACTGTGATCAAGTAGGGTTCATATCAGATATGTAAGGATAGATCAACATTAGAAAAAGAATCAACATAATTCACCATGTAAATAAAACAAAGAAGAAAAATCACATGATCATGTCAGTTGATGCAGAAAAGGCATTTTATAAAATCCAACACCCATTCCTGATCAAAACTCTTAGCAAAATAGGAATAGAAGGAGCATTCCTCAACATAATGAAGGCATCTATGCAAAATCAACAGCCAAAACTATAGCCATTGGTCAGAGACTGAAACCATTCCACTTGCAAACAGGAACCAACAAGGATGCCCGCTATCACCACTTCTATTCAACGTTGTACTGGAAGTCCTAGCCAGGGCCATAGGCAAGAAAAGGAAATCAAAGGCATCCAAATTTGTAATCTATATTTGCTAATGATATGATCCTATACCTAGAAAACCCAAGAGACT
>NW_006921702.1:8438756-8440522 GCF_000298275.1 Orycteropus afer afer | reverse complement strand
TTTAACAGAGGGCCAAAATTCATTAAATGAGAAAGAATGTTTGTTTAATAAATGGTGCTGGCAAAACTGGATAACCATTTGCAGAAAAATGAAACAAGATCTGTACATCACTTCATACACAAACACTAACTCCAGATGGATCAAAGAGTTAAATGTGGAACCTAAAACTGTAGAGTTCCTCAAGGAAAAACTAGGGGCAAATTTAGAGGCCCTAATGAATGGGACCTCTGGTAGCATAGTTGCTGAGGCACTTGACTGCTAACCAGAAGGCTAGTGGTTCAAACACACCAGCCACTCCTCAGAAGGAAGATAAGGCAATCTATTTCCATAGAGATACTGCCTTGGAAACCCAAGGAGGGGTTGCTATGAGTCAGGTCCGACTCGTCCGCACATAACAACAACAACTGTATATGGCATAAATAGACTATCAAGCATAACCCAAAATACACAAACAGCAGAAAATAAACTAGATGAAAGGCACCTTCTAAAAACTAAAGTTTTATGTGCTTCCAAAGACTTCTCCAAAAGAGTCAAAAGAGAACCTACAATTGGGAAAAATATATTTGTCAATGACATATCTGACAAGGGATTTATCTCTGGAATTTATAGAAAACTCCAACACCTCAATAACAAAAAGACAAATAATCCAATTGAAAAATGGGCAGAAGATATGAATAGACACTTCACCAAGGAAGATATTCAGGCAACCAACCTGAAGAAATGCTCATGATCATTTGCTATTAGAGAGATGCAAATCAAAACAACAATGAGATGCCATCTTGCCCCAACACTAGTAGCAAAGTTCAACAAGACAGAAAATAAAAAAATAAATAAATAAAAATATATTGGTATGGATGTGGAGAGATTGGGCTTGTCATACACTTCTGGTAGGGCTATAAAATGGTACAACCACTGTGGAAAGCAGTATGGCGATTCCTTCAAAAGTTGGAATTAGAAATACCATTTGACCCAGCCATTCCATTATTAGGTATGTATCCTAAAGAAGTGAGAGCCATGACAAGAATAGACATATGCACACCCATGGTCATCCCAGCACTATTTACAATAGACAAAAATGGAAACAACCTAGTGTCCATCAACTGAGAAATGGATAACCAAACTAGGGTACATACACTCAATGGAATAATACGCAACCCTAAAGAATAACCTAGAATCTGCAAAATGCCTCATAACATGAATGAACTTGGAGGACATTGTTCTGAGTGAAATAAATCAAACAAAAAGGACAAATACTGTATTAGTCCATTTTTGTAAAAGTCAAGGAAAGGTTTATATATGGAAAGAAATTTTCTTTGTTGGTTACCAAGGTTGGAAGCGGAGGGGAGGGAACACTGTTAGATAGGTAGAGATAAGTATTGATTTGGGTGAAGAGAAAAGCAATGTTCCAAATGTGAGTGATTGACATGGTGGCATTGAGGAAGCAGAAGACATAGAGAGGTACATGGGAGGTATAGACAACAAAGATGAACTCTTTTGTGGATACAGTACTGTGCTGTCAGTGAAGGCAAACCTGGGTATATGGGTGGATAGATGAGTGGACAGGCTGAACTATTAGTTATGCCTTTGAATCAGGGAGTGTACCCAAGACCATGTATAAGTTTGGCAGACAATGGTCCTTAAATGTATTTGTATGATCTGAATTCACAGCTATACAGTAGATCTGACAAGGGACAAGATTGTAGTCACTTCTTGGTCACCACCACATACCCAGAAGGACCGAGTAATTGAACCTGTAGAAACCTGGG
>NW_006921702.1:8436670-8437866 GCF_000298275.1 Orycteropus afer afer | reverse complement strand
CTCCTTCAAAAGTACAATAGTGGAATAGATACAAGGTAGACATTGCCATTACAAATGGGAAAAATCTGAGGAAATGAAAGGATAACAGACACCAAGCAAGTCCAAAAGCCAGCAGAAAAATTTATCATAGTTCTCAAGGACTGAAAATAATCTTCTGTTCCTTGGGACCATCTCGGCAAGGCCCCTGCCCTCCAGATTCTGGATGTTGGGTGTACTTTGGGGATTCTAGGTGGAAGCATCTTTGCTCTAGGCTTTATCCCACCTGCCAAGTACACTGCATCATGCCCACTCTACTCCACTGGCTTTGAGTGGTCCCATTCTTCTGGACCATTTGAATGGTGACTCCACCCCGTCAACCATGGAAAGCTCTGTTCTGCCACTTGGGCATGTCAGTCCCATCTCCTTAACTTTGGGTGAAGACCTCTTTATCTTAGTTTTTTGGCATGAAACCTCACCCCTTCACCATTGAGTGATGGTTCCATCTTCTTGGCTTAACAGCAGCCCCATACCCCAGAACTGAGTTGATTTAGATTTGCCTCTTTGAAACCTAGATTGTCATGGCTCCATCTTGGGAAACCACAGAAACCCTGCTTCTCCTACTCTTTCTAGCAGTTCTGCTGATCTTCAAGCTTCTTCAGATAGAATAATTCTTCCCTTTTCTTGGAGGACAACAGATGGAGTACCTTGGCCTGTTTCTTGCCTGTATAAGTTCAAGAGACAGCCAGCTTTTAGTCCTTTTGTCCTGTCTCTGACCCCTTCATTCTAAGCTGATAAGTTTTCTGCTGTAGTAGTTGGTTAGATCCATCAGTCACAGGTTTAATCTCTTTAACAAAAGATTGTATAGTCACATTCATGTAGTATGAGATAATTCACCACTATCACTATGAAATATTGAGTAGAAAACAAAAATAAATAAAACAAATTCCAATGTTCTTAATACTTGATACTAAATACTTGATAAACCTTAAATAAAAAAATTATATGTATTTTTCCTAAATAAAAATGGCATATTTATGAAAATTTTGCATTGAACCAATAAATAATTTTTTTTAATTATATGAATAGAAATATATGTTAAAAATCTCTCAAAGCTCTTAAAAATTATCCATAGGAATTAATGATAAATGATTAATAGTTGTTAATTACTGTATATTGCTTAGTTATCATTAAATTAGCCAACATTTAAGTATAACAAC
>NW_006921702.1:8425292-8435920 GCF_000298275.1 Orycteropus afer afer | reverse complement strand
AACAACAACAACAACAACTGATCAGCTACTAAATATTAAAATTTACACAATTTCAAGAATAATCACAATGTTAAATATTTTTCTTAAGAAGGGAAGCATTTAAACAGTATTTGATAAGAAAGGAAAACCATGTTTTAGAGTAATTACAAAATGAAGAAAAATAGAAAATAAGAAATACAAAAAATGAAAACAGCTGAATTTATGAAGAAAAGTAAGAATAAGATCTTTGAATATTTTATCAAATATAGAAAGCAAGGTAAACATGATGCAAATGCACACACACACAATGAAACAAATACATGAAAGAAAAACAAATTTTAGAGAAGCAAAATATGAAAAAAGTTGAAACCTGAAATTAATAACTAGAACCACTATTTTTATTTTTTAATAGACATAAAATATTTAAATATACAAACACATTTTAATATTTGATAGATATTTTCAAAAAATTATCAAGATGTAGTATTCATTTGATAAGTAAATCATTTCAAAAATCTTATTTAGAATAACCAAAAACTGAACATATCCCACTCAAAGGCTCATATCTCAATAAACAAGTTAAAGATAGCTATGATTCTAAAATATGATAAACAAAAAGAAAACTATTGTTCATATTTACTTAGCAATGCAACAGAACAATACAAACAATTTTTAATAGAAAAAACTCTTCATTTATTGAATAATGCCTTGTAACCAAGCAGGCATCATTTCAAGAATGGAATGATATAGTTCAGTGCCATTTGGTTGACCACTCTGAGAGGAAAAGTGAAGTGTGGTGATGGTGGCTGAATGAAAATGAAACACCAATAGTGACATTCCTGTGACATGTGCGGGGAGAAATTAGAAAAACAGAAATAAAGTAACATTAACAGTTGATGTACTTACCACACCAATGTAGGGAAAGGAACCATGAGACGAGGTCTAGCTCCATAGAGAGCATCTTGGCACTGTCCTCTGTCGTTCTGAGATGGTTTTAGGTACACAGTACTCAATATTCTACACAAAATTGTGTGGAAATTGACACAGAATTAAAAACTTTTAATCAGGATTCTAATTTGTAGCCATTAAACTTTTGCATTCAACTATACTGAGAATTTAAAAGCTCCTTAGGCATGCCATTTATTTTAAATTACATATTTTTCAAGATTTTAATTTTGTGAATTAAGCATTATTTTTTATTTGCCTTTAAATAAAGACCTATTTTACATACTCCCTCCTCTATAATCTATCCTGTCCTAAGCTCCCATTGTATTGTGTCATATAAGAAATTTCTCAGTAAAACAAAGCAAAACAAACAAGAACTGCAACACCAACAACAAAACTTTACACTTGCCATGTTATAAAGCATGATTGGTATGTATCTCTGATTGGAAGGACAGCGAGAGGATTCAAACGTTAAAAATGTAGTCAGATATCTTTTTCTGGTCTTTTGCAAGCCTGAATATCCATGATTGTCTAATTATAACATGAAAGAATATGCGAAGACATGACAACTCTTTCCTAGTTAAGTTATAGATTTAATATATTTCCAATTAAAAGCCCAATGAGATACTTTATAAAACCTGACAAAATGATTCTAAAATTCATTAAAAAAATAAATGAGTAAGACTATTCAATACATTCTGAAGTAAAAAAGAATAGTAATGAAAGAGAAAAGATTTTACCAGAGCTTATCATTATCAGAAATAATTAAACTTATATTGAAAAAAATATAATGCTCAGAGAAATAAATCACTGGAATTATATAACATATAAATCAAGGACAATATATTAAAAAAAAAGAATGAATCTTAAACTAAGCAAATAATTCAAAAAGAAGCAATGCAGTGATTGTTTATGGAATAACTGGATAGCATTTTTAAAAAAGAAAAAAAAATATCTCTAATGCATGCTGCAACATCAAATAAAAATCCAATATATGGAAGAATAAATATAAAAGATAAATTAAAATGTTATGTAAACAAAACATGAACTATGAGCAGTAGAATAACTTGTTAGAAAAGAAATAATGAAAATTAAACCACTAAAATATAAAAATAGAACATGTGAAATATGAAGTTTATTAATTTGTTACATAAGTAATAAAGAAAAGAGTAGATATAGAGAGTATTAAAAAAAAAAAAAAAAAAAAAAAAAAAACTCACTGCAGTGGAGTAGGATCAGACTCATAGCAACCCCTTCTTGGGTTTTCAAAGTGGTATTACTACAGTAGATTGCCCAATCTGCTTTCAGAGGAGTGGCTAGTGAGTTTGAACTGCAAGTCTTCTGGTTAGCAGTCAAATGCCCTAGGCACTATGCCACCACAGCTCATTATATATGGCAACATAGTTAATCCAATTCAGAATGGAAAATTTTGGATTTATCTCTACTTCATGAAACCATAAGTGGAGTTTGATGCTATTTCTTACTTAAAAAGATGAACTATAGATTGTGGTCTTGAGGTAGACAGGAAATATGAACTATTATATGCTTATTAGGTATATATCTATCACCACAAGGGAGTCATTCATCTATCCACCAATTATCTGAAAAAATAAATGTGAACTACAATGACAATCACTACTGTATTAAGTAATGTGATAGTATGGAAATAAGTAAATGCATATTATCAATTTCTTTGTACTGCAGTGGTTAAAGAAATTGGCTGTTAAAAAAAGTCAGCAATTCAAACTCATCAGCCATTCCACCAGAAAAAGATGTGACACTGCCCTTCGGTAAACATTTATAGTCTCGGGAATACTATGGGGGCAGTTTTACTCTGTTCTGTAGGGTTACTTTGAGTTATAATCAACTTAATAGCAGTGGACTTTTTTGGTTTATGTGCATTAAATTCAGGAAATAAAAATAAAATACAAAAGAAACTCAGAAATCAATGCATGGGTAACAGAAACAGTATTGCTTGTTGCTGTCAGGTGCTGTAGAATCGGCTCCGACCCATAGCGAAACTATGTGAGACAGAAGGAAACACTGCTCATTCCTGAACCATCTTCATGATCCTTGCTACACTTGAGCCAATCATTGTAGCCACTGTATCAATCTATCTTGAGAGACATACCCTTTTTCACTGACCCTCTACTTTACCAAGCATGATATACTTCTCCAGGGAATAGTCCTTTCTGACACATGACAAAAGTAGCTGAGGCAAAGTCTAATAATTCTTAATTTTAAGGAACATTCTAGCCGCACTTGTTCCAGGACAGACTTATTCATTCTTCTAGGAAAAAAATAAATAAATGAACTCACTGCCATAGAGTCGAATCTGGCTCATTGCCACCTCTCCTTGGGTTTCCGAGGTGGTATCACTATAGGGAAGTAGATTGCCCAACCTTCCTTCTAAGGAGTACCTGGTCGATTTGAAGCGCCGGCCTTCCAGTTAGCAGTCAAATGCCTTAGGCACTACACCACCAGAGCTCCTGTTCTAGCAGAGCATGGTATTTTCAGTATTCTTCACCAGGACTGCAATTCAAAGATATCTCGTGGATATTTCTCGCTCACTTTCCAGCTTTCACACCCCTATAAGGCTACTGAAAAGACAATGGCTTAGGTTAAGCATAACTTAGTCTCTAAAATGACCACTTTGCTCTTCAATACTTTTAAGAGGTCTTTTGCAGCAGATTTGTCCAGGGTAATAAAACATTTTATTTCTTAACTGCTGCTTCTATGGGTGTTGGCTGTGATTCTAAGTAAAATGTAATCTCTGACAACTTCAATCTTCTCTCCATGTATCATGATGTTGCTTATTAGTCAAGTTGTGAGGATTTTCATTTTCTTTATGTTGAGGTATAATCCATACTGAAGATTAGTCTTTGATCTTCATCAGTAAGTGCTTCAAATCATCTTCATTTTCAGCAAGCAAAGTTGTGTCATCTCTATGTCACAGTTTGTTAATGAATCTTCCCCCAAACTTGAGGCTATATCCTTCTTCATATATTCTAGCTTCTCATATTATCTGCTCAGCATAGATTAAGTATGGTGAAAAGATACAACTCTGATTCACATCCTTCTTGATTATAAACCATAAGTATGTCTTTGTTCTGCTTGAATGACTAAAATTTCCTCATGAGCACAATTAAATACTCTGAAATACCCATTCTTTGCAATATTCTCCATAATTTGTTATGCTCTACATAGTCAAATGCCTTTACACAGTTAATAAAATACAAGTAAACATCTTTCTGGTTTTTTTTTTTTTGTTTTGTTTTGTTTTTTTTGGTTTTAGCCAAGATCTGTCTGACATCAGCAATGATATCCCTCATTCCACAAACTTTTCTGAATCTACCTTGAATTTTTGGAAGTTCTGTGTCAATATAATGCTGTAAGCATTTTTGAATTATCTTTAGTAAAATTATACTTGCACGTAATATTAATTGTATTATTATGTATTTTCCACATTCTGTTGGATCACCTTTGTTTGGAAATAGGCATAAATATAGATCTCTTCCAGTCATTTGGACAGGCAGCTATCTTCTAAATTTCTTGGCATCAATAAGTATGCACCTCCTGCACTACATCCTTTTGTTGAAACCACTCAATGGGTGTTCCATCAATTTTTGGAGCCTTGTTTTTCACCAATTTCTTTGGTGTGGCTTGGAATTTTTCTTCAATACCATTGTTCTTCATCATATGCTACCTCTGAAATTTGATGAAATTGACCAATTCTTTTTGGTAGAGAGCCTCTGTGTATTCCTTCCACTTTTTGGGAAACCTGTATCATTCACAAATTTGCCCATAGGATCCTTCAATGTTGTAATTCAAGGCTTGATTTGTTTTCTTCAGTTTCAGCTTGAGAAATGCTGAGTGTATTTTACCTTTTGGTTTCAAAATCCAGGTTTTGCACATTTTGTTATAGTAGTTGTCTTCTCAAACTGCCCTTTGAAATCTCTGTTCAGCTCTTTTATTTTATCTTTTCTTCCATTCACTTTATCTACTCTCTTTCAAGAGCAAGTTTCATACTCTATTCTGACATCCATTTCAGCCTTTTCTTCCTTCCCTGAATTTTAATGACCTTTTGCTTTCTTTATACATGATGTTCTTGATGTCTTCACACTAATTGTCTGGTCTTCATTCATTGAGGATCAATGCTCCAAATCTATTCTTCAGGTGGTCTCTAAATTCAGGTAGGTGAGATACAAACAAGATTTTGGCTCTTGTGGACTTTTTAAAATTGTCTACAGTTGCAACTTTAACTTGCATATGAGCAATTGATGGTGCTTTCCATAGTCAGCTCTTGGCCTTGTTTTAACTTATGATATTAAGCTTCTCCATCACCTCTTTGCACAGATGTACTTAATTTAATTCCTGTGTATTACATTTGATGAGATCCACATGTACATTCACCATTTATATTGCTGAAAAAAAAGATTTGCCATGAATAAGTTGTTGGTCTTGCAAAAAAGATCCCCATTTCTTCATTTTTGGCTTTAATGGCTGGTGCATACATTTGAATAATAGTAGTAAGTATAATTTTGCTGAAGATAATTCAAAAATGGTTTCAGGAGTATATAGATAGGCAAGTTCCAGAAATTCAAAGTGGATTCAGAGGAGAACATGGAAAGAAGAATATGATTACTGAAGTCAGATGGATCTTTACTAAAAGCAAAAAATACGGAAAGAGGTTTACTTGTATTTTATTGACTATATAATGGCATTTGACTCTATGGTCATAACAAATTATGAATAACATTGAGGAGAATGGTGTTGCAGAACACTTAATTGTGCCCTTGAGAAACCTGTATATAAACCAAGAGACAGCCATTCAAACAGAACTAAAAGATACTGCATTGTTTAAAATCAGGAAGGGTGTGTGTGTCTGGGTTGTATCATTTCATCATACTTACTCTATCTGTATGCTCAGCAAATAATCTGAGAAGTTGAACTATAAGAAGAAAGATATGCCATCAGGTTTAGAGGAAGACTCATTAACAACCTGCACAGATGACACAACCTTGCTTGCTTAAAGTGAAAAGAACTTGAAGCACTTACTAATGAAGATCAAAGACTACAGTCTTCAGTATGGATTTCATCTCAAAGACAACCACAACAACAAGATCCTAACTAGACAAATAAGCAATAACACAATAAATGGAGAAAAAGTTTGAAGTTGTCAGGGATTACATTTCACTTGGATCCACAATCAACACCCTAGGAAGCAGCTGTCAAGAAATCAAGTGCTGTGTTGTTCTGGGCAGATCTGCTTCAAAAGACATCACAAAAGCATTTAGGAGTGAAGACTAAGATTTCCTTGACCCTTGCTGTGGTATTTTCAATTGGCTCATATGCACGTGAAACCTGGACAATGAACAAGGAAGACTGAAGAAGAATTGATTCTTTTGAATTGTAATATTGGAGGAAAATACTGAAATATCACGACAGACAAAATAAGCAATTCTGTCCTGTAAGAATGCTCCTTAGAAGCAGGAATGCCCAGATTTCATCTCATCTACTTTTGACATGTTGTCAGAAGGGATCAGTCCCTGGAGAAGTGTATCATGCTTGGTAAAGTGGAGGGTCAGAGAAAAAAAGGAAGAACATTAATGGGATGAATTGACACAGTGGCTACAATCAGGGGCTCAAATATAGCAAGGATTGGGAGGATAGCACGGGACTGGACACTGTTTCTTTCTGTTATACATAGATAGGGTCATTACGAGTTGGAGCAGACGCAATAGTCCTTAACAACAATAACAACAGCAACATTATTAGTTGGCTTTTCCTGTAGACTAATGGATATTATCCTATCACTGATAGCATTGTACTTCAGGATAGATCTTGAAATGTTCTTTTTTGATGATGAATGTGATGCCATTAATCTTTAATTTGTCATTCTGAGCATAGTGGACCATATGAGTGTCTGATTCAAAATGACCAATACCAGTTTATTTCATCTCACTGTTGTTGTTTTTAGGTGCTGTCAAGTCATCTTCAACTCATAACGACCCTAAGTACAGCAGAATGAAACACTGCCTGGTCCTGAATCAGCTTGACGATCCTTGCTATATCTGAGCCCATCATTGTAGTCACTGTGCAAATCATCTTGTTGAGGGCCTTCTCCTTTTTCATTGACCCTTCACTTTACCTAGCATGGTATCTTTCTCCAGGGAATGGTCCCTTCTTACAACATGAGCAAAGTAGGTGAAACAAAGTCTGGCCATTCTCACTTCCAAGGAACATTCCGGCCACTCTTCTTCCAGGACATCTAGATTGGTTAGTTCTTTAGCAGTCCAGAGTACTTTTAGCATTCTTTGCCAACACTACAACTCAAAAACATTGACTCCTCTTTGTTTTTCCATGTTCCTTGTCCAGCTCTTACATGCATATGAGGCAATTGAAAACACCATGGATTGTGTCAGACACACCTTAGTCTTCAAGGAGATATTTTTGCTCTTCAGCACTTGAAAGAGGTCTTTTACAGCAGATTTTCCCAGTGCTAAATGTCTTCTGATACATTGACTGCTGCTTCCATTGGTGTTGATTGTAGAACCAAGTAACATGAAGGCTTTGACAACTTCAATCTTTTCTCCATTTATTGTGATGCTGCTTATTGTTCTAGTTGTGAGGATTATTATTTTCTTTATATTGAGGTACAATTCATACTGCAGACTGCAATCTTCAGTCTTCATCAGTAGATGTTTCAAGTCATCCTCACTTTCATCAAGCAAAGTTGTGTTGCCAGTGTATTGTAGGTTGTTAGTGAGCCTTCCTTCAATCTTGAGGCCATCTTCTTCTTCATATAGTCCAGCTTCTCAGATTATTTGCTCAGCATACAGATTGAATAGGTATGGTGAAAGGATACAACCCTGAAACTCTCCCTTTCTGATTTTAAACCATAGAGTATTCCCTTGTTCTGTTCTAATGACAGTCTGCTCGTCTATGCACATGTTCCTCCTGAGTACAATTAAGTGTTCCAGTATTCCCATTCTTCTCAATGTTATCCATAATTTGTTATGATCCACACAATCAAATGATTTTCCATAGTCAATAAAACACAAATAAACATCTTTCTTGGATTCTTTGCTTTCAGCCAAGATCCATCTGACAGCAGCAATGATAACCTTCATTCCATGTCTTCTTCTGAATCCAGCTTGCATTTCTGAAAGTGCTCTGTCAATATACTGCTATAACTGTTTTTAAATTACTTCAGTAAAATTTTACTAGCATGCAATATTAATGATATTTTTCAAAAATCTCCACATTCTGTGGGGTCACCTGTCTTTGGAATGGGTACAGATACGGATCTCTTCCAGTCAGCTGACCAGATAGCTGTCTTCCAAATTTCTTGGCGTAGTCCAGTGATTGCCTCCAGCACAGCAACCATTTCTTGAAAAATCTCAATGGGTATTCCGTCAATTCCTGGAGACTTGTTTTTCTCCACTTCCTTCAGTGCAGCCTCGACTTCTTCCTTCAACACCATTGGTTCTTGATCATATGTCATCCCTGAAATGGATGAAGATTTACCAATTCTTTTTGGTACAGTGACTCTGTGTATTCATTCTGTTCTGGTTACCTTGTGCTAGTCTGACAGGAATATACCACAAATGGGATGGCCTTAACAAACAGGAGTTTATTCACTTACAATTCAGGAGGCTACAAGTCCACATTCAAAGTGCCAGGCTCTAGGGGCTGTGTGAAAGCCCCTCAAGCTCGGGCTTCAGCTCTGCCTCTTACTCCCAGTCCACTGGAGCTAGAGGCATCTCTTCACTCAGGCAGCTACTGGCTGATGAGGCTAAAAAGCCCAACGTTGACAAATAAAATGGCATAGTCCCGTTATTACCAAGCCACATGACAGGCCATTAAATCAAGGCCATTAAAAGTCCCAAAATCAGCAGAGTATGGCAGTCTGCTGAATAATGATACAGCTACATGCAGGGTCCAAGCATGCCATAAGCTAGAGACCATTCCCAAAGGTGCTTCTTATATACGGGAAGCCAACCACATACCTAAAACAGCTACTCAGCTGCTTGTGGTAGATCCCATCATAGAGATGATTGTTGGTGTCATCATGGGGAATAACTACCACCAGCTTCCCAGCCACTCATCCAGGCCCAGCCAAACTGATAGACAAACATAACCACTGCACCTTCCATCTTCTTTTGCTGTTTCCTGCATCATTCAATATTTTGCCCATAGAATTTTTCAATATTGCAACTCAAGGCTTTAATTTTTTTTTTTTTCAGTTGTTTCAGCTAGAGAAATACTGAGTGTGTTCTTTCCTTTTGTTTCTCAAACTCTAGGTCCTTGCACATTTCTTTATAATAACTAATTTTGTCTCCTCGAGCTGTTCTTTGAAATCTTCTGTTCAACTCTTTTATCCTGTGGATTCTTCCATTTGCTTTAGCTACTCTTTGCTCAAGGGCAAGTTTCAGAGTTTTTTCTGACATTCATTTTGGTCTTTTCTTCCTTTCCTGTCTTTTTAATGACCTTTTGTTTTCCTCATGGATGGTGTTCTTGATGTCATTCCACAATTCCTCTGGTTTTTGGTCATTGGTGTTCAATGCTTCAAATGTATTATTTTGATAATGTCCAAATTCAGGAAGGATATATTCAAGGGCATATTTTGTCTCTTGTGGACTTCTTTTAATTGCCTTCAATTTTATCTTGAACCTGCGTATGGACAGTTGATGGTCTCTTCTACAATATGCTCTTGGCCTTGTTTTGGCTTAAGATATTGAGCTTTTCCATCACCTCTTGCTTCAGATGTAGTCAATCTGATCCCTCCATCTGGCATTGTCCATGTATAGAGTCAGGTGCCTTCCAACCTGAGAGGCTCATCTTCTGGCACTATGAAGCAATGTATCTCACTGCCATCAAGTCAATTCTAACTCATAATGACCTCAAGAAGCTTTCCAAGGTTATAAATTTTTACGGAAGTAGATTGCCTTAACTTCCCTTAGTGGAGCAACTGGTGGATTTGAACCACTGACCTTCTTGTTAGTAGCCAAGTGGCTTACCACAACACCACCAGAGCTCCTTAAAGCTATATACAGACATTTAATTATAGTTTCAAAGACACTAGAATTTCCAAAGGAAATAATATAATTATTAGTTTTAATTGATATCAACTAATATCTTTAAGGGAGGTCTGGTAGCATAGTGCCTAAGGCACTTGACTGCTAACCAGAAAGCTGGAGGTTCAAACCCACTAGCCATTCCTTGGAAGGAAGGTTGGGCAATCTACTTCCATAGTGATACTGCCTTGGAAACCCAAGGAGGGATCACTGTGAGTCAGGTCTGACTTGATGGCATGTAACAACAACGTCTTTAAAGTATATGCAATATTCTATTATTACTTCCAAAGGAAATGCACACATTTTCAATCATTCTCAAATTTTCATTGAAATGGATATATAAACTTTAATCAAAGAGATTACCATAAGATGGCTTAGATTTTTTTGTATAATATTGTGACAGGTTCATTATTTTTTATCTAAAAGAAAATATCATTGAGTAGGTAGCTTATAGAGGAAAAGAGCATTGTTTTTTTTTTTTTTTACTTTGGAAAGATTTCTGTATGGTTCTCTGTAATAGTTGGGATATGCTATATTAGCCCTAATGACACACACAATTACTTTGAGCTTGACCTACTATATATATATAGATATATATATATATATATATACACACATATATAT
>NW_006921702.1:8423036-8425192 GCF_000298275.1 Orycteropus afer afer | reverse complement strand
TTAACTAATTAAATATTTAATTCAAGGAGGTCCCAATCCTCTAGTTTAACTTGTGCTTGTTTTTGGTTATGTTTCATAGTGTATCCATGCCAATTATTAGGCTCCCTAAATTTCTCCCTATCTTTTATTTAATGATATTTATGGACTTATGTTTTACATTTAGGTCTTTGATCCATCTTGAGATAATTTTTATATATTATAAGAAGTATAGATTCTGTTTCATTTCCCTGCAAATGAATATCTAGTTTTGTCAAGATATGCAAGCAGAATAGGAGTGGGAAAGCAAATGAGACTACACCCACAATTATATATAGTTTTGACAAGATATTTCTCCTTATATATTTATTTGTGCTGCAAATATATCCATGGACATAACAGTGCTTACAAGGGGCAAAGTTATGAAAAACTCTTAACCATAACCAAATAGCTTGAGAGATTCAGTTGCTGGGTCTACAGGCTCAGAACCATACATAGTCTCTGGGAACATCAAGGTCAATTGGCATAACATAGTTCACAAAGACAATGTTCTACATCCTACTGTGATAAATACCAATTGAAATCTTAAAACTTTTCCAGCAGCATCTAAAGTTGTGGTGAAATGAATTACTTCATATGGCTCTTCCAGTCACAGTCCTTGTGACTTCTACCAGAGAAGTTGGTGGAATTATATAAATATGAAGTGCTTTGTGGCCTATCAAGGTGATTGGATAGCTTGTTAATAATGTTAGTAGGGCACATGCCACTCTTGTGGGGTCCCACTCACTCACTCACTGCTGTCGAGTCAAATACGACTCACAGAGACCCCTCCTTGGGTTTTGGAGTCAATATCTACAGAAGTAGATTGCCAAGTCTTCCTTCCAAGGAGTAGCTGATGGGTTTGAACCACCAGCCTTCTGGTAAGTAGTCAAATGCCTTAGGCACTACACCACCAGAGCTCCTCTTGTGGGGGTGAGACCATGGAAATAAAATGTATAAAACCACAATATGGAGATTAGTTACTATTGTCATTCCACTAGGCTCAAAATGAGCCCTCTCAAAGGCAGAAAAGAGGGCTCTCACTACCATTAAGACAGAAAAGAGCTGAGAGTGGAGCACAGCCTTGCAATCAAGATTCCTTTGCACAGACAATTGCAGAGAGACATCAGCAGCATAGGAGCAAAATCAAAATACCAGCCCAAGACAGAGCAGCAGCTTGCCAGCCCACAAAGCTAGAAAGCTGAAGGCCTTTGGGCAGGAAGCTTAGATGGATTGGGGTGCTCTTGGAGACACCTATTGGCAGAGATGAAAGAGATTTGTAACATTTACCTGAGCAGGACAGAGACCAGGCCATGAAGTCAAGGGCCCAAGAGAGGTGTACCTACAACTATGGCAGAGAGGAAGCTATCTGGACTGAAGAATTTTATCCTGAGCATTACTAAATCTGTATTATAACCTGTTAATTGCCTAATAAAGCTCATAATTGTGAATATTGTCTGTAAATTCTATGTGGCTATTGCAATGAATTATTGAATTCAGCAGAGAAATACTTAGTACATTGGAAGGGACAGGTGGTGTCAGATTTGGTAAAAAAAAAAAAAAAAAAAAACAGCTGAGGGTGGCAACATGTATGACTATCACCTCATAGACATCACCCTTGGGGTGCTGATGGTGATTCTGTCCCCCTCTACAAACGTTGGAGGAGGTCAGAGGACTACATCACCATGTCTAATTTGCAGCAGCGCAACTATTAGTTTTTCCCCATCTAGAGTAAAGAAGAGTGAAGAAAATCAAAGATATATGGACACTATTAGTTCAGAAGACTAATGGATCATGTGAACACCAACCTCTATGACCCTGAGTCCAAAAGATCTAGATGGTGCCCCAAAACCACTACCAACTGCTCTGATCAGGATCACAATAGAATTTTCTGGACAGATAGGGAGAAAAATGTTGAACAATACTCAAATAATAAAAATGACAAGATTTACTGGTCTGATAGAGATTGATGATGGAGCCCCCAAGACCATGGCCTTTAGAAATCCTTCAGCTTGGAACTGAATTCACCTATCTGGCTCAACTTTCATTCAAACAGTAAATAGTCCTTTAAGGTAAAGTAGGCACTCCTTAGAACAATCAACATACAAGACCAAGAAGGCAGGAAAAGATAAAAAAAAAAA
>NW_006921702.1:8404826-8422216 GCF_000298275.1 Orycteropus afer afer | reverse complement strand
TTTTTTTTTTTTTTTTTGCAATTTTTTTTCTCCTTTTCTGTCCAGGAACATCTATTATGATTTTGATCAAAGTGGTCAGTAGGGCCAACCAGGGCACTATCTCTAGTTCTACTCATCTCAGGGTAGAGAATGAATTATGTGGTTCATGTTGTCCATGAGTCCTTTGGATTAATTGTTTCCTTGAGTCTTTGGTTTTCCTCACTTCACTTTGCTTCAGATGGAGAGAGACCGATAGTTGCATTTTAGATGGCTGCTGGCATGTTTTTAAATCCTCAGTCACAACTCAGCAAAGTAGTACGTGGAACATTGTATTTATGGTCTATGTTAGGCTAATTGGACATGTGACTTTGACACACATGCCACATCACAGGCTACTCCTGTGAATCTTGTAATTCTTCACAAGATCATTAAACATTGAAATGTTTCAGGATCAATGCTAGTTTCTCTGCTCACTGTATAATTCTTCTGTCCAATGCAAATTAATTTGCATATATAGATCTTTGATAGACAGACAGATAGATAGATAGATTCTATAGATAGTAGATTCCCATTTCAGACCACTTATCTATATTTGTGTAATTAATCACTCAATTAACATGATACCAGGGAAGAAGATGCTTGGCATTTCTCAAACTGAAAGAACTGAAGAAAAAAATAAACTCTCTAGATGCAATGTTGAAAGATTCTAAGGGCAATATATTGAACAATGCAGTAAGCATCAAAAGATTATGGAAGGAATGCACAGTAACTGTATCAAAAAGAGTTAGTGGATGTTCAGATATTTCAGGAGGTAGCATATGATCAAGAACCAATGGTACAGAAGATAGAAATCCAAGTTGTACTGAAGGCTCAGGTTAAAAAAAAAAAAGGGGGGGGTCTTCAGGAATTGGCAGGATACCAACTAAGATTTGTCAACAAAGAGGTGCAACTACAAATACACCCACTAATCTATGTCAAGATTTTGAAGACAGTTACTCGGCCAACTGCCTGGGAGAGATTCATATTTGTTCCCATTCCAAAGAAAGGTGATCCAACAGAATGCAGGATTTCTGGAACAATATCATTAAATTCAGATGGAAGTAAAATTTTTATGAAGTTATTTCACATATGATTATAGGAGTATATATTGATAGGGAACTTCCAGAAATTCAAGTCAAAATCAGAATAGGACATGGAATGAGGAATATCATTGCTGAAGTCAGACATATCTTGGCTAAAACAGAGAATAGTAAAAACTGGTTAATTATGTTTCATTGCCTATGCAAAGACATTTGACTATGTGGGTCATAACAAATTACAGATAACATTGTGAAGAATGGGAATTCCAGAACACTCAATTGTGCTCAAGTGGAACCTGTACATAGATCAAGAGGCAACTGTTTGAAAAGAAGAAAGTGATACTGTGTGTTTGAAAATCAGAAAAAGTATGGGTCAGGGTTGTATCCTTTCACCATATTCACTGAATCCATGTGCTGTCCAAAGAATCTTATAAACTGGTCTATATAGAGAATTTAGCATTAGGAGTCTGCCACTCATCTGTCAGTTTGCCATACTGTGGTGGCTTGCATATTGCTGTGAGGCTGGAGGCCATGCCACCAGCATTTCAAATACCAGCAGGTTCACCCATGGTAGACAAGCTTCCAGGCTAAAACAAATTCAAAAGAAGGAAGAGGCCATCTACTTCTCAAAGAATTGGTCAGTGAGAACCTTATGAATACCAGAGAGATACTATTTGATGTATTACTGGAAAACTTTATGAATAGCTCTGAAACATTGTACTATATAGTACTGGACGATGAGCCCTTCAGGTCAACAGGCATGCAAAGTATGACTGGGGAAGAGCTGCATCCTTAGAGTAGAGCCTACCTTAAGGATGTGAATGGAGTAAAGCTTTTGGGACATCCAGTTGCTGATGTAGCATGACTCAAAATGGGGAGAAACACTGGAAACATCCATTAACAATCACAACATGGAATGTACAAAGTATGAATCTAGGAAAATTGGAAGTTGTCAAAAATGAAATGGAATGCATAAAGATTGATATCCTAGTCATTAGTGAGCTAAAAGGGACTGGTTTTGGCCATTTTGAATCAGACAGTCATATTATCTACTACATTGGAAATGACAAATTGAAGAAGAAGGGCGTGGCATTCATCATCACAAAGAATGTATCAAGACCTATCCTGAAGTACAATGGTGCCAGTGATAGGATAATATCCATACATGTATGAAGAAGATAAATTTATGCACCAACCACCATAGTCAAAGATGAGGATATTGAAGTTTTTTACCAACTTCTGAAATCTGAAATTGACCAAATATGCAATAAAGATGTGTTAATTATCACTGGTAATTGGAATGCAAAAGTTGAAAACAAAGACAAATCACTGGTATTTGGAAAATACAGCCTCAGTAATAGAAAAGATGCTGAAGATCTCATGATGGAATTTTGTAACACCAACAACTTATTAAATGCAAATGCCTTTTTTCGACAAAACAAACAGCAGCTACATATGTGGACTTCACCAGATGGATTGCACAGAAATCAGATTGACTACATCTGTGGCAAGAGGTGATGGAAAAGCTCAATATCTTCAGCTGAAAAACGTCAGGAGCTGATTGTGGAACACACCTTCAACTGCTCATACGCAAGTTCAACTTGAAGCTGAAGACAATTAAAAGAAGTCCATAGGAGCCAAAATATGACCTTAAATATATCCCTCCTGAATTTAGAGACCATTTAAAGAAAACTAATGACTGATAACCAGAGGAATTGTGGGATGACATCCAGATCATCATCCATGAAGAAATCAATAGGTCACTAAAAAGATATGAAAGGAAGAAAAGACCAAAATGGATGTCAGAAGAGACTCTGAAACTTGCCCTTGAGCAGAGAATAGCTAAAGCAAATGAAAGAAATGACAAGATGAAAGAGCTAAACAGAAGATTTCAAAGAACAGCTCAAAAAGACAAATTCAATTATTATAATAAAATATGCAAAGAACTGCAGTTAGAAAACCAAAAGGGAAGAACATGCTTAGCATTTCTCAAGATGAAAGAATTGAAGAAAAATTTAAGCTTTGTATAGAAATATTAAAAGATTCCATGAGTGATTTATTGAATGATGCAGGGAACATCAAAAGAAGATGGAAGGATACGTAGAGTCATTGTAACAAAAAGAATTGTTAAATGGTTCATCCATTTCAGGAGATGCCATATGATCAATAACCAATGGTATTGAAGAAAGAAGTTGAAGCTTGCAGGATTTGGTGAAAAACAAGGCTGCAGTAATTGACGGAATACCCATTGAGATGTTTCAACAAACAGATGCTGCACTGGAGGGACTCACTTGGGTATGCCAAGATATTTGGAAGACAGCTACTTGGCCAACCTACTGGAAGAGAACCATATTTGTACTCATTCCAAAGAAAGGTGATCCCCAGAATGTGGGAATTATCAAACAATATCATTGATATCACACACAAGTAAAATCTTACTGAAGATAATTCAAAAATGGTTGCAACAGGATATTGACAGAGAACTTCCAGAAACACAAGCTTGCTTCAGAAGGGGATGAAGAGCGAGGGATATTACTGCTGATGTCAAATCGATCTTGGCTCAAAGCAAAATATACCAAGAATATGGTATTTGTGTTTTATTGACTATGAAAATGAATTAAATTGTATGGATTATAACAGATTGTGGATAACACTGAGAAGAGGTGGAATTCTAGAACACTTAATTGTACTCATGAGGAAGCTGTACATAGACCAGGAGGCTGTAGCTCAAACAGAACAAGTCAATACTGCATTGTTTAAAATCAGAAAGGGAGTGTGTCAGGGTTGTATCCTTTCACTATACTTATTCAATCTATATGCTGAGCAAATAATCCAGGAATGTGGACTATATGAAGAAGAATGTGGCATCAGGATTGGAGGAAGACTCATTAACAACCTGAAATATGCAGATGACACAACTTTACTCACTGAAAGTTAGAATGACTTGGAGCACTTAATGATGGAGATTGAAGACTATGGTCTGCAGTATGGATTACATCTCAATGCAAAGAAAACAAAAATCTTCACAACTGGACCAACAAGCAGAATCATGATAAATGGAGGAAAGATTGAAGTTGTCAATGATTACATATTACTTGATTCTACAATTAAAGGCAATGGAAGCAGCAGTCAAGACATCAAAAGATGTATTGCATTGGACAAGTCTGTTGCAAAAGACCTCTTTCAAGTACTGAAGAGCAAATATATCTCCTTAAATACTGAGATGCCTTAACCTAAGCTATTGTATTTTCAATCACCTCATGTGCATGTGAAAGCTGGACAATGAATATGGAAGATCGAAGAAGAGTTGATGCTTTTGAGTTGTGGTGTTGACGAAGAATGTTGAAAGTACCATGGACTACTGAAAGAACTAATAAATATGTCCTGGAAGAAGTGCAGCTGGAACACTCCTTGGAAGGGAGAATGGCCAAACTTCGTCTCATCTACTTTGGTCATGTTGTCAGAAGGGACTATTCTCTGGGGAAGGATGTCATGCTTTGTAAAATGGAGGGTCAATGAAAGAGGGGAAGGCCCTCAACAAGATGGATTGATATGGTAGCTGCAGCTATGGGCTCAGGTGTAATAGGGACAATGAGACTGTCATAGACTGGGCAGTGTTCCGTTCTCTTGTACATAGGGTTGCTATGAGTCAGAGACAACTTGATGGCACCTAACAACAGCAACAACAACAACCCATACCATGGTATTTTCAATCACCTCATAAGCATGTGAGAGATAGACAATGAATTGTTGTTGTTGTTGTTAGGTGCCGTCGAGTCGGCCCCGACTCATAGCGACCCCTCCTTGGGTTTCCGAGGCAGTATCACTACAGAAGTAGGATTGCCCAACCTTCCTTCCGAGGAGTGGCTGGTGGGTTTGAACCGCCAGCCGTCTGGTTAGCAGGCAAGTGACTTAGCCACTATGCTACCAGAGCTCCCAGACAATGTATAATAAGGAAGACCAAAAAAGAATTGGTGCTTTTGAATTGTGGTGTTGGTGGAGGATGCTGAAAGTACCAGCGACTACCAGAAGTAGTAACAAATCTGTGCTGGAAGATGAGCAGCCAGAATGTTTCTTGAAGGTAGGAATGGCTAGACTTTGACCTACTTTTGTCAAGTTGTCGAAAGGGATCATTCCTTGGAGAAAGATATCATGTTTGGTAAAGTGGAGGGTAGAAGCTCTGGTAGCATAGTGCCTAAGGCACTGGACTTCTATCTAGAGGGCTGGCTGTTCAAACCCACTAGCAATTCCTCGGAAGGAAGATGGGGCAATCTACTTCCATAGTGATACTGTCTTGGAAACCCAAGGAAGGGTCACTAGGAGTCGGATCCAACTCGAGGGCACATAACAACAACAACAACAAAGTGGAGGGTCAATGAAAAAGGGAAAGGGCCCCAATGAGATGGATTGACACAGTGGCTGCAATAGGCTTTGGTATATATCAAGTATTTAAAGCTGGCAGAGGACCACGCGGTGTTTTGTTCTATTGTACATAAGGTCACTATGAGTTGGAGCTGACTCGAAGGCACCCATCAGCAACAACAACAAGCATTAGGTTTGGAGGTAGATTCACTGACAACCTTCAATACACAGATGATACAACCATGCTTGGTGAGAGCAAAGAGGACTTGAAACACTTACTGATAAAAATAAGACTACGGTCTTCAGTTTAATATTTTTCGAAAATTTCCATATTCTGTGGGATCACCTTTCTTTAGAATGGGTAATCTTTTCTAGGCAGTTGGACATGTATCTGTCTTCCAGATTTCTTGGCCTAGACAAATGAATGCTTCCAGTGCAGCAACCGTTTGTTGAAACATCTCAGTGGATATTCTGCCAGTTCCTGGAGTCTTATTCTTTGCCAATTCCTCCAGTGCAGCTTTGATTTCTTCCAGTACTGTTGGTTCTTAATCATATGCCATCCCCTAAAATGGATGAACATCCCCAATTCTTTTTGATACAGTGACACTGTATATTCCTCCTATTTTTTTCTCCTTCTTCTTTTTTTTTTATTTTTTCATTATTGTGATTTGGGTTAAAATTTACAGAGCAAATTAACTTTCCATACAGCAGTTCACTTATACTTTGTCTCATGACATTGATTACAATTTACCACAATGAAACAGCTCCCATCCACTTTCTCCCCATAGTTACCTTTTCCCTGTGTTCTTCTATCCATGTATTCCTGCCCCCTGAGCTATGTCCCTGTGCATACACTGCCCTTCTATTCTCCTATGATTGTTCTTTCCTAGGAGTCTATCTATCTATTGTAAATGTTCACCTCATATGCTTGTCTTTCGTTAGGCTGGAAGCCACAGGTGTGGGTTCAATTCCAGACCTGAAGGGCAGCTAGCAACCATAGTCCATTAGGTTCAACTAGACCAACAAACCTGGTCCATTTTTTTTCGGGGTTTTTTCCCAAATGATTTTGAATTTTTTCTGCATTTTTCTCCCACTCAATCTAGAATATCCTATATAAATCCCCCCAAGTGCTTGACGTTAGTAGCTGGCCACCATCTACTTCTGATCTCACAGTTGTATAAGCTGAGGATCAAATGGTGTACCAGTTGCTTGGACTAATTGCTTCCATGAATCTTTGCTTTTCTTTATTATTCTTTGTTCTGCATGAGGAGAGACCTATTCTTTGTTCTGCATGAGGAGAGACCTATTCTTTGTTCTGCATGAGGAGAAACCCATCGTTGCATCTAGATGGCCACTTCCAAAATTTTAAGATCCAAGGCACAACTTGCCAAAGAGGTAAAACAATGTTTTGTGTAGTATGTTATGCCAATTGAGCTTGATGTCCCCTGAGACCATGGTCTCAAGCCCACAAGTCCAACTACTCACTTCCTCTGGGTAGCTGGCTATGACAAAGAAGTGGCTACAACCTCGTCCCTTGTCAGTTCTACTATACACCTGGGAATTCTTATAGAACATAGCAATACACTTGTTGAAACATTGTCTGCCAAACCTATACATGGTCATGGGTACACTCCCCCCTCCATAGACATACCTAATAGTTCAGCCTGTCCATCCATTTATCCACCCACATATCCACATTTACCATCACTGACAATGCAGTACCATATGTGCAAAAGGTCTCATCTTTGTTGTCTGCACCTCCCATGTATCTCTCTATGTCTTCCTCTTCCTCAATACCACCACGTTGATCACTCACATTTGGTACATTGCCCTTCTTTTCACCCAAATCAATACCTGTCTCTACCTATATAACAGTGTTCCTTACCCTCCCCTTACACCCCCTGGTAACCAACAAAGAAAATTATCTTCCATAGATAAACCTTTTGCTTGACTTTTATAATAACAGACTAATAAAATATTTGTCCTTCTGTGATTGGCTTATTTCACTCAGAATAATGTCTTCTAAGTTCATCCACATTATGCAGTTTTTGCAGATTCTACATTATTCTTTAGGATTTTGTAGTAATCATTGTGTGTATGTACCATAATTTGGTTATCCATTCTTCAGTTGATGGACATTTAAGTGGTTTCCATCTTTTGGCTGTTGTCAGTTCTGCTGTGATGTACATGGGTGTGCATATATCTATTCTTGTCCTGACCCTCACTTCTTTAGGATATATATCTAGTAATGGAAAGGTTGGATCAAATCGCATTTCTAATCCCAACTTTTTAAGGAATCAGCATACTGACTTCCACAATGGTTTGACCATTTTACAGTCCCCACCAAGTTAGTGTTATGTTTCTAGAAATCAGTCCATTTTTTCCAGATTTTCAAATTGATTGGAGTACAGTTCTTCAAAGTATCCTGTTATCTATTTTATTTCAGTTGGTTCTGTTGTGTTTTCACCCATTTCATTTCTTATTCTTGTTATTTGTATTCTCTCCCTATTTTTTGGGTACCAAATATTTTGGTATGTTGTGTTTTCATTCTCGTTTGATTCAAGGAATTTTTGAATTTCATTTTTTATTTCTTCTATCATCCAGTGGTTCTTAAGAAGGGTGTTTTTCAGTTGCCATGTGTTTGCTCTTTTTCTGTTGATCTTCCTATTGTTGATTTCTAATTTGAT
Source organism: Orycteropus afer afer (assembly GCF_000298275.1). Taxonomy (NCBI): domain Eukaryota; kingdom Metazoa; phylum Chordata; class Mammalia; order Tubulidentata; family Orycteropodidae; genus Orycteropus; species Orycteropus afer. The sequence continues at coordinate 8,414,109 of NW_006921702.1, read as the reverse complement.
TGCATTGTGATCTGAGAATATGCTCTGCAGTATTTCAATCTTTTTAAAGTTATTAAGTCTTGCTTTATGAATTAAAATATGTTTTATCCTGGAAAATGTTCCATGTGCACTGGAAAAAAAATGTATATTGTACTGCTGTTGGGTGAAGCTCTCTGTAGATATCTATAAGGTCAAGTTGGTGAATTGCATTGTTTGACTTTTCTGCATCATTGTTGATTTTCTTCCCAGTTGTTCCATCTTTCACTGAAAGTATGTATTAAAGTCTGCTACTAAGACTGTGGAGTCATCTATTTGCCTTTTCAATTCTGTTAAAGTCTGACTTATGTATTTTTGTGACTCTTTCATTGGGATCATAGATATTTATTATGGTTATATCTTCTTGTTCAATTGATCCTGTAATCCTTATATAATGTACTTCCTTTTCTCATATGGTGATTTTTGTCTTAAAGTCGATTTGATCAGAAATTAATATTGCCACTCCTTGTCATTTTTGATTGCCATTTGCTTTGATATATCTTTTTGCAACATTTGTTTTTTACTCTATTTTTGTCATTCTCTCTAAGATGTATCTCTTGTAAATGGCATATCAATTATTATTATTATTTTTAATCTAGTTTGGAACTCTCCATCTCTTTAGTGGTGCATTTAGTCCATTTATCTTCAGTGTAATTATTGACAAGTATGAATTGGTTGCTGTCATTTTGTTATGTGTTTTTCATGGTGTTCGTAGTTTCTTTGGTACATATAATATTCTATGTTGAGCTCATCATGTTTATGAATATTGTTATCATTTCCTTTGTTGCTATTGTTTTAGTATTTGCTAAATACTTGTTCTTTTCTTCCTTTTTTTATTGATATGTGTAGGTTTGTCATTTTTCTTTAAATTTACCCTGTGAATTATAATTTTCTCCTTGAGTTTAAAATAATCCATTCTATCTTGCAACTCTCTCAACTTCCTTGCCATTTAGAAATTATGTAACTGCACATTTATCTTCCAACAAATCTTGGATAATTTTCTTCATGGTTTTATTTTTCTCTTCCTGTTCTGGAATTCCAGTGACATGTAGTTGATACCTTTTGATGGTATGCCATATGATCCTTAGGCTTTCTTCATTTTTTTTTTTTTTTAATTTTATCTTTTTTTTCTGATTGATCACTTTCCATAAAATATTCAGGTATTTGTCTTCAATCTCAATTAAATCTGTCTTCCACTGCAACAATTATATTCCTTTGTCCTTTAAATGTACTATCTATTTCTGAATATTTAGTATTAATCTGGATTTCTCTCTGTAGATTTTGTATCATTTATATTTTTTCATTTATTTTGCCATTTTTTTCTTGTATTTTCTTCTGAAATTGTTCTGGGGTTTTGTCTGTGAGGGATGGTTGTACCTCTGTTCACCAAGAGGGTGTGAGGTATGAGAGTAACAAGGGGAATGTAGCACCTTTCCAGTCATTGGTCTCCAGAACGTCCTTGCAGTTCCCAGCAAGGGGAGCCTATTCTTATGTCCCTGGAATGTGGGAGAATGCTGTTGCTTTAAACATCCAAAATGGTTGAACCACTTGTAAACATTCATAATGGCTGTGCTCTCTGGGCAGGCAAAATTCACAGCTCAACCCACCTTCCTCTTTGCTGCTTCACCTTTCATTCACCAGTCACCAGTGCAGTCCTCTGTGCAGTCCCTGGCTATCAGATCCTAACACCACTTGGCATTATCCAAGCTGTCGGTGCCATCAGGATTGCTGATGGATTGCAGCTCCGTTTGTCTCCTTTTTAATTGTTTTTTATGCAAATTCTACTACTAGTTGGAGGTTAGTCCACTTCTAAATCCTTCTCTTCAAAGCTCAGGGCTTTAGGATTATCTTCTGTATCTGTGTTAATTGGTTCCCCTTTTCTTTGTTGAAGAGGGTCTGTGCAGTCTTTCTGCCTATTCTGTCATCTTAACAGAGCTCCTCTCCTTCTATCTTCTTTTGACATTTATTGCATCATTCAATATCTTTCCCATACAATCCTTCCATATTGCAACTTCTGGTTTGAATTTTTTCTTCAATTATTTCAGCTTGAGAAATGCTAAGTGTGTTCTTCCCTTTTGGTTTTGTAATTCCAGATCTTTGCACACTTCATTATAATAAAAATAATTGACTTTACTTCATATTATTTGGTTTGACAATCAACCACAATAGAAGTAGCAGTCAAGACATCAGACAGTGTATCACATTGGGCAAATCTGTTGTAAAAGACCTCTTTAAAATGCTGAAGAGCAAAGATGCCTCCTTGAAGACTAAGGTGTGTCTAACCCAAAATGTAATATTTTCAATTTTTAATTAATATACATATGAGAATTGGACAATGAACAAGGAAGACCAAAGAACAGATGATGTTTTTGAGTTGTGGTGTTGGAAAAGAATACTGAAAGTACCATGGACTGCCAAAAGAATGAACAAATATGGTCCTGGAAGAATTGTAGCTGGGACGCTCCTTGGAAGGGAAAATGGCCAGGTTTTGTCTTACCTGATTTGGTCATGTTTTCAGAAGGGACCGTTCCATGGAGAAGGATATGCTTGGGAAAGTGGAAGGTCAACTAAAAGTAGAAGGCCCTCAATGAGATGGATTGGCACAGTGGCTTCAACGATGGTCTCAAGTATGGCAAAGATTGTGAGTCTGCCATAGGACTGGGCAGTGTTTTGTTCTGTTATACGTAGGGTCACTATGAGTTGGAGCTGGCTTGACAGCACCTAACAACAATAATAACAACAAAAGTGTTAAGTATTGATTATTCTTCAACATAAACAAAAATAACCCTCACAAATGGACCAATTAGCAAAATTATGATAAATGGAGAAAAGATTGAAGCTATCTAGAATTTAATTTTACTTGGATCCACAATTAATGCCCATGGAAGCAGCAGTCAAGCAATCAAACAATATTCTGCACTGGGCAAATATGCTGGGAAAACAACAACAACAACAACAACAACAACAAACACCTTTGTTCAAATTGTTAAATAGCAAAGATGTCACTTTGATGACTCAGGTGTACCTGACCCAAGTCATGGTATTTTCAAACTCTTCATGTGCATATGAAAGCTAGACAATGAATAAAGAAAGCTAAATAAAAATGGATTAAATTGAACTATGGTGTTGGTGAAGAATATTCAATATACCATGGACTATCACAAAAATGACCAATGTGTGAAAGTATAGCCAGAATGCTTCTTAGAAGTGAGGATGGTGAGACTTTACCTCTTGTACTTTGGTCATGTTATCAAGAGGGACCAATCCTTGGAGAAGGATATCATGCTTGATAAAGTAAAGCGTCAGCAAAAAAAGAGGAAGAAGTTCAATGAGATGTATGGACATAGTTGCTGCAACAATGGGCTCAAACAGAGTAATGATTTTGAGGATGGCACAGACTGAATGGTGTCTAATGATAATAACATCAACTCTCAGTGTCTTATAAGTATATAAAACTCAGTTATCTAAAACTGAAATCACAGTTTTCTATAAACTTGGTGTCTTCTGTGTTTCCATTCTAAGTGAATTTACCTCACTTGGCAAGTAGGGCACTTGGATGTCATCTTGGATATTCCCCACTCTGACACCCTACATATTCAATCATTACTCCAGGTCATTTGTTTATATATTCTATAGATTGCCAGAATCTGCCTGTTCTTTCCATCTCCACCATCTACTGAACTGAACATCAATATGCTGTCATCTGGTAGTTACCCATTAGACTCACATGTATCTTTTCAATTCATTAGCTACACTAATAAAAGAGTGAATTTAAAAAAAAAAATAAATAAACAAAGCTAAACCAAAGCTTCTCATTTATTTTTGCTACAAAATTTTTTATCTACAGCATGGATTGTAAAATTGTGTATATTCTACAAAGCACCCAAGAGTTTTAGATATTGTTGCATGAAGATAAAATGTTTGAAGCTGCTATAATCCTGTGAAACTGAAAGGAAAACTGAAAAGTCAAGTCAAAATTCTGAGGATGGAAATGCAGAAAGATGGGTAATTTTGTGCCTTTTCCATTTTCTTTTTTTCTGTGTGTATGTGCTTGATAGAAGACATTGATTTTTCAAACACAAAGGCATCTAGATTTCTTTCTCCTTGAGCATCACTGTTTCTTATTCTTTTCTTTTTTCTTTTTTTTTTTTCCCTCCCTTCCTCTCTTCTCCAATCCCTATTAAACAAACAAAGAAAATTCCTTTCTGGTGTAAACCTTTTCTTGGCTTTTTATAATAATGGACTCATACATCCTGTTTCTTGAGTAAGAAACTCAAGAAACTTCTTTTCACTAGAAGATATAAGCACTGTTCTGCATCTTATTTTGCTTACTTGGTATTAAATTTTTGAAGTTCCTCCACCTCAGAACACTATATGATTCTGTCTTTTTTTTCTAAATAGATAAATAGATACATAGTATTTCATAGGATAACTGTATCCCATATTAGGTTAGTTTAATATTGAAGAATGTTTATATTGTTTACTAACTTCTTCCACTATAAAAAAAAAAAGCATGCGGTGAACGTTTTTTACTTATTTTCTCATATACTTGAACAAATATATCTGTGTCAATACTAGGTCAAAAGGGCATGAAGATGTTTGATTTTGACAACACACAATGTGACTTCCAGAGATGTCCTACTAATGGAGGCATCATGGGCACATGCTAGAGGTACTGAGCTATAGTGTCTCTTTTTCCAACATTTTTCCACTACTGTGTATTATCTGGACCACCATTGCTCAAGATTGGCCACTAGTAGACTTGCCCAATATGCTACCATGGTGTGTCAGTCAGGTGTTTACTGTGGTTCTATACTGTCTGGTCAATTCCAACTCGAAGGACTCTATATGACAGAGTGTAACTGTCTTTGAGGGTTTCCTAGGCTGTAATATTTACAGGAACAGTTTGTCATGTCTTTACTCCTGCAATGTGGCTTGTAGTTCAAGCCATTGCCTTTTTAGTTAGCAGCTGAATACTTCACTATTGCATCACCAGAGCTCTTTATCAAGTGTATAAGTCATAAATCTGCCTGGTATAATCCAAGCTCTTAAACTTCTCACATAATAATTTGGCAATAACCCTTTGGGGGCATATCTCCAACTTCTCTAGCTTCTTGAACATGTGCCTCTTGAAGTTCCATTCAAATTTCTAGATGTCAAGTTGTCCAAGTTAACTTCCTTTGTGAAAAGCTAGTTTGGCTGAATCTAGTTGTCCCTTTATCATCTCTTCCACCAAGACTGGTTTGGCCTGGGCATCCTAATCTTCTCCCATTCCTCATCTGCTACCCTACTTCCTTATACTTGTTCACTTCTTATCTGAGTTAACTCTTCATTTTCTTTTCCTTTCTACCAGTCTTTTTGTTTGTTTTTGCGAAACCTTCCTCCATAACTCCTCTTAGTCTACCTTTGAATAGTTAAATTACCCAATGTTTAAACTACTGTCTCTTTGTTTTATGAGATAATAACTCCACTCAGCAATAAAACCAATGTTAGTTGTCTTTTCCAATACTTACAGTAGAAATCACCCACAAAAATAATATCAAAATTTGGAAAGATGTGCAACACTGCTACTTCAATTTGGTAAACTGCAGCAGGAGGTCATGGTACCATGATAGTCTTAGATGAAACTCTAGCAAGAGTGAACCCTTTTTGAGCCATCAGGGGCCAGTGAACATACTGAATGAAGTGTTCTTCTTTCAGGGATAGGTCAGAGGCAAGTGCAGCAAATGTGATGTAGGGCTGTGTACACTGTGGAAAAGACAAACTTACCCAGAGAAAACTCAGAATATATGAAAAGTAGTTTCTACAACAAAAGTTAGCTCTTGGTAAATTAAAAAATTTCCTCTGGCATGATTCATGTTGTCTTGTGTCTGTTAAGGAAAGAAGAGCTGTCTGAAAGCAAAACTTGTAGGGATAAGGCAGAGTATAGTCAGAAATAAGAAAGGTAAGATTAGTTCACATGATCCACCCTACTAGTGAATGATAATACATCCATGACCCCCTGAGAGCAGGGAAGGATCCATTGTATTGGATGGTTCAATGAGAAGAAAACTAAAACCTACCACATAGTAGCCAAGCAAGGTGGAGATCCAGTAACTCTTGGAGTATATTCAGCAGTCTTGTGATATTGCATTAGAGGACAGCACTCATAAAATTCTAGAGACAAGGAACTCAGTTATTTCATTAAAATTACTTAATACTATTGATGTATTTTCTAGTGAATAGATGATTACAAAATCCAAAGCAAAACTTTAACTTTCAAAAGCTGGTGATGATATATTACCACTTTATATTAAAGAAAGTTCTCATTTGACCTCAACTTATTGATATTTTTGTTGATATTGATATTTGTTACATATTTATCACAAGAATTTGAAAAATCTTCTCTACTTCCTTAAAACTAACATTTAAAAAAAAAATTCCATTAATTTCAATTAAACATTAATATGGATTTTATAGACCAGTAGTCACTATGTATCTTCTTGTTGTTGTTATGTGCTGTGAAGTCGGACCCGACTCATAGTGACCACTTCTTGGATTTCTGAGGTGGTATCATTACAGAAGTAGATTGCCCAACCTTTCTTCTGAGGAGTGGCTGGTGGGTTGAACCAGCAGACTTCTGTTTAGCAGTTAAATAACTTAGACACTATGCATAAGCAAATTTATTTACTCTTTGCACAATGAATACTTTTTTGACATTTGCCCATATTCTCTAAACTTATGTAATAGTTGTAATATATTACAGTCATTTCTTATGCTTCATTAGTACAAAAATGCATTTTCAAAACAACGTTTTGCTTTTGAGGAACTATTTGTTCATGGGACTGCAAAGATGGGAGTAATTAAATTAGCTAATGTGATATAATCTTACCCAATAAAGAACTTTAACCCTGGCATGATGAATTGATTATTTCATAAATCTCTCAACATCAGATAATATATTTTTAAATATTTGGCTAATAAAATTTATAGGAATGATACCTCCATATTACATTAAATTTCACTGCTTAGATTTCTGGTGAGTTTCCCATGATTGAAAATCTATTTATCCAGTTATCTACCTATCTACCTATTTATCTCTCTATCATCCATCTACTTGCCTTCCTACCTACCCACTCACCAGTCATATATATATTTAATTTATTTGAATTAGCTAGTCTGTGTAAACTCAAGGTAAACTTTTATTTCTAAAGACATGCTTTCTTTGTGTTGGCACTGGTCCAATGTGATTTTGTCTGCTATTCTACTTTTTTTTTTTTAATTGTAAATATATAGCACAACATTTGCCAACTCAATCATTTTTTTTACATGTACAATTTAGTGATCCCAATTAAATTAACCAAATTGTGCAAATATTACAAATAACTGTTGTAAAATTTCCATCATAATAAACAGAATCCAAATGCTTTCTAAATAATGACTCTCCCTTCTGGTGGCATAGTCCCTAAAGCATGTGACTGTTAACCAGAAGGTTAGTGGTTCATAACCACCAGCCACTCCATGGAAGGAAGACTGGGCAATCTACTTCCATAAAGCTTTGCTGCATCAGAAACCTAATGGGGGTCTTTATGAGTCAGAATTGACTGAATGGCAGTGAGTTTGGTTTTCTAGTTCTTTCTCCTCCTTCCTGCCACTGGCAAGCACTAATAAACTTTGGTGTGTGTGGTGGTTAAGTTTGTTTGTCTACTTGGCTGGGCCTAGTTGAGTGTCTGTACAGCTGAATGTAGTTATTTCCCCAATGGTGAGATTGGTAATTAACTCCGTGGTGGAATCTTTTGGAGCATTTGAGTAGCTGCTTTGGGTAGATGGTCTGCTTCCTATATATAAGAAACAGTTTTCGGAATAGTCTCTAGCTTATGGCACACTTGAACCCTGCATGAAGCTGTGTCATTGTTCAGCAGCCTATCATGCTCTGCCATTGGGACTTCCAATTAGACTTGAATTAATGGCCTGTCATGGTTTGGTATCATTGGGATTGTGCCTTTTTACTTGTCATCCTTGGGCTTGTCAGGCTCAGCAGCCAGCAGCTGAGTGAGAAAAAGCCTCCATCTTCAATGAGCCGGGAGCAGGAGGCAGACCTAAAGCCCAAGATTGAGAGGCTTTCACCTAGCTCCTGGAGCCTGACACTTTGAACTAGGACTTAAAGCCTCTGAACTGTAAGAGAATAAATTCCAGTTTGTTAAAGCCATCCCACTTGTGGTATATTCCTGTCAGAGCAGCCCTAGGTAACCAGAACAGTCTCTATACATTTGTCTTTTGTAGATATTTCATATAATTGAGATCATACAATATCTGTCCTTTTGGAAATGACATACTTCACTCAATATAATGTTTTCAAAGTTCACCCAAATTATAGCATATATCAGAATTTCATTTCTCTTTATGGCTAAGTAATAGTCCATTGTATGTATATATCAAACACGTTGTTTCCATATATTGGGAATGACACTGCAATGAACATTAGTGTTCTCTTTTGAATTCTGTGACATGTTATATTCTAAGGAGAGCTGACATACAAGTACCAGACATCAGAATGGTCCTATTAATGAGTATGTTGATTTTTGGGATGATTGTTGTCTGTACATTCAAGGTGTCACATATCTTGAATTTTGTTTCTTCAAAATAATCTTTACCTCTTTTGCAATTGGAAAAGATGATCTCTTTCCATTTATTATCATTACTAATATTTTCTTTAATTCTGTGATCTTATAGAATTTTTGAAAACTATTATTATATTTTGCTATTGTTTTGCTGTGTTTTAGATTTTGTAGCATAATTATTTTTATTTCTGTAGCGATTCCAATTTATTCATCAAAAAGTGCTATAATCCTCTAGATCACATTACATAAAAATTTCTATGTTAAATATTCAAGTGGTTTACTTATTTGAGTCTAATTAATTTTTCCCAGAGACAGTCATAAAAAGACAACATATAAAGCATTTTGTGGTAGAGAAAACAAGAATCTGACTTTGCTGGTGAAAGGTGTATTCTTTCAGTTCAACAACCCTTATGGTGGGGTCTTCATATCAACTACATTAGAATCCCATTGTTGTTATTATGTGCTGTTGAGTCAGCCCTGACTCATAGCGACCCCTCCTTGGGTTTCCGAGGCAGTATCACTACAGAAGTAGGATTGCCTAACCTTCCTTCTGAGGAGTGGCTAGTGGGTTTGAACTACTAGCCTTCTGGTTAGCAGTCAAGTGCCTTAGGCACTATGCTACCAGAGAATCCCATTGTTGTTGTTGTTGTTGTTATGTGCCGTCGAGT
>NW_006921702.1:8396795-8404726 GCF_000298275.1 Orycteropus afer afer | reverse complement strand
GAGTTGGCCCCGACTCATAGCGACCCCTCCTTGGGTTTCCGAGGCAGTATCACTACGGAAGTAGGATTGCCCAACCTTCCTTCCGAGGAGTGGCCGGTGGGTTTGAACCGCCAGCCTTCTGGTTAGCAGTCAAGTGCTTTAGCCACTATGCTACCAGAGCTCGAGAACTGTAAATATGAAGATTTAAAATGATAGGGTGGGAAAAATTTGTAACTCACTGTAGTTTTAATGTGTTATTCTTTATGAACAAAGCTGAATATTTATCATTTGCTTTAGATGTTTATGTTTCTTTTTCTGTGTAATGTTTAATTTCATCATTTGTCTTTTTTATTGTTATAGCAATTTTTATAATTGATTTGTAAGAGCTCTTAGTATATCAAGAGTTTTAAGGTTTTTATTGTCTTATAGATTGCCAATAATTTTTGGATTTTTTGATGTTGTCTTTAGAATTTGTGTATCCCTACACAAATTGTGTTAGGCAAACTTATTGATCTTTATTTTTTGAATTAATGTATGAAATATTATAATATAAAATTTGCAAAGATGGGTATTGTATGTGTTCTTAATACATAGAGGTATATTTATAAAGTTCTTTGTGAATCATAATGTCTCTCTAAAATTTTATTCAAATTGTGTCTATCCCCAGAAAAATAATTTGAGATCAAATTTATTCATGAAATTAGAACACAATAGTAACAATATTAACAATAATAATTTACTACTTAGTAGTGAGTATGTATTGGGCTAGAAACATCATAAAACATTTATTTTAATCAAATAAATAGTACAATAAGGTATGTATTTTTGTCATCATTACACAGTGTAGGAATGTGAGACTAAGAAAGGTTAAAATATTTTTTTCCAAAATTAATGTGGTAACTAGGAATAGTAATAATAATAAAAGACTATTTGCTTCTTGAACCTTTTTCTAAACTACTATATTATCCAGTATAACTCTTATTTGTTAATTCCAGAATATACTTAGGTCCACTGTAAACTTCTAAGGGGAAAAATATATTGGAATATGTTTCAAACTTATTTTGTAAACATATTTTAAAAATGTTTGGGGATTTCTATGAAGCATGCTGATCTAAGTTCTATCTCTTCCAGGCGCAAAGGGTGTGCCAACCATAAACTCATTTAGTAAACATATATTGGAGGCCAGAGACTGGATATAAAGTGAGAGAGAAAAACAAATATAAAACATGGCCTAGAGAACAAAAAGTAAGTGCCAACTTGGCACAGGATGTAATTTTTCCATTTTTAGTAGATTTTCAATAAAGTATGGATGAGGAAAATAAAGTGCTATGAGTTTCAGGGAATTCATCTATGACAAAATATAGCAGACTTTCAATGATGGTGGTAACTGTGACTCAATGGTATCTAACTTTTCTCTTGATCAAAAAAAAAAAAAAAAAACCTCACTGCTGTGGAGTGAGTTCCAACTCATAGCAAACCCTCCTTAGGTTTCCAAGGTGGTATCTCTATGGAAGTAGATCGGGCAGTCTTCCTTACAAGGACTGGCTAACGTGTTTGAACTGCCAGCCTTCTGATTAACAGTCAAATGTCTTAGGCACTATGCCACCAGAGCTCCCTTTCTCTCCATACTAAACAATAAAGACTGACTTCTCTAGCCCTGTTTTGTTGTGTGGAACCATGAGACTATTTCTGGTCAGAGGATTATGTGCAGAGGGATATGTGTTCTTACCAAGTGAGAAAATGTAATTGCTGATTACAATTACACCCTCTTTCCGTGTGGGAGAATCAGTTTTAATTCCTGGTTCATGCACCTTATACACAGCAACCACCAGTCTGTCTGTGGTAGTTTTCATGTTGCTTTGATTCCAGACAGGTTTCAGTAGAGCTTCAAGAATAAGGTAGACGAGGAAGAAAGGCCTGACAATATAATTCTGAAATTCAGCTAGTAAAACCCCTGTAGATCACAATAGCCTGATTCACACCCGATCATGGGAATGGTGTAGGACCAGATAGCGTTTTGTTTGTTGGTCATGGTGTTGCCATGAGTTAGGGGTTGACTCTATAGCAGCTAACACCAGCAGCAACAAAAACATGAGACCCTCCATAGTTATTTTCCTCCTGTTGAGCTGAAGAGGGCATCACTAATGAAAAGAAATCTTCCTCAGCCTGGGTCTCTGAGTAATTAGAGACACCAACTTCCTGCTGTACTAGGATGAATTTGTGTAAAGAGTGAACAATAACTTTCTGCTATAGTAATCAGATGAGTACTGAAAATTGTTTGCTATAACAAAACCTGTACTTTGTCTATCCTGACTGTACAACTTGTTAGCTTCACAGAATGTTGAATTATTGATAGTTTTATCACTATGCTTTTTCCTTATGAATTGAATTGAGTTTTGCTCGTATTAACTTCCTTTAAAAGTTTGAAACTCCAGGAGCCAGAGACCTTATTTGAATTGTTTGCTGCTTTGTCTCTCCCCCCCCCTTACACACACATACACACACACATAAATATTACATAAAGCTTAACACAATGACAACGTATGATATACATTTGTGAGTGAATGAATGAATGAATAATGTGAAGTTATGAACCTTCCTTCTAGTGGATGAAATCTCCTATCATTCATTTCTAAAACTCTTCAATTATTACCTCAATGACCTAAGTTTTGATGTAAAATTATAAATTATTTATGGCATTACATTCACCAGACTGTCTGGGAATAAAACACAAGGCCCACTGTTACTTTGGACAAGGCATGGAAGAGGCAGCAAATATCCTATAGTAGATAATTGTTTCATTCTTGTTATTGCTGTTAGGTGCCATTGAGTCTGCTTCAACTCATAGCAAGAACCTGCTCCTGTTGAAATACTCTCAGGAACATTGATACCATTGGCTAAATGCACATATTTACAGCTATACCACTAAATTGTAATTTCCATTATTTAATCCTCATTCCTTTCATATATCCCCCCCTGATCAAACATCAAATTTCCACAGTAAATATAGGCAGCATCATTCCTGTTCCAGGTTAAAGGGCTGCATGCTAATCAGTAGAGACCTTTGGAATAGTAGTCATCATGTCAGCATCATTGGAGCAGCACAGAGCTCCAGGCTCTGTGAAAGGAGTTTCTCCTTAATATTCCGCAAGAGAGGCAGCCTATGTACAGGTAGGGAAAGCAAAGGAGAAATGACACCAATTTGAAAGCTTTTGTTATTGATAATGCCACTTGGGCATTTTCAGAGTTCTATTATCTCTGTATTAAAAATCTATCCTTATTCTATTATGTGGGCCACACTGTAGCAACTTGCCAATAAATCTGAGCCTGTGGCATTGGCTTTGTGAGGAATAAGAGACGCAGGATTGATTGTCTAATAGAAACTTGAGCCTGATTCCACAATACTGCTTGCCAATTTGTCAAGTACTTTTATGGTGAGCCGTTTTATTTGGATAAGTAACCTTGTTCCTTTTTAGATAGGAAAAAGGAAAAGACCATACTACAGTCTTAAACTAAACTACTATGAGGAAAACATGTGTTTAACATCATGACTGGCTCCATTTTCCCTCTTTTCTGCACAGCAAAATAAATTGCTATAGAAGTAATTTTTCAGTTTGTGTATTATAACAAATTTTGGATAATGTGAAGAATGGGAATTCCAGAACACTTAATTGTGCTCATGTGGAATCTGTCTATAGAACAAGAAGCAGGTATTTTAATAGAACAAAAGGATATGACATTATATAAAATCAAGAAAGGTTTGTGCCATACTTCACCGTACTATAAGCTGAACAAATAATTCGATATATAAATATTGGAATATATGAAAAAGAACGTGACATTAGGATTGGAGTAAAACTCATTAATAACCTGTGATACACATGTGAAACCACATTATTTAGTGAAAGTGAAGCACTTGAAGCAAATGTACTGAAACTTGAAGCACTTACTGATGCAGATCAAAGACTCCAGCCTTCACTATCGATTATATCTGAACATGAAGAAAACGAAAATCCTCACAACTGGACCAAATGCAACATCATGATAAAAGGAGAAAAGATTGAAGTTATCAAGGATTTCATTTTACTTGCATTTAATGCCCATGGAAGCAGCAGTCAAGAACTCAGATAACATTATATCACACTGGACATATCTGCTAAAAAAAAAAAAAAAAACTCTTTAAATTATTAAAAAGAAAATATGTCACTTTGAGGATTTCTTTAATTTGTTTATTTTAATGTTTATAATCATATATGTTATGAGACTTTTTATTTTTTAAATTAAGTAAATAATTATTTTAAAAGAATATTTTTACAAAACTAACATGGTTCTGATTTTGACCAAGGCATGATTAATGAACTATTCTGAGCATACTAGGAAACTTTGTGAACTTATATTTCATAAAAGTACTAATTAGATCAATTACTGAGCTCTGGTTGCATAATGTCTGAGGCATTTGACTGTGAATCAGAAGGCTGACAGTTCAAACCCACCAGTCACTCCACAGAAGGAAGACTGAGCAATCTACTTCCATAAAGATTTACTGCCTCAGAAATCCAAAGGGGGTCTCTATGAGTCAGAATCAACTCGATGGCAGTGGGGTTTTCTTTTTAAAATTCTTATACATATGTTAACTTAGATATTCTCTATTTTTCAAGTGTCTGCTTTATTCCATAAGAAGTTTCTATTTAGTTGTATTTTTCCAGTATACATAATATTGTAAATTATTCCCCCAAGCACGCTTTTGGATTTCTAGATATTTATTGTGATTCAAAATGTGCATTGTGTCTGAATAAGTATAGACATACTACGGGAAGCAAGTAGAATCATATTAAATGATTGATGTGGTCTAGAAAATATAAAAATAAAACTGATGTTAAGATGATACTTTGATTTGGAGGAGACTATCTTTTTAATTTACTTGTTCAACAACTATGGGTGCATAATTTCTGTACCCAGTATTGTGCTGGACCTAAATAAGAAGGAAATAATATATGGTTCTTGTTTATGATAAGCTTATGTTATGCATAAAGAAGCATTTCTTAGCACCATATCATTAAGGGAAAAATATGTGTTTCATGAAAAACAGGATATGATAAATAGGAAAGCTAAGAAAAAAAAAATAACAGAATCACAAATGTAGATAGTCATGCTATATGTTTGTGTGGTTAAGTAATAGAAATCCGAAAACATTGAGTTCATGCCTTTGCTTAATATAGTCATATTATGATAACTGAAAGGCAACATATAAGCTTCAAAATCCATTTCTCCATAAAGTGTTTAATTGGAATCTTATCTCATTGAGATATTATCTTTACATAAACTTAAACTAATACAGTATTTAATTTGGATTTTTATAAACATAAACATGTAATCTTTCATTTGTGCTCTTTCTATTCCAGCCTCAATATTTTCAGCCCATAACCAAATTATTTTACTTAATTCCAACAATCTGAGATTTGTCCTTAGCTAGATGGCTACCAGAGAGCTCTGGTAGCATAGTGCCTAAAGTACTTGACTGCTAACCAGAAGGCTGGCAGTTCAAACCCACCAGCCACTTCTTGGAAGGAAGGTTGGGCAATCTATTTCCACAGTGATACTGCCTCGGAAACCCAAGAGGGGGGCACTATGAGTTGAGCCCCACTCGATGGCACATAACGATAACAACAACAGATGGTGAATGTGAAGCATGGTACCCAGTTCTAGGAGCAGTATTTTTTTTGTGTGAACTATTTTCAATGTATGGGACAGAAAGCTTCTCCAAGAACATATTCATTCCAATAATGTTAGGATATGATCTTTCACAAAACACCAGTAATACCTAACTTTTCCAAGTAGATCTTGAGAGCTATAACAGCTCATTATAATATTCCTTCCAAAAAACCAAACCAAACACACTGCCTCCTAGTCGGATCCTACCCAATAGCTACCCCTCTTTGGATTTTTGAGGTGCTGTTACTACAGAAGTAGATTGCCCAACCTTCCTTCTTAGGAGTGGCTGGTGGGTTTGAACTGCCAGCCTTCTGGTTAGCAGTCAAATGCCTTAGGCACTATGCCACCAGAGCTCTTGTATTATTCCTTAGAACCATTTTTTTTTTTTTTTTAAGTAACAAAATATATCCCAATGCATTTTTCGTACAATAGTAGTGAGAACAATTGTTAAAATTCCAGACATGATATATGTGTATAGTATATGTGTTTAGTCTTTTGGTATTAAGTATACATTCTCAAATAACCTATATGTTGTCCAATATTCAGGAAAATACTAACTACCTTGTCCTACTGTTAAATAAATTTATCTTACATAATGTTTATATTTTGAGGAAATACTTAGTTTACAAATCATTCCTTGAGAAAACATTTATTCCATAATGTGAGCTTTAATCATAGGTATTATAAGAATTATGTACAGGGAAGTTTTCAGAAACTTATGAACCTAGTTAGTATTTGTATATAGCATTTAAGATAAACAATAAAAGACAGAACTTTCTAAGGCTTTTAAAGTAAGGTGTACGTTGTTCTGGTTCTAAAATATATAGAGTTTTATTTTTCAGATTTAAAAAAAAAATAAGGTATAGTTTATTCATTCCCAAAAGTTTCTTTCCTTGGGGAGAATTTATGGTGTTTCAAAATGATCGATAGCCCTTTTAAGAAAAATGTTACATTTATCCAGAGAACACGAACAGAAAAGTACAATAAATAAGTGCCACTTGACCCTCAATGCTACTCCTCTGTAGAGCGCTCCAGGACAGCTCAACTCTGGCAAAATTGTGAAGTAGAACTTCTATGTTTGGCACCCATGAAGTTTCACTTGGAATAGGCTATTCTTTCCCAGACTCTCTATATTGGCACATTGTCCCCATATAGACTAGACTTTCCAAGGAGGAGTGTTCCAAATCAGTGTATTATGTTCCAGATATGTTTATTTTAGTCTATGCTCTTACCTCTTTGCCCAAATGTAAGAATATCTTGAAATATCTCTGAAAGAAATATGTAAATCTAATGACTCTTGAATTACTGAAGTGATCTCTGGTCTTTTGCATTTGAAAGAAAAATCCTATAGTGCTATAAAGTCCTGAGAAATAAGCATCAATTGGTGATTTTCTAGAAGCTTAAAAAAGTAAATACTTGAAAAGGATGTAGTAAATCTAACTGGACCCCCCAACTCAAAGCAGAGTGAGGTAAAAGGGATGGATATCTCAATGTTTCATCATAGGGGAATCACAGCCTTCTGATTTGGACTTTCAGACTGAGTGTTGCATTCTTTCTTAGACTCATAAACTCTTATTCGTTTGAACTCATTATTTAGCATGACATTCTTGGAGATTTCCTGTTCTTCCCTTACCTAACAAATTTTAAAATTAGTTCTCACATCCATATGCAAATACATTTTGGAAACTAGAATAAATAAGGTTAAAGCAATTTTGACTTCAGGAATTTTCAAAAATTTCAAACAGCAAAGCACAAAACAAAGGGAATATTTTTTGAGACAGTTCTTAAAATTTCTCTTACTGTAAAACTCATTTACATATCTGTGTAGGGGGGAGTATCAGCTACTATTTCTCAGAAATAATTTTCTGTCAAATAGGGAAAAATGGGCCAATATATAGACATATATCTAGATAGATCTGTATGATATAGAGTGATTTTTAAAAAATCCTTTATCATCTTCATGTTTAATTCTTATGATCTGTGCTGTTTTTATATTTGCTCAATTTACTAATGATGAAGGCAATAGAAAATATGTGGCTTTAATTAATATTCCTACTGTGAGGATCTAAGCAGGGTATTGATCAACTGGTAATTTTTCAAGAAAGGGTTGAACTGTTAGTAGAACTAAACAGCACAGGAAAACAAGGGCTTACTAAAGAACTATGTGGGTCCCCTGAGAACTGATATCTTGTATTGGGAGTGATGTTCATGTCTGTCTGTATAAATCTGCTATCTTTTTT
>NW_006921702.1:8371147-8396460 GCF_000298275.1 Orycteropus afer afer | reverse complement strand
GCAACTAGGTTGCTAATGCATGTGGTATAAAGAGAAAAACCTCCCAAGCTTATGTACACCAGACTGACCTCTGTGTTCATTTATTATTTTGGAATTCCAGGGAGGCTTGGATTAGAAAATCAAGCATTCCTGTAGGGAGAACAGCAGATTGAATTTCATAACATTAAAAGCAGTGAGAGATAGACCTATTGGCAGATGCGATCATTTGGTTGTTTTTCAAATCAGGACACGTGGACATCACCAGTGTGACTCCACCATCATTCTTTTACCTCAACTTGTTTTATGCTGTGTGTTTATTATGTAAATTAAGGACAAGTGTTAGGATTTGTTGGTGTGGAGGCATTTCACAGGAATAGGCTGACAGAACTAATGAGTTTCTTGTAATGTTGAATAAGAGATTATCTTTGAAGTTCAAAAACATCAGTTAAGTCTGTATTTGTTATATTTGACTGGAGAAAGGAAAAATCTTCAGATATAGTATTCAGAAATAACATCTACTTAACATTTAAATATATACTGAGCTTGATTGGAGACAATTGGTTGTCCTCTATAAAAGACCATGAGTATTCATAGATTCCGTTGAGTTTAAAACCACTTTGAGAACATCACAAAGGTAATGTGAATCACCTAGTACTTCTTCTTTTAGAAAACAGAAAATTAACATATCACTTTCAGAATTTATGGATGAAGATTATGTTCATCCAACTGAAAAGTGCTGTGATTTACTTCTTTTATCACCAGCAACAAAAACCTTTTACTAATTGAAGAAAATGTGTACAGATTTATTAAATATACATTCGCCCATAATTTTTGAAACATCTGTCTTCATAAATAGCAAGCATTCATTTTATGTGATGACAACTATACTACAGGCACTTTAAAGGAAATACAATGTACTTTAATATAATATGATTTCTGTGCACAAGAAGTTCATAGTCAATGAAATGAATAATTAATGTTCAATTAATTGCAGTGCAGTAGACGTGTATATAGCATCCATTGTGGGAAAAAGAAAATAAACTCCACTGCTTGCTAGCTGGGTTTGTTGTTGCTATTTGCCTTTGAGTCAATTCTAACTCTGATTTTTAGTTCTTCCATCAACACAACAGGAATATTTTACTTCTTTGGGGGTTACTGTGAATTTCAAATGAGGAAAAACATATGCAACCTCATGATATATACACAAACACATGGATATGTATATATATAACAATTCATGTTTAAATCCTAATGAGAAAAATATAAATACACCCACACATAATATATATACACATATATGTATATATACAAATATTTATATTGAAATTTTAATGAGAAAAAAATATATACAGATATCAAGGTTGATAGATAGCAGGTTTCCAAATATTAACTGTCACTACTTTAACCCCTGTAAATTCTGATTTGCAGAATGTTATTGGAGCACCAACGAAAGAGTGACTGACTCTATTAGGGAGTTAGGGGAACTCACCTGATCCAAAGAAAGCTTGACAGAGACAAAGCTGTTTCAACTAAATCTAATCAGATAATGAGAGAAGTTGTTTGCCAGGGAGGCAAGGGCATTGAGTAGAGTGAACCTCGTACACAAATCATGAATCAATATTCTCTAATATTTTCCTATTTTGCTAATTCAATTAAGCGAATATTTGTGGGAAAGCCTTTAATAACCAATCAAAAAACAAACAGAAAAAAAGCCCACTGCCGTCACATTGATTCCAATTCATAGTGACCCTATAGAGCAAAGTAGAAATGCTTCCATAGGATTTCTAAGGCTGTACATCTTTATAAAAGTAGATCATCTCATCTTTCTTCCTTGGAGCAGCTGAACCTTTCATTAGCAGCCAATGGCATTAACCACTGTACAACTACATCACTTAATCAATCAAAAGAAAAAGCCAATAAAGAAATACCTGAAAATAATCTGTTTGGCTGTGTCTCCAGCTAGGCCTAAAAATATTTTTGGGAAATAAGATTAGCAATTAATTGTTCTCCATATATGTGAGGTGCAGTCATAAGAGCAATCTGAATTCAGGGAGTGAAGCACCAAAGAAGAGCCACTAGAGTAAACAAAGCCTAAATAGTAAGCAAATCACGACCCTGCTTCCAATTGCCCTTGAATTTTAAATGATATGGGTGATTCACTCTCCCTTTGGGATTCCACATAGTTTTAAGCAGCATGTTATAATAGTATGTGTGAAGTTCTTCTTGAATCTCTACCTATACATTAACTGCTAGCTGTGGGAGGCTGAGGGCAGCTTTGCAAGAACAGGACATTTAGATATGAAGAATACTTTTAATAGATTAATTTACTTTTTAATTCAGGTTTTTTTAAAATGTTTAGGTCTTTCAAGATGCAGTTTGATCAAGTAAATGAGTTTTATATCAATAAAACTACCTGGAAAATCAGCTAAAGTAAATGTTTTGATCAGCAAATTTTCTGAGTTGAACTTTATAAAAGCTGTTGTTGTTATGTGCCGTCGAGTCAAACCCGACTCATAGCGACCCCTCCTTGGGTTTCCGAGGCAGTATCACTACAGAAGTAGGATTGCCCAACCTTCCTTCCGAGGAGTGGCTGGTGGGTTTGAACCGTCAGCCCTCTGGTTAGCAGGCAAGTGTCTTAGCCACTATGCTACCAGAGCTCACTGCTAAATATGCAGTCACTCTGTAGGCCAGATCTACAAACCTCTCAGTCTCTAGTAAAATACAAGTCAATTATGTAGTTTCTTCTGATATGTTAATGTAGGGTCTCTCAACATATTTAAAGAACTCTTTACAACAAAGGGAGAGATTACTCTATAGTAATTCCTATAACCATAGCTATTAACTTGTTTTGCAATTCATAATAAGTCATTTCAGAGACTATCATAGACTTGTGTAGAGAAGTTACTTATAACAATTTAATCAAATTTCAAAATATAAATGCCTTCTTACTAATTACCTAACCTCAAAGCCAATGTCATACATTTTAAATTTCATTATGGTATGTTTCATTTTTAGGGCCAAATTTCTATTTTAGTTGTGTATTGCATAATAAACCACCCCAAAACTTAGTGGCATAAAACAATGATTTACTACTACTCACAGTATTGGGAGTAGCTGGTTGGTGCCTCTCTTGATTTAATCTGGGCTCACTCATGCATTCCGGTGGAAAGTCAACTAGGCTTGAAGCTCCAAGGTGGTTATGTTGGCTTAGTTCTTAACACAGTTTAGATGTTATCTTGCAGGGGTATCTCTGGAGAAGGGAAAAAGGCAGAGCTAGACTATGTCTTAAAGTTCAGATTCACAAGTTATTTCTGCCACATTCTTTTGGTGAAAGTAAGTCACAATTTAACTCAGTGTCAACAGCTAGTGAAATAAACCCTATCTGTTGATGGCAAGAGCAAAATCACATTACAAAGAAACATGGGAGGACCTGTTATTGCTATCTTTGAAAAAATATACCACAAATACTTAGGTAATCTTAAGGCTTTTACTCAAAATTCCTCAGTCTTTTTATTTCCTTAAAGCCAAGGGAAAACCAAAGACCTTATAATTGTCTACTGGGTCCTATATAATCTTTTGCACTGACCTAAACCCTCCTTTTTCTCTTTGGCATCTTCTGTTATGCTTCCACTTGCTCACAGTGTTATAAGTACATGGTCTCCCTTATGTTAAAATCCACCAGGTATGTTCTTTCTTGAAGGTAATTGCATTTGTTATTTTCCCTGCCTACATTAATATTCCCAAGGGCTTCATAGATTGCATTCTCAATGCCTCAATCTTCATTCAAATGCCACTTTCTCACTGAGCCTTCACTGACTACACGGTGATATATTGTATTCTCCCATTTGCAATTCAGCTTTTTTTTTTTTTTTCTTCATAATGTATTGCACACTTTGCAATACCATGTGGTTCAGTGGTTAAAATTCTCAGCTCCCAACCAAAAGGCCAGTAGTTCAAACCCACCAGCTTCTCCATGGTACAAACATTTGGCAGTCTGCTTATATAAAAATTATAGTCTTGGGAACTCTATGAGGATATTCTATTCCATCCTACAAGGTCACTGTGAGTTGGAATCAACTCAATGGTAAGAAGATTTGTTTTATTTTGTTTTGTTTATTTTTTACCAGATTAATGTCTATCTCATCCTCTTTAGAATTTAAACTCCAGAAGAGCAGATATGTTCATTTGATGCATTCACTGTTAAATCCCTAATACTCTATAATGATCTAGTCCAAAATATGTGCTCAATGTACACTTGTTAAAATAATCAATCACTGAAAAGAATAATATGTTTAAATTATAGCTCATTGAATCAGAAAGAAGTAGAAATAAAATGACAGTTATTGATAATTTGAATTTTGTAAAAGTGAAATGAGTGGAATTATCTCATTATATAGCTTAAAAATAAGAGGGGACAAGTGCTTAAACCTAAGAGATTTACACTAGAGCCAGCATTTGTATTATATGACTTAGTTATCACCATCATAGATTTCCTTGGTGGGAGAAAGGGTTAACATTATTTACTACTAAACAAAAGTCTGGAAGTTTGGGTGCACCTAGCTGTGACTCAGAAGAAAGGTTAGGTAATCTATTTTCAAAATATCATGCATTAGAATCCTAGCGAACAAAGTTCTATGTGACACATGTGGGGTCACCAAGAGTTGGAATCAACTTAATGACAATTGACAAGATTTTTAACCCATATTATATTTTATGAGGTAGAGAATTAAGTAGAACAAATTTCAACTTCTATCATCAGTTTAAAACAGCAAGTAAGGCTCAAAATACCAAAAAATTCTTATAGGAATTATCAGGGAGGTCAACTCTGCTTCAGAGTCATTTTGATGGCTTACTCCATTTTTTGCCTCTTTAGTGGGTCTTACATAAATCTTCCCTAGATAAACTCTCTTCTTTCCCAAACATATGTGCAGATGCTCAACACCATCCATTGAGAGTCCCACTCAGCATCACAATGAGAAAAGAAAAAGAGGAAATAACCTGAATGGGAAATCTCTAGCAAGTAGATCCACATTAACAGATCATAATGAAAAATCCGTACAAGGGAATCCTAGTATGTTGTGGTTAAGCTCATTCATACATAAAAAACAAACAAACAAACAAACAAAAAAACCAAACTCAATGCTGTTGAGTCAGATCCAACTCATAGCAACCCCTCTTTAGGTTTCTGAGGCAGTATCACTACAGGAGTAGATTTCCCAACCTTCCTTCTGAGGAGTACCTGGTAAGTTTGAACTGCCAGCCTTCTGGTTAGCAGTCAAATGCCTTAGGCACTACCCTACCAAAGCTCCTCATTCATATATAGTCCTGTAAGAACACAAGGATAGTTTACACTAATTAAATCAAGGCTGAAAACTTGAAACATAATAGTCAGACCAAGCAAATTGCACATATCCAAAAATTCATCCATTTTCCCAAAATTTGTATTCTTCTCCACATCAGGGAAATAATTTCTACACTGATCAAAAGGTGGGAAAATCCATTAATGAATGAAATCAGTGTTCTTTGATCAAATTATTATCCCTAATAGTACCATTTGTTTACTTATGTATTCAAATATCAAGTTTCACCACAATGCAAAGAGGCTGGAAAAAGAAAAGGATTAACAAAATGATTTACAACAGGATGTGAATATGATTTAGAAAGTGACTGACTTAGTAAAATCTAGGTGTTGGTGTTCTCTCACATTTGTGAGCATATGTGTCTTTTGCTTAAAAGGAATATTAGAAATTAATGACAACAATGATAAGTCAGTCAAAAATCCATAATTTTATTTTATATAAAAAATAAATAAAAGAAGTAAATTTTCAAAGAAAAAAGTTATGCAAAGTGCAATAAACACACTATATGAGGGTGATAGAAAAAATTGGAAATGGATGATAGTGATGATTTTACAGCTTGATGAAAATAATTAATGTCACTTAGGTCATGTGAAGAATGACAATTAAAAAAAAATAAAAACAACAAATTGAAGGGAAACAGGTGAAATAAAAGAAACACTTAAAGAAAATTTAAATTGCAAGAGATGCTAATATTTTAAAATATAGCAGATTAATCTCTATTAAATCTAATCAGAAATATAAGAACATATACAAAATATTGAGTTAGAAAGCATATAATTAAAGATGTACAATATCAAAATGTAAGAGATTGCTTATGTAATGTTTAAAAAGAGACATTTTTCTAGAAAATTTTGTTAAATTTACAATGAAAATTAAAAAAAAAAAAAAATTAGACCAAAAGCCATAGGAATGTATAAAATATGTCAGCAATTTAACTCTAAAGACATCATATCCAAAGTGTTACACAGGTAACTTCTATCAGGAAGAGATACCAGAGGAGAAAAAAAATACTGGCCAAAACCTTTCATCAATACAGATGCAACTGATTAAATGCAATCCTGGAATGAAATTCACTACATATATTAAATACTAATGCAGCCAGTCTGTTGAGTGCCTGTGGGCAGTTTCAGTGCACACTGGTACCCTGGCCCAAGGATGTCAATAGAGAGGCAGGTTCATGCTATTTCTTACTCTGCTGCCAGCCATCTGACCTAGCATGTCTAATCTCCACCTTCAGAAAAGTGGAAGCCAGGAGAAAATGGGAAGATGATTTTTCTATTTGATATCAAGGAGAGTAAGGCTGACTTCTTGTCACTTTACACAGTAATTGAAATCTTACTTAAAAGCTCCCAGCAACCTTCACTTTACTTCTCATTGGCCAGAATTGAATCAGATGCCCACTCATTCCTGATCTAATAATTGATAAAATTAGGGAGAATGCTCTTAGCTCAGTTGGAACCACTCCTAGATGAGAAGATTGTATGTGAGGGGTAGAGAAGGCAGGAATTAAGGGAAAAAATGAGATTTCCTTAGCAAAGTAAATGAAAAATAGATGTTCAATGGGCAACCGACATTGCTAGTTAGACTTGTTCTCTTACTGTAGCCTTTATCCTGATACCAGATGTTTTCTCCTTGAGCTTTGATCTATCCTTTCCTGGAAAAAAAAAAAAAAACTTATCTGAAAGTATAACCAAGAAGAGTTGTTGCACATAAACAACTTTTATACTCACTCTCCTTTGTTCTTCCCATTTGGTTCAGAATGATATACTGAATAAGTATATAAGAGTGTATTGCTAAACAAGTACCAATGAAAATATATAGTGCTACACACCTAAAAGGAGATTTTTAACACAGATAACTAAGGATCAGTGCTGCTATTTAATTTTTTTTATTTGCTGATGTCTAACTTATAAAACATATGTCTAAGGAAAAACACATTGGAAAAAGGAAATTAACATATCAAAAATGGGGAACTTCAAGTGATGGAATTCAAAGTCATATATAATATATTCATTATTAAGTACTGTACACATAGTAGGGGTGAAATTACATTAAAACTTAGATGTTTATTTCTCTAAGATTAATATTAATTTGAATTTTTAATTCTTATTTCTCCAGAATGGTTGAAACCTATTTCTTGGGGAGCAGAACTCCTCCAATGTCTCCCCATTTTCCTAAATTATTATTTACTTAACAGAACATTGTAGATGGAGACAAAATACATCTGTCTCAGATGTATCAATCAACACAAGGATTTGATAATGTCTGTTAACATTCCTTTGGCATTATCTGATCTTTGTTCATTGTTGTCTGCCTGACCCTTTCAGGCCCAGCTTATACTGGGCCATTTCTGTGACAGCCTGAAAAGCATGAATGGATATGACAGTGATGTTTTTTATAAGATCTTCTCTAGATTCACTAAGCATCTATTCCTTCCCTAAACTGGGTCTCTCTCCTTGCTGCAATTTTACCTGGGGAATGGAGCATGATTCCTTCAGTTATGACATCCCACAGACCCACTCCATTTACTTTGTTATCTCTTCTCCCTCTTCTTAACTTGAATTTCTTTTAATTTAATCACTTATTTTCTCATTTGTGCAAATATCATATCTCTAGTCTACTTAAAATCCCAGCTCTCCAGCACTCAATCTATCCTACTCCATACCCAAGAATGGAGAAATTATGGAGAATAAAAGCTGGAGGAATATCTGAAGATAATATGCTTCCTACCTGCCTTCCATCCCCTTGTTCTGTTCAAACAACAGCTTCCTGATCTGTGTACACAATTTTGCTTGCTGAAAATGAGGATGACTCGAAGCACTTAGTGATGAAGATTAAAGACTTCAGTCTGCAATTACATCTCAACATAAAGAAAATGAAAATCCTCACAACTGGACTAATAAGCAGTATCACAATAAATGGAGAAAAAAATGAAGTTGTTAAAGATTTCATATTACTTGCTTCAATAATCAACACCAATGGAAGGAACAGTCTTGGCAAATCTTCTGCAAAAGACCTCTTTAAAGTGCTGAAGAGCGAAGATATCTCCTTGAAGACTAAGGTGCGCCTAACCTAAGCCATGGTATTTTCAATTGCCTCATATGCATGTGAGAGCTGGACAATGAATAAGGAAGACTGAAGAAGAGTTGATTACTTTGAGTTATGATGTTGGTGAAGAATACTGAAAGCATCATAGACTACCAAAAGAATGAACAGATCTATCCTAGAAGAAATGCAGCTGGAATGCTCCTTGGAACAAAGAATGGCCAGACTTAATCCCATCTATTTTTGTCATGTTGTCAGAAGGGACCATTCCCTATATGAAATGGTTGGTAAAGTGGAGGGTCAGCAAAGAAGGGGAAGGTCCTCAATGAGATGGACTGACACAATGGCTGCAACGACTGGCTTAAGTTTACTAAGGATCGTGAGGCTGCCACAGGATTAGGCAGTATTTCATTCTGTTGTATGTGGTGTCGCTATGAGTCTGAGTCAACTCGGTGGCACCTAACAACAACAACAAAAACCTGCCTTCCACCTTACTTACTCAAAGGATTGAGAAATTGGTATCAGTCATCAAGGAGCTACAGTCTATGAAAACAAAGGGCCATATTTTCAAAAGAATTTAGTACAAAGCTATATGTGTAGAGACACTAAAAATAGCCCCTTTTAAGGAACTGCGGAAATCCTAGGCAAGCCATCTTTCCCACAATGCTAAACTTGTGAGGTCCTGCAACAGGGAACATAGATTTTTTGGCTAATGTTTTTCTTGAAAGTGATATAATCTGAAAATGACCCTCTCTTTCTGTCTGTCTGTGTGATGCCAATATTTGGGCCAACTACTTGCTCGTATTACCTGCTTCTTTGTCTTTATTTTTGTTCTTTTAAGAAAACTTGTTAAATACCCATCACAATACAACGCTAACTTAATCTCTTTAGTCTATTCCTGAAAGCCAGTGTGTATTTCCTGCCAAATTAATGGCCTGTAAACAGTTAAATACTTTTTAATGTCACTGACAGTTCCCAAGACCTTCAGAAAGTATGCTATTAAATAGCTGATTAAACTTAAATATTTCTATACTGGCTTAATGACTTCTACAAACTCTGTTTTTTTTTCAAAATGCCTATGGTTCCAAGGCAAATTGACTTGAATGACATTAGCAAGGTTTGCTGAAATGGGGGTGGGGGTGGGGAAGAAAGTGCTTTTCTGTGTGCATTAGGAAAGAAGATTGAAGGAGGAGAGTCATTTCAGCTGCAACCTGAAGGTGAGTCCTTTATAGGTAGAAATGAGGGAAGTTATATCCAGCTGACACGCATAGAGTCACCATGAGTGAGAATTCACTTCCCAGCAATTGGTCTTTTGGATTTTATATTTTTGTGTGTATCATTCCTTGAGAACCTCACCGATTGACCCAGGCAACTGTACACTAACAAATGAACACTAGCCATGTCCTTTCCCTGAAATCTTATTGTTAAAACCACCAGACATGTTTGCATAGAACTTAATTGTTTTTGGAGAAGAAGTTTTCTATACTGGCTAACAGCCAGAGTTATGGAATCATGCCTCCTTGATTCATACTGCAGTTCTGCCTCCTGTTAGCCAGAGGATCCTAGATAAGATGCTAACCTCATATCCCTTAGTCTTCAAATGGGTAAAAGAGGATAATGATATTCTGCTAAGACTGTCAGATTGATTATATAAATTATTGTAAGTAAAATACTTAGAATAACACTCTGCCTATTATTCAATAAATGTAATGCTAGTTATGACAATGATGATGATGATATAGTCCCCTCCCCAACATGTTGTAATGACCCATTGGATAGAGTCTATATCTTATATATTTTATTAAACCTAATGTACAGTATAATCCAGGCATAGAATAAATATCTGAGAAATGTGTTATTGTCTCATTTATAATATGGTCATGGGACTCAAAATAAAATCCATAGCAGAAGGAACCATGGCATTTGCCCACATCTGCTCTCATTTCCTTTGGGAGCCAAATGAAAAAAGAATTAAGACTCATGAGAACAGAAAAGAAAGATCTGAAGAAGAAAAAGAGATTAGATGATCTTACAACTCAGTGAAAATAGGCACTTCAATTTTATTTGGCTCATGCTGAACTACTTTCACTGAAGAAGATACTTAAGAAGCTAAATTTAAGCATAAGTTAAATCAGAGGCTGGAGAATCAGCTACTGAAGTATTTTTATGCCACTTGACTTTTCTAAAGATATTCAGAAATTTTATGGCTGAAGAGCTAGACTAGAAATTCAGTAGTGAACTGTAACTGGAGGCAAGTAAAGATGAGGAAATGTTCTCCCAATTTGGAGAATGCTTGGGGTTCGAACCTAAAGGTCAACAATACTAAGTTTTGTTTTCCCCTGATAAAAATTGCCAAAATGTGTATAGATACCTTTGGGAAATGTTTGTTGTTATGTGGTAAAATAAGAGGTACATTGAAGAAAGAAATGTTTTTCTGTTGCTACTGTAATGTTATCCGCTGGTACTGTGAGGTTAAGAAAAATATATATGCTCTGTAAATGGGATTGTGAAAAGCTGTAATATGGTTTGTAAATCAAAATCAGCAAAGCAGGCTGAAGGGAATAGACAGGACTTAATTTACTTTGTCCCTCTATCTGTGTGTATGTGTTGGTATAGGTATGTATGTGTCTCAGGATTTAGGGTTCTTGGGCTGACTTGGAATTGTATGTCTATACTTAAGGATAATCATGGGTGCAGGACAGAGGTCCTAAGGCCTACTACATATGAACTACAGAGCACTGGCTGTGAGCAAGTTTGCCTAAGAATGACTTAATTACCAGTTCACTTATGACCATCAATGAGCCACCAATATACATGAAGATGAAAATAATTGCTTAAATAAAGCATTAGCAGTTGCAGAAATCTTTGTATTTTAATGTTGGATCTTTCCTATTCATTGTTCTAGGTGGCCTGCAGGATTAGTGAGCTCTTTGGGAAAAAATAATTTATTTTGTCCCAGTTCCTAATAGCCACCAGACTTCTGCAGAGAATTTAAAGTTCTTCTCTTTCTATCATACTTCAACTTACAACTGAGTAAAATGTGTGCCCAGCTTTAGGATTTCAGTCAATCTGCTTCAAAGCATCAATGGTGCAACTTTAGCAAAGAAGGCTAGACTTCAAGAAAGAACTTGATATTTCACAATTATACTTCTAAACCACATGGCTTTTATCCTCAAAAATTTCTATTAGAAAAAAAAATCAATCTTCACACCTTTTTATTGCCCATAATGGTAAAAACTTAGATCAGTTCTTTCCATATTTTTCACAAGGATCATGAAGAGCTCTTAAAGAAAAAGAGGTTTTACAGAAGTGGATACTGGATGTATTTGTGATAGCATTTGTAATCATGACACTTCCAGAAAAGTCCATGATGAAGCCTCTGGAGGTAACATCTATGTGCATTAGCTATCCACTACTGTGTAACATACAACTCCCCAAATCACTCTTAAGACAACAATAACAATGTATTGCCTCATTCTGTTTTTGTGGTTCAGATATTTGGGAGGTGTTTAGATGGTTGGTTCTGATTCAAGATCTCTTACAAAGTTACTTACAACCAAGAATTCAGACAGAGCTAAGTTACCTGAAGTCTTGATTGGGTCTGGGACATCTATATCCAAAATAGTCCATCCATATAGCTAGCAAATTAATGTTAGTGGTTAGCAGGAAACATTAGCTGTTTGCCACATAAACATTTCCATAGGAATATTTGAGGGCTCCTAGACAGCAAAAATCCTCACAACTGGACCAATAAGCAACATCATAATAAATGGAGAAAAAATTGAAGTTGTCAGACATTTCATTTTACTTGGATCTACAATCAACACTTATGGGTGCAGCAGTGAAAAAATCAGACATTGTATTGCACTGAGCAATTTTTTTTTTTTTTTAAACCCTCTTTAAAATATTGAAGAGCAAAGATCTCAGTTTGAAGACTAAGGTGCTCCTAACCCAAAAACCAAAAACCAAACTCACTGCCATCAAGTTGGATCTGACTCACAGTAGACCCCTCCTTGGGTTTCCGAGGCAATATCACTACGGAAGTAGATTGCCCAACCTTCCTTCTGAGGAGTGTCTGGTGGGTTTGAACTGCCAGCCTTCTGGTTAGCAGTCAAATCCCTTAGGTACTACCCAAGCTAACATATTTTCAACTGCCTCATATGCATTTGGAAGCTAGATAATGAATAAGGAAGACAGAAGAAGAATTGATTCCTTTGAATTATGGTTTTGGTTAAGAATACTGAAATCACCATGGACTGCCAAAAGAACCAACAAATCTATCCTGGAATAAGTGCAGCCTGAATGCTCTTTGGCAGCAAGAATGGCCAGAGTTCATATCACCTACTTTGTCATGTTGTCAGAAGGGACCACTCACTAGAGAATTATATCATGCCTGGTAAAATGAAGGGTTAGAGAAAAAGGGTAAGGCCTTCAATGAGATGGATTGACACAGTGGCTGCAACAATGGGTTCAAACATAGTAAGTATTACGAGGATGGGGCAGGACAGGGCAGTGTTTCATTCTGTTTTACCTAGGATTGCTATGAGTTGGAATCAACTAGATGGCACCTAATGACAACAATAGAGAGCAAGGCAAAAACTACTATACCTTTTATGACTTAACTTTGTATTATAGTCAGCTTCTAAAATGGCCTCAATGATCCCTACTTGTGTGTGCAGTGGACTTCGTGACTTTCTGTAAGTAAATATAATAGGGCAACAATGATGAGGTTTGGATATGAAAGACTTTGATTTTTATACCGATTACACAAAGTCTCTCTCTTCTCCTGTCTTTTCTTTTCCTGTTCTCCCTCTCCCCTCTCTTCCTCCTCTTCCATCTTATTCTCTCTTTCTCTGCCTCTTCCATACTTTCTCTTTCTCAGTCATTCTCTCTTATCTCTCATTCTTCTCACTTGCTCTACTAAAACAAGCCCTATGGAAAAGATCACAAGACAAAGAACTGCGGGAAACCACTGCCAAACAGACAGTGAGAAACTAAGTCCCTCAATTAAATGATTTATGAGGAACTGAATCCAACAATGACTGAAGTGAGCTCAGAAATGGATCTATCCTTAGCAAATTCTTAAGGTGACTGTAATCTTGTGAGAGACCCTGAACCACAGACCCAGTTAAACCACTGACCCACAGATCCAAAGGAACTGTGACAGTAAGTGTGATGTGGGGGTAGATCTTTTTTATGTAACAATAGATAACTAATAAACTGTGGAACTCACACATTTCTACTATATCTTATTGGTTATGCAGATCAGCTCCATTCATTTTGGAGAGGAATACATCGGTTATGAATACCAAGAAGTGAGAATCACTGGAAGTTATCTTGGAGGCTGCCAACTACACTGTTTATGATAACCTCTAGGGCAAACTAAAAACAGTAATGGAGACTTTGTTTCACTTCTGGCCAAAGACACTACAAGGCATAGATCTCTCTTCAGTTAGAGAGAAAAAAGTGTAATAATTCTAGGCTATATCATAGCCCACCTTCGTGATAAGGGAGGTAGGAAGAGTTGCTGTGAGTAATGTGGTTCACTATGGAGGCAGGGACAAATAGTAAGAATAGAGCAGACTTCTTTTTTAGAACTGTTTCAATGTATGTATTTTACATTATGTAGTGAGGAAGTGGTGGGAAAATATTAGCAGTTGCAACTTGTTGAGTGTTATGTACATTCTATAAGCTTCAATCTTTAAATGTTAGCCAAAGCTAACTTTTGGTAAGATTATGAAAGCTGAGTGAAAGTTCTCTAAGGGAAGTATCATAGGACTACAGATAGAGAATGAAGACAGGTGACTTGCAGGAGCAGAAAGCATTCCTAGCTATAACTACTGTTAATTAATTTCTTTGTTATAGACTATAAAGCTATTAATAACTATTCAATTTTCTTATGTAGCTTTTTTTTTTTTTCCATTTCATTGCCTTTTTTTGTTTTACGTTTTGTTTTAGTGTTGTCAGTTAGATGAATAAATGTTCTTCAGACTGAAAGTGTTGGCAAGATCCCTCAAATCTTCCAAATTGCCAAACCCAGTGACCATTATTTATTATCATATGCCTTGACCAAATATTAGTAACCTTATCACAGCTGATCACAACATACTTCTGGAAACAATTTTTCTAAATTACTTCCAAGACACCACACTCTCCTGGTTTTCTTAACATCCCTTCTTTCAATTTTCTGGCCTGTATTTGCTCATCTCTCCAAATTCTAAAAGTTAGAATAAGTTCAATTATTGAACTGTAGTCCATGGCTTTATATAGATCTATGTATGAGCTGATGTCATGATCTATCTTGAAGAATAATGCGGTCAGTAATAGGATAATATCCACATTTGTATGAGGAATCAGTTAATACAAATAATATGCAAATTTATGCACCAATTACTAATGCAGAAGATGAAGAACTGAAGATTTTTACCAACTTCTGCAGTCTGAAATTGATCAAACATGTAATCAAGATGCATTTATAATTACTGGTGATTGGAATGTAAAAGAATCAGTAAGAATGTAAAAGAAAAAGGATCAGTAGTTGAAAAATATGACCTTGGTGATAAAAACAACACTGAAGATTGCATGATAGAATTTTAAAAGACTGAAAATTTTTCATTGAAAATACCTTTCTGCAACAACATAAATGGTGACTGTAGACCTCCCTGGGTAGAATACAAAGGAATCGAATCAATTACATGTTTGGAAAAAGATGATGGGGAAGCTCAGCATTAACAATCAGAATAAGACCAGGGTCTGACTAAAGAACAGAGTATTAATTGCTCATATGCAAGTTGAAGGTGAAGTTGAAGAATACTAAAACAAATCCATGAGAGCTAAAATAAGACATTGAGTTTATCTCACTTAAATTTAGAGAGAGACTATCTTAAGAATGAATTTGATGCATTGATCACTAATGGCCCAAGACTAGATGAGTTTTAGGATAACTGCAAGGATATAATACATGAAGAAAGTAAAAGGTCACTTGTTAAAAAGATAGGGGAAAAAAAACATACCAAAGGAAGAAATGATGAAGTAAGAGCAGATGAGTTCAAAGGGCTGCATGAAGAGACAAAGCTTTATAATGAAATGTGCAAAAACCTGGAGTTAGAAAACCAAAAGAGAACTCATTTGGCATTCCTCAAGCTGAAAGAACTGGGAAATAAATAAATAAAGCCTCAAATTGCAATATTCCACCACTAGTCTGTCAGTTTGTTGTACTTTGGTGGCTTGTGTGTTGCTATGAGTCTGGTATTTCAAATCCCAGAAGGATCACCCACTGTAGACAGGTTTTACTGGAGCTTCCAGACTAAGACAAACTCAGAAGAAGGAAGGGTAAATTCATTTCTCAAAGAATTGCCCAGTGAAAACCTTATGAATACCAGTGAAACACTGTCTGATATATTACTGGAAAATTTTATGAATAGCCCTGAATCACTCTCTGATATAGTACAGGAGGATGAGCCCTTCAGTTCAAAAGACACTCAAAATATGCTTCCTTAAAGTAGAGTAGACCTTAATGATGTGGATGGAGTAAAGTTTTCAGGACCTCCATTTGCTGATGTGGCACAACTCAAAATGTAAAGAAACAGCTGCAAACATCCATTAATAATCAGAACATGGAGCAAACATCCATTAATAATCAGAACATGGAATGTACAAAATATGAATCTAAGAAAATTAGAAGTTGTTAAAAATGAAATAGAATGCATAAATAACAATATCCTAGGCATTAGTGAGCTGAAATGTACTGGCTTTGGCCATTTTGAATCAGACAGCCATATGATCTGCTATACCAGGAATGACAAATTGACAAGGAATGGCATGGCATTCATCACCACAAAAACTGTTTCAAGATATTATCTTAAAGTACAGTGCTGTCAGTGATTGGATAATATCCACACACCTGCAAGGAAGACCAGTTAATACTACTATTATGCACATTTATACACTGAACACCAAAGCCAAAGATGAGGAAATTGGAGAGTTTTACCAACTTCTGCAGTCTAAAATTGACCAAACCATGCAATCAAGATGTGCTGATTGAAATGTCAAAGTTAGAAACAAAGAAGAACCATCAGTAGTTGGAAAATATGGCCTTGGTGATACAAGCGATGCCGGAGCTTTTTTCAACAACATAAATGATGGCTATACATGTGGACCTCGCCAGATGAAATACACGGGATTCACATTGACTACATCTGTTGAGAGAAGCAATGGAGAAGTGCAAAATCTTCAACCAAATCAAGGCCAAGAGCTGACTGAAACAGACCATCAATTGTTCCTATGCAAGATGAAGAGGAAGATAATTAACACTAAAAATTAAAAGTCCACAAGAGCCAAGATATGTACTTGATTATATCCCACCTGAATTTAGAGACCATCTCAAGATTAGATTTGATGAAGTACACCCAATGACTGAAAATCAGATGAATTGTGGGATGACATCAAGAACATCATCCATAAAGGAAGCCAAAGGTCATTAAAGACAGGAAAAGAAGAAAAGACCAAAACAGATGTCAGCTAGAACTCTAAAATTTGCTCTTGAATGGAGAGTAGCTAAAGCAAATGGAAGAAATGACAATATAAGAGCTAAACAGAGTTTTCTAAAAGTAGCTTGAGAAGACAAAGCACATTTCTATAATAAAATATGGGAAAACCTGGAGTTAGAAACCCAAAAGGGAAGAACACAGTAGGTATTTCTCAGGCTGAAAGAACTGAAGAAAAAGTCAAGCCTCAAGTTGCAATATCAAAATATTCTATGGGCAAAATATTGAGTGATTCAAGAAGCATCAAAAGAAGATGGAAAGTATACATAGAGTCACTGTACCAAAAGGAATTGGTCGATGTTCATTCATTTCAGGACATAGCAGCATATCATCAAGTACACCATGGTATTGAAAAAAGTCAAAGCTCACTAAAGGAATTGGGAAAAAAAACAGGTTCCAGGAATTGATGGAATACTCATTGAGATGTTTCAATAAACAGTCACCATGCTGGAAGCACTTACCTGCATATGCCAAAAATTTGGAAGACCTGGCCAACTTACTGGAAAAGATCCATATTTGTACCCATTTCAAAGAAAGACAATCCAGTAGAATGTGAAAATTATCGAAAAATATCATTAATATCATACAAGAATAAAATTGTACAGAAGATAATTCAAAAATGGTAGCAACAATGTGTTGACAAGGAACTTCCAGAATTGGAAGTTGGACTCAGAAGAGGACATAGAAAGAGGGATATCATTACTGATGTCAGATGGATCTTGACCAAAAGCAAAGAATATCAGAATATTGTTCACTAGTGTTTTATTAACTGTGCAAAAGCATTAGACTGTGTGGATCATAACAAATTATGGATAACATTGAGAAGAATGGGAATTCTAGAACACTTAATTGTGCTCATGAGGAATCTATACCTACCAGGAGGCTGTCATTCCAAAAGAGCAAGCAGATACTACATAGCTTAAAATCAGGAAGGGAGTGTGTCAAGGTTGTACTTATTCAATCAGTATGTTGAGCAAATAATCTGAGAACCTGGAGTCTATGAAGAAGAATATGGTATCAGGATTCATTAACAACCTGTGATATGCAGATGACACAACCTTGCTTGTTAAAAGTGAAGACGACTTGAAGTACTTACTGATGGAGATTAAAGACTACAGACTACAATATGGATTACACTTCAACATAAAGGAGATGAAAATCTTCATAACTGGACCAGTAAGTAGCATCATAATAAATGGAGAGAAGATTAAAGTTGTCAAAGATTTCACATTACTTGTTTCCAAAATCAACACCAATAGAAGCCATCAGTCAAGACATCAGATGATGTATTTCACTGGGGAAATCTGCTTCAAAAGACCTTTTTAAAGTGCTGAAGAGCAAAGATGTCTCCTTGAAGACTAAGGTACACCTAACCTAAGCCATGGAATTTACAGTAGCCTCATATGCATGTGAAAGCTGGACAATGAATAAGGAAGACAGAAGAGTTGATTGTTTTGAGTTATTTTGTTAGTGAAATGTACTGAAAGTATCATGGGCTACCAGAAGAACCAACAAATCTCTCCTGGAAGAAGTGCAGCCAAAATGTTCCTTGGAAGCGGGAATGGCCAGAGTTCGTCTCACCTACTTTTGTCATGCTGTCATAAGGGACCATTCTCTGGAGAAAGATATTATGATTGTTAATGTGAAGGGTCAGGAAAAAAGAGGAGAAGACCCTCAATGAAATGGATTGATATAGTGGCTGTAATGATGGACTCAGGTATATCAAGGATTGTGTGACTGGCACAGGATCAGGCAGTGTTTTGTTCTGTTGTACATAGGGTCACTATGAGGTATAGCTGACTCCGCAGCACCTAATAGCAACAACAACAATTGCAATATTTAAGGATTCATGGGCAAAATATTGAACAATACAGGAAGTATCAATGGAAGATGAACAGAATACCCCACGTCACTGTACAAAAAAGGAATTAGTTAATGTTCAATCATTTCAAGAGATAGCATATGATCAAGAACTGATGGTCTTGGAGGACCATCTGTTGCACAGTCCAAGTTGCACAGAAGGCATTGGAGAAAAACAAGACTCCAAGAATCAATGGAATGTGAATAGATATGTTTCAACAAATGGATGTAATGTTGGAATAACTCACTCATCTATACCAAGAAATTTGGAAGACTGTTATCTGGTCAACTGACTGGAATACATTTATATTTATCTTATTTCATGGAAGCTTGATGTAATAGAATGTGGAGATTATTGAAAATATCATTAATATTACACAGAAGTGAAATTTTGCAGAAGATAATTAAAAAATGTTTGCAACAGTACATCAACAGGGAATTGTCAGAAATTCAAGCCACACAGAATAAATTTGCAACAAAAGGTATCATTACAGATGTCAAATAGATCTTGCCAAAATGTGAATACCACCAAGAAGATGTTTATCTGTTTTGTTAACTATGCAAAAGCATTTTACTGTGTAGATGATAACAAATTATTAATAACATCACAAAAATGGAAGTTCAAACACTTCATTTTACTCTTGCAGAAACTGTGTACCGACCAAGTGGTAGACATTTGAACAGAACAAGGGAATACTGCGTGGTTTAAAATCAGGAAAAGTATGGTCAGGGTTGTATCCTTTTATTATATATATTCAATCTATATACTGAACAAAAGATTCTAAAATCTGTACTATATAAAGAAGCATGTGACATCAGGATTGGAGGAAATGCCTGCAATATGCAAATGTCTCAGCCTTACTTGCTGATGAAAAGGAATTCAAGCACTTTCTGATGAAGATCAAAAACTACAGCCTTCACTGTGGACTATACCTCAACACAAAGAAAACAAAAATCCTCACAATTGGACCCAACTCAACATCATGAAACATGGATAAAAGATGGAAGTTGTCAAAGATTTCATTACTTGGATCCACAATCAGGACCAATGGAAGCAGTAGGCAAGAAACCAAAAATATATTTGGAAAATCTTCTGCAAAAGACCTCTTTAAAGTGTTAGAATGCAAAGATGTCATTTAGAAAACTAAGGTGTGCCTGACCCAAGCCATGGTATTTTCAATTACCTCTTATGGATATGAAATAATAAATACGGTAGACTAAAGAAGAATTGATGACTTTAAATTATGGTGTCTGTGAAAAATTTTGAATATACCATGGACTTACAGAAGAATGAACAAATCTGTCTTGAAAGAAGTACAACCACAATTTCCCTTAAAAGAGAGGATGTAAAGACTTCATCTCACAAACTTTGGGTAAGTTATCAGGATAGACAATCTCCTGGAGTTGGACAACATTCTTGGTAGAGAGTCAGTGAAAAAGAGGAAGATCTTCAATGAGATGGCTTAACACAGTAGCTGCAAGAATGAGCTCAAATTGAGTAAGATGCATGATACAGAACTGGCCAGCCTTCTGTTGTACATAGGGTCATTATGAGTCAGAACTAACTCAATGACACTTAAAAACAAGAACAAAACTGATAACTATTGTAAGTACATCTATACCACAGATCTTGTCCTTGAACTATAGTCTTGTTTACCCACCTGTTTCCTTTGCATTTCCATTTAGTAATAAACACCTTGAACTCAACATGCCTCAACCAGACTGATCTTAATCCCATCCTCAGCTTGCCCAAAGGTATTTCCTTCTCCTTCCATTTTTTCTATATCATCTGATGGCAATATCTATCTCAAATGCTTAGTTCTTGGCTTTAGAAGTTCCCTTTTGTTCTCTATGTCTTTCCCATATACCATCAGCTCTACCTTCTAAAATATATCCTGAATCTGACCAATATCACCATCCTTAACTATTACTACCATGGATAAGCCACCATGATCATCCATCTTGATTATTAGGGTTATCCTTTGAATTAGTCCCTCTGACTCTTACTCTGTGTCCCTAAACTCTATTCTCATCATAGCAGTAGGCACAATTCTTCTAAATTATTTCATACTAAATCAGTTTGCAGATCACACTTTTCAATTCCGTCTTTTCATACTCAGGCTAATAGCCAAAGTCCTTCAATAACTGTGACCTTATTTGACCCACCCCACAATACATATCAAAATTCACTGGTACCACATATGCCCTCTTCCTGTTCATCTAAAACAGTAGTAGTGTTCTATTATCAGAACCCTAACTTGTACTTCAGTTCCCTCTGATGGAAACACTTCCCTCACCTCACTCAGGACTTTAGATAAATGTTTGTTTGTGACATTTTCCCTATTTTATCTCATTTTTTTTTTCCTGTTACCATGAGTGTTATTTGACATAAACTTTTACACATATGATTTACAATATATTTTACTTATTTATTTACTGATTTTCTCTGTGTCCCATTACCATATAAGCTCTTTGAAACAGTTGTTTTCTCTATATTGTTCTATTGATGCATCTTATTTGCATAGAATGGATGTGATGTATTTTAGACATTTCTTGAATGCAAGCATTAATTTATCAGTGATAATGAGAGTAAAACAATGAATGTGTGTGTGTATCCATAAAGTGTTTTATAATTTCTATTGCTAATCAATAATTTTGGACAAATAGCCAAGAGGCTTCTATAGGCAGTCAGTGAAGACCAACCTAGACAGCTTCTTACTTTATATCACTTTTTCCCCATCAACTATATTTATAAACCTGAGATCCTGGTCCATGGAAAATAAATATGTTGCAGGAGAATGATAAGAAAATTAGATTCGTTCCTAATTTTAATCTCTGCTAGATTAATTGTATTTTTAAAATCCTGAGCATCAAGTTTGGTTACCTTAGGTAGTCTATCACAATTTGGTAAGCAAAGGAGAAATCTTTGATATGCCAGGGAGAATATGAGGAGGGCTCTCAAGAAGCAGGTGACCTATGTTTTGGGAGACCATAAGACCCAGAACATTTGCAAGTGGGATGCCATCCTAAGTGCTTCCCACAAGGCATTACCATGTGCCAGGGTGCAGGCCAGCTCTGGCCATGGGAACAGGGCTACCTGACAGGAACAATGCCATTGTTAGTGACTGATGGTAAATAAAGTATTTCCTCAGTGGTGCACCACTGCCTCAAATGAATCATCCAGGACACCATGGGGGCATTCTGGGGTTTTGACAGCATGTATTTAGCATTTCTAACTATTAAATGACTAGCATGGAGGTTTAAAAAGATTAGTATAGTTGATTATAAGCTGAAGTTTAGGGGCCAAAGGTGAAAATAGCACCTGCATCATGTTCTTCTCTTCCTGCCAACACTCAAAAGGAAGAGGAAAGACAGACACTGGAGCGTCTAATAGGATATGCAGCATTTTCTCTGGCACTCTTGGGTCACACAGCCTGAGACATGCAAGTACTTATTAACATTCAAAAGGCTGAAATGAATGAAAATGTAAAATGAAAGGAATTTTTGTGAGATTTGGACTATTTTTCAAGTGAAAGAGATTCCTGGAAGAAATCCAGTGAAAGACATTTTTGCATTGCTTTTGAGATTAGCTGATCAAATAGTCCAAACTTTCCTTCAATAATTACTTTGGAGTTCTCACCCTCACAGGAAACTGCCTTCATAGAAGAAATAAGGCTTATGGAGACTGAATCAGAGGTGGACTCAAACCATTCCCGGACAATTTAAGAGTTAAGGAGCTGAGAGGTTGTTCAGCATGCATTATCCTGAATTACAGTCTGGTGTGATACATGCTGTTGATACCTATGAAAGATTCTCAATAGCTGGAGAGGATATATAACAGAAACTCTCACCATGGGTTATAAAAATATCATTAAAGAACAAGAGGCAAAAGAAATAATTAATAATACACTGCTTCTTGTCACTTCCTTGGTTCAAAAACAAGATGTAACATCTCAGTTACCTGGGATATGCTGGACTTTCAAAAAATTTGGTTTCTGAAGTAGGCTGCATATTTAGCCCATTGATATGGTTATTTGCCACTTTCATGACTCATGGGACATATAGTACCCACCTGTATTTCCTGCCTCTGGGGTTTAGCAAGAAGCTTCTATCTCACATTTAGTATATGCTGTCATCTGCTGTGGGTCTGTATGATTCAATAAATCTGAAGAAAGGGGCCTCATCCCACCAACCTAAGCACCAGTGACCATTTAGGACATATGCCCCACTAATTGTATCAAAATCTATATTACCTAAAACAATTTATTTTTTATTTCATTCAAAATGTCTTGTATTACAGAGAACATAATGATTCAGCAAAACATTCAAAATAGAAAATAATTATGCCTTGAAAGGGTTAAAAATTAAATGAATAAAAGTGAAGGAGCATGACTCTACCAAATCACAACTATAAATTGATGAAATGTTCATAGCTGTTATGATTATTTACTTTCCCACTCAAAAAATCCTATAGCTTACTATCATTCATCTAGAATCCTAAATAAATAAAATTTTAAACCATATATCATTTATCAGCTGCAAGTATAGAGACACACACACACAAAATGTTACCTTCCTAGACATCAATTTTTCCTGTGACAAGCAGTAATAATAACTCACCTAGTATATTTCAAGAGTCAAATAAAATAATCAATGTTTTATCAATTGTAACTTTCATATATTAAGCAAGGAAAAGTTATTGGATTTTGTTCCTCAAATGATCAGGAACTGTACATAGTTGTAACTAAAGGCAGGAAACTAAGAAGTTTTATTTGGAGGTAAAAAAAAAAAAAAATCAGGGCTAAATCTAAGCAAGCAGGGGTGAAGCATGAGCTAGCTCTAGCCATGGCAATACTATGTAAGTGTCTGAGATGATAGCTCCCCTTACTTTAAGCAAGCAATTATCAGCATCTCCAGCCATTCTCCTTAGGAAGATGTTCTCAGGAATGTTAGTGGGGAAAAGCTGAAGCAGTGGGGCCTTTCACTCTCATCAATTACTCTTAAATGGATTGCAACAGCTGCAATGCCCTGTAATGGCTTAAATATGACTGCAAACCCTAAACTGTCTTTCTTCACATTTATGAATCTTCTTGTACATATTTTATGGTGATCCCATGTGGTTTTCTAATATTACATTTGCTTCTCTCTACTGCCATATGCTGTTTGAGAAGAGCCAGAGGTCCTTCACACTAAATACAGTCTTAAAAACATGACACTTGAAAAACAGGTGAAAATTAAGTCCTTTCTACACTTTCAGAGTGAACATTTAGCTTATTACATATAGCCTAGATAAATGATGCAAAGCCTTGAGTTAGGAGTATGGAAGGAAATAATTCATTCTTTTTTATTTTTTTTTTCCCCCATGTTAATAACATGATACAGAGCTGGCAAGCTAAATGACAGTAAATCTGACAGGACTTACATAATGAGAAATAACAAAGCCATGCTATATAACAAATTGTGCAGAGCCATTCCTCCAGGAAGGACACATGGCAAAAATGGTGAAAATCATTGTTACTAACAACTTAATCTGTAATTTTGCTTACCCAAACGAAAGAAGTTGCTGTTAGTAAGGCTGCCGTATATACCATTTATAATCTAAACATTCAGGTCTGCTGCATTTTCCCTACCTGCCTCCATGGTCCCACCATCTTACATTCTTCAAACTTCCCAATTGAAATTTGATGCCATGAATCTTGACATGTTACAGAGAAGCCCTTTCTTCCTGTGCAGCTTTGTCTTATAGATGGAGGTTGAAGCTATTTTACTTTCTGGTGTCAGTTTTCGTTGATTAAGTGTAGCATTATACTAACAATGTGTGACAGATTACATAGAGAGGGTTTATGGAATGCATCCAGGGAACTCATTTTCCATCATTAAGCA
This sequence comes from Orycteropus afer afer, assembly GCF_000298275.1. Taxonomy (NCBI): domain Eukaryota; kingdom Metazoa; phylum Chordata; class Mammalia; order Tubulidentata; family Orycteropodidae; genus Orycteropus; species Orycteropus afer. The sequence continues at coordinate 8,371,787 of NW_006921702.1, read as the reverse complement.
TGGTGCCTGGTGTAAGACTATTCGTCACTAACCAACGTATGGTATTAGCAACAACAACACTTGCAATGTGGTAATTTAATTTATGATGTTAATGCAACAGGATTTGTTTTAAAGAAAGATTGTGTTATCACATTACTTTTATCAATATTGCTAATGTCCTCATTTGCCTTTTTTAGCCTTAACTGGCAGTATTCTAGAAAATAACTGTAAGCAAATGGGTCCAGGAAAAGAGACAAATATCTTTGGTTATAAAATTCTAAACTGTTGAGTCTTGGCAGTAATCTATCAAACATCAATGGTAAATTCCTGCAGAATATTCATCTATAAGGTGCTATCTTTAATGTCATGACCTCTGATTTTTATATATGTTATAACTGTAGAAATTTTTAAAAAATATTTATCACTACAAAATTTAAAATGACTAACATGGAAGTTCACATCAGATAGAATAATAATGACTGGGTGCAAAAACAACAAGGAGGTCACGTGTTCCGACCTCCTCTAACCCTACAAGGGGAAGAACAGGATTACCAGCAGTAACCCAAGTCCTATTACTGCAAGGCCAGACATGCTGCCTCCCTCCAGCCCTTTCACCAACCGTTCCTCCCAAAGCACCCACCACCTCTCTCCTGGGTTCGAT
>NW_006921702.1:8366806-8370642 GCF_000298275.1 Orycteropus afer afer | reverse complement strand
GCACTGGGATATCAAACAATGGGCATCATAATACAGAAAAAGTTCTTGACGTAGAGTAAAGGTTTAGTCATGTCTGGTTAGTCCTCCTCACTTATGCTAAAACTGCTGCTGCCTTGTACATAAATACTAGGATTAGTGGGATCAACTGTTCTCCCTTCCCAATAGGAAATATTTCCTGGCCATCATTAAGCAGTTAAGTTGACCAGAAATGGAAGAAGCACAATATTTTAAAAGGAACTTTGCACTTTAGTTCCATCATCTTCTTAAGCTTCCCCCCACCACATTTGTTAAGAAGGCAGTCATTCTCCTGATTCTCAAAATTGGTGGGGGAAAACAATGCATTAATTAAGGTTTTGTTTTGATCATTTTAACTTTAGAAACTCCTTTTGAAGAAGTGTATCTGCTATTTTCAACAGCAAATTGATGATATAATCAATTTGTCTCTCTTGCTATTCTGTGTTTTATGCTTTGTTTTAATAATGCATTTTGAGTTCTAGGTTTCATCAGCCAAATTGTATTTTTGGATCCTAAGAAAGTATTAAATTACACATTAAGAATAAAAGAACAGCTCCCTGCTTTCATTATATCATGACTCATGTTAACCTTCATTTTTTTCTGCTGTGAAAAGGTAAGAATAAAATAGAAGAGACAATGTGTTCACCTTCTTCAGAATTTCTTTTGTTTGATGTACACCATATTCTAGGTATTTAAAAAAGGAATTTATATTAGGACTCCATTTTCACACAAAGGAAATAGAGTTATAATTAATGTTAAGGGAGCCCAGACATTGTTTACTTCCAATTATAATGACCTCACATCAATCACCGAGAATGTTGACTTATTTGCCTGGCTCCAACTTCTTGCATGGATACTATAGGGGCAAATGAATAGATACAAATATTCACCCAGGAGCCCTTAAATTTCAGAGAGATGTCCTATGAAGGCAGGTGGGGAGTTCTGAGACTAAGCAAAGATAATTAATTAATAATGTATAACTAATTAATATCCCATCAACTAGAACTTGCTCTGCTCTAGTTCCTCTTATTGGGCTTCTGCCATAAGCTCTTTTCTGCATCCACCACCCTCCCTGTATCAGTGTATTTTACACAGAAAAGAGAATTTGGTTAAACCAGTGATAAGGCCTTGGAAACCCAAGGAGCAGTGGCTATGGGTTGGGTCCAACTCTACAGCAGTGTGTTTGGTTTGGTTTGTTTAGACAGGGCAATTAGCTGAAAGAAATGACCAATAATCTATTAAGTGTACCTCCTGGTATTGTTAGTTGCCCTCAGTCTATTCTGACTCATGTCAACACTATGTGTATAGAGTAAAACTACTTCATACAGTTTTCAAGACTATGACCATTCAGAAGCGGATTGCTGGGCTTATCTTCTGAAGCACCTCTGAGTAGCTCTCAATGCCAACTTTTTGTTGTTAGTTCAGTGTTTAACAATTAGTTCCACTCAGAGACTCTTAATTAAGTCTCTTGTCCAAAAAATCCTATTGCTGTCAAGTTGATTCTGAATCATAGTGACCCTACTGGATAGAGTAGAACTGCCCCATTGGGTTTCCAGAGAAATGTCTATAGAAGCAGACTGCCATGTCTTTATCCCATCAACCAACTCTTGGCTTCAAACCAACAACCTTTCAGTTAGGAGCTGAGTGCTTAAGCACCGCACCACCAAGGCACCTTCCTAGTCATATAAAATTATCTTATTTCAGAAAAATAAGTACACCTTATTTACCACAAACAAAGGAAGTATGAGATGTAGAGAAATTTATGTAAGAATTATTAGGCACCCAGATATATTCAGTTTCTTGCTTTGTCTGTTTCCGTTGAATTCAGCATGCTACTTAGGTTCACACTTTCCAGAGATCTCAGCCAATATTTTCTTTCTAAAAAATTATATGTGAATATAATAAATGAATAAATATTATTCTGAATTTACAAGATTTAATGTGGGCACAGCATCAGCATAGACCCAATTCTGTCTTAAACACATAGCTCTTCAGAATGCTATTACTTAACTCTCCATGTAAAATAGAGGTAATATTTCTGCATGTTTTATATGAAGAAACAGAACATTTGCTTGATGTAATTTAGGAATCTTTGTAAATGATATAATTCTTAAGTACAATCTAAGGTTATTTCCTTACTGTGACATTTTTTGTGTATTTAATTTGAGAGTGTTATATAATGGAAAATGGTTGGTTTGGGAATTAGAATAATGAGTTCTAATCAAAATTCAGGGGAATTATCATCATACTTCACCATTCCTCTGTCTGTTTGTCATACTATGGTGGCTAGTGTGTTGCTATGAAGCTGGGAGGTATACCAGTGGTATTTCAAATACCTGCAGGGTCACCCATGGTGGACAGGTTTCAGTGAGCTTCCACACTAAGGAGACTGGGAAGATGGATAGGGACATCTTTCTGAAAAACTTTGCCAGTGAAAACATTATGAATAGCAGGGAAACATTGTCTGTTATATTACTGGAAAAAATATGAATATCTCTGAAACATTGTTTGATATAGTGCTGCTCTGGTTGGAAAGTACTCAAAATACAACTGGGAAAGAGCTTTCTTCTTAAAGTAGAGTTGACTTTAATGTTGAATTTAATCACATAGATGGAATAAAGTTTTCAGGGCCACATTTGCTGATGTGGCATGACTCAAAATGGGAAGAAACAGCTGCAAACATCCATTAATAATTAGATTAGAATGTGGAATTATTGAAGTATGAATCCAGGAAAATTAGATATGTTCAAAAATGAAATGGAATGCATAAAAATCAATACCCTAGGCATTAATGAACTGCAATGGACTGGTATTGGTCATTTTGAATGAGATAATTATGTGGCCTACTATGCTGGGAATGCAAATTAAAGAGGAATGGTGTTACATTCGTGTTCAAAAACAATGTTCAAGATCTATCCTGAAGTACAATGCTGCAGTGATAGGATAATATACATACCCCTACAAGGAAGAACAGTTTTTGTTGTTGTTGTTGTTGTTGTACTAATGTGCTGTCAAGTCAGACCTGACTCATAGCGACCCCTCCTTGAGTTTCCGAGGTGCTATCACTACAGAAGTAGATTACCCAACCTTCCTTCCAAGGAGTATCTGGTAGGTTTGAACTGTCAGCCTTCTGGTTACCAATCAAGTGCCTTAGGCACTAAGCTACCAGTTACTGCTATTATTCAAATTTATGCACCAACCAGTCAAGCCAAAGATGAAGAAATTGAAGATTTTTACCAACTTTTGCTGTCTGAAATTGGCCAAACATGTAATGAAGTTGTATTGATTATTGAGGATGATTGAAATATGAAAGTTAGAAACAAAGAATGTGAAAGTTGGAAAATATGGCCTTGGTGATAGAAATTATTCCAGAGATTGCTTAATAGAATTTTGCAAGACCAATGACTTATTCATTGCAAATGCTTTTCTTTTTCTTTTTATTGTGATTTGGGTGAAAATTTACAGAGCAAATACACTTTCCATACAGCAGTTCACACATATTTTGTCTCATGACATTGACCACAATTTACCACTATGAAACATCTCCCCTCTTACTACCTCCTGATAGTTACCTCTTCTCTGTGTCCATCCCTCCATGCATTCCTGCCCCCTGAGCTGTCTCCCTGTTCATAAGCAACCCTTCTTTCTCCCATGCTTGTTCTCTCCAAGGAGTGTATCTACCTCAGGTAAATGTTCAACTCATTTGCCTGTCTAATGTTTGACTGGAAGCCAGAGGTGTGTGTTCAATTCCAGACCTGAAGGGCATCTAAGGGCCTTAGTCTCAGTGGTTCCACCAGGCTCTATCAGGCCAGCAAACCTGG
>NW_006921702.1:8346311-8361046 GCF_000298275.1 Orycteropus afer afer | reverse complement strand
TCTGCTTATCTGGAAATACCCTAATTTCACCATCATATTTGAGGGACAATTTTGCCAGGTATATATTTCTTGGTTGAAAATTTTTCTCTTTCTGGGTTTTATATATATCATACCATCGTCTTCTTGCTTGCATGGTCTCTGCTGAGAAATCAGAACTTATTCTTACTGGCTGTCTTTTGTACATAACTTTTTGTTTTTCCCATGCTGCTTCAGGGTTCTGTCTTTGTCCCTGGTTTTGGTGAGTTTGATGATGATATGTCTCAGTGATTTTCTTTGGGTTTCTTTCCTCTTTGGAGTTCATTGGACTTCTTACATGGATATGTTCTCCTCTTCATCATTTCAGGGAAGTTCTCCTCCAGCAAATCTTGGACAATTTTCTCAGTGGTTTTATTTTTCTCTTCCTGTTCTGCAATTCCAATGATATGTAGTTTATTTCTTTTGATTGTATCCCACATGAACCTTAGTCATTCTTCATTTTACTTTGATTTTTTTTCTGATTGATCCCTTTCCACAGAAGCATTCAGGTATTTATCTTTAATCTCATTTATTCTGTATTCCATTGCATCAGTTTTACCTCTTTGCCCTTCCAATGTGTTATCTATTTATACCAATTTAGTATTAATCTTCTGGATTTCTGTCTGTAGATTTACAATCATTTCTAATTTTTCATTTATTTTGTCATTTTATTCTTGTATTTTCTTCCAAAATTCTTCTAAATTTTTTTTCTGTGTTTTCTTTGGTCTGTCTCTCAAGCCTTTGAAGATATCTAAATATAATTGCTTTTAATTCCTTATCAGAGAGTTCTAATGCTGCTTCTTCCTCAGGGATGTATTCTAGGTCTGTATCCTGTTCGCTTGTTTCTACCACTTTATCTTGCTTCTTTGTGTGGACTGTGATGGTCTGTTTTCTCCGAGGCATCATGGTATTGTATTAAGATCTCTGTTAATTGTTTGCGAAGAGTAGCCAGGGGTGATTCAGTCTCTTCTTGGTCGTTTTTTATCATTGACCTGTTGGTGGAGAAGGAGGTGCTGGCTCTTGCTCAGTAAGTGAAGTTGCAGGAGGTGTCGGTATACTCGTATCTTATGGGGACTGTTGCTGTCTCCCACTCAGTTAGGCAAAAATTACAATTTAATGACCATTAAAAAGCTAAAATCACATGGAAAAAAATACCCCATGAAATCACACAGAAACAATAGCCCCAAAGAAAAAGAAAATGGGGAGAAAAGGAGAAGAAAACAGGAAAACCTGCAATATCTGCGGATAGGCCACTAAGAGAAAAAAGGTAGAGAAGGAGAATAATTGGGGGGGGGGGGGAACAAGGAACAATGTTAACTATGAGATTAAAAAAAAAAAAAGGAAGAAAAGAGAAAGGAAAACAAATTAAAATTTTTAATCAGGAACTGGGGGAAAAAAAAAAGAGGTGGATACTAGGACATTTTCAGTTGTGCAGTTCTGGAGAGTTCTTGGCGTTACTGGAAAACAGAACTTCTTCTTAAGCCCTTGGTATCTGGTGGAGCAATTCTCTTCAGCTTGTCTCTTGCTGCTGGTTATGTGCTGATTTGTTTTGTCTTGGTTTTATGGTTTAATATTTTGAAAAGGTGAAGCTGGAGTATCTTATTTTATTACTGATTCAGGTATGTTAGGTCGCTCTGCTGTTTTCTTTGTGATGGTGCAATAACTGTGTGGAATGTGGATATGTGTTTCTGTTTCTTGTAAAGAGGATTTAGAGTTTGAAGCAGGAGGTTTAATGGTAATTGGCTAAATGTGATTTCTTCTACTGAAAGAGTGAAGCTATTGGTGGAGAAGGTGGGAGCAGAAGAAGGAAAGCTTGGTGTTGCTAGGGTAGGTTTCTAAGGCTTTGCACAGGCTATTACTGATGATGTTATTTACAAGACTGCAGCTCAAGCCCAGGAAAGATTCACATTTTTAGGGAATTGCAACCCTCCGCCAGGCTCAGGCACACTCAAAGACCCCTCCTCTGAGGCTCCCCAGCTCCAAAAAGCCCATCCAAGGCAAACTTCTGGGAGCACACTCAGCCGTGGCCCCCTCTCTCTCTCACACCATCTGCCCATGGCGGTGGCACAATCCAGCCAGATCGCTAATGGCTCTGGAGTTTGTCTGTGATACCACCCACCTGCGGTGCCAAAAATGCATGCAATTTCAGCTGTGTTGGAGTCAGGGGAGTACCCACCAGTAAATTTTGGTCCTGTTATCCATGACAAAGCTCAGCACGATGTAACCTGCTGACAGGGAAGGAGCTTGCCTCCCCAGCGCAACAGTGAGCTCTCTGCCAAGCCGCAGTAGTGGTGCGTGTGCCTGCCTGCACCCAGATAACTCAAATCACTGACAAAATCAGGTGCTGGAGGCAGATCCCTGGGGCCACCCACTGGGACACTGCAGTGGTTACTGGTACGTTGACACAGGGTTTCTTCTTTCCTGGCTCACGGGGATTCCAGGTGGCCGTCCTCACTAGCCAGTCAGTAACCACCCAGGGAAGTTTCCAATGGCCTGTCTGGGCTGCCCATCCATCTTCCTCCAGGTAGCTCTTTCTTAAATAATCTCCCTATGCCTTTCCTCTAATTCTGCCCTTCTGTGTTTGGTGCACTCCGATTCAGTGAGCTGTTCAGAGTACCAAAATCCCTAATTCAAACAGCTGTACCTAATTTCTCAAGCACTTAGATGGTAGAGGGAAATAGTGTGGTGCTTACTAATGAGACTCCATTTTGAATCTGCAAATACCTTTTTTAAACAACATAAACAGTGGCTATACATGTGGACCTTAGCAGATGAAATACATAGGAATCAGATCAACTACATCTGTGGAAATAGGTGATGGAGAAGCTCAATATCTTCAGCAATAGCAATGCCAGGAGCTGACTGTGATATAGACCATCAGTTAGTCATATGAATGTTCCAGTTAAAGCTAAAGAAAATGAAAACATGTCCACAAGAGTCAAAGTATGACCTTGATATCTCACCTTAATTTAGAGACCCTCTGAAGAACAGATTTGAAGCATTGAGTACCGAGGCCTGAAAATCAGATGAGTTGTGGGCTGATATCAAGAACATCATACAAGAAGAAACCAACAAGTCATCAAAAAGACAGGAAAGGAAGAAAAGACCAAAATCAATGTTAGATGAGACTCTGAAACTTGCTCTTGAATGGAGAATAGCTTAAGTGAATGGTAGAGATGACAAGATAAAAGAGCTGAACAGAAGATTTCAAAGAGCAGCTCACGAAGACAAAGTCAATTATTATAATGAAATGTGCAAAGATCTGGAGTTAGAAACCCAAAATGGAAGAAGACACTCAGCATTTCTCAAGCTGAAATAACTGAAGAAAAAAATTCAAGTCTCAAGTTGCAATGTTAGAGGAGTCCTTGGGCAAAATATTGAATGATACAGGACGTATCAAAATAAGACGGAAGGAATACAGAGAGTCATTGTACAAAAAAGAATTGGTAGCTGTTCAACTATTTCAAAATCAAGAGAAGGGTAAAGGGAAGAGTGGAACATGGGAAGAGTCAAAGGCAGCACAAAAGTGAATGGTCAACACTGTCAAAAATTGAGACTTAAGCCACTGGGAGTAAGAGCATTCTAAAAAGCACATCAGAATATATGCATTCAAAAGATGAAAAGAGGAACATTTAGACACTAGCTTCTGTCCTTCATTGGTAAGGGTTTCCCTTTTGTTGTGTTAAGTCATCTGTAATTCTTGGTTAACTCATGTATTCCCATAGGTATGCCACCCTGCTCTGCCATGAGAACCCCAAGGAGAGACAAAACCCCTGGATACCAAAATGAGATTTGATTCCATGGTCACATGGGAAAATAATAGGAGCCCAGAACTAAAGGTGAGGTGGTCACATTGTTTTCCTACTTTAGCATTTTATTTTGGTAAAATGTATGACATGAAATTTGCCATTTTACCCATTTTTTTTTAAGTGAAGAATCCAATCACATTAATCTTATTCAAAATGTTGTACCAAATATCACCACTATTTCTAAATATTTTATCCTCTCATATGTATACTCATTAATCAATAACCTCTATTCTATTCTCTGTCTCTATAAATTTACCTATTCTAGATATTTCATATAACCGAAAACCAAGCCTACTTCCATTGAGTCAATTCCAATTCATATTGACTCTATAGGGCATAATAGAGCTGCCCCATGGAGTTTTCAATGCTGTAAATCTTCATGGAAACAGACTGCCTCATCTTTCTTCCCTGGAGTGCCTAGTGGGTTCAAACCTTCAACATTTTGGTTAGCAGCTGAATGCTTTAAACACTGTGCCACCAGAGCTCCTTATTTCCTATAAGTGAAATCATATAATATGTCTTTCCTACCTAATTTCACTTAGAATAATATTTCCTTTTTATTTTTCCACAATTATGGGGTTTATTATGGAGGTCCCAAAAAACCCACTGCTGTCAAGTTGGATCTGACTCATAGCTACCTCTTCTTGGGTTTCTGAGGCAGTATCCCTATGGAAGTAGATTGCCCAACTTTCCTTCCGAGGAGTTGCTGGTGGGTTTGAATTGACAGCCTTCTGGTTAGCAGTCAAATGCCTTAGACATGGCGCCACCAGAGCTAACAGGTTGTAATTCAGGACAATTAACATAATATTTTCAAGGTACATTCATGTGTACATGTGCCATAATGTCATTTTTCTTTATAACTAAATAATACTCCATCGTATGAATAAACCATATTTTATTTATCCATCTGTTGATATACACTTGGACAGGCTACACCTTTTGACTACTATGAACAATGCTGTTGTAATCACTCACATACAAATACATGTTAGAATCCCTGTTTTTAGTTCTTCTGAAATTCTACTTAAACCAAACCAAACCAAACTCACTGCTGTGGATTCATATCTGACTTATAGCGACCCCTCCTTGGGTTTCCAAGCTGGTATCACTGAGGAAATAGATTGCTCAATCTTCCTTCTGAGGAATGGCTGGTGGTTAGCAGTCAAATGCCTTAAGCACTATGTCACCTGGGTCATATGATAATTCTATGTTTAACTTTCTGAAGAGTTCTGGTGACCACATAAGGAGCCATGGTTCTACTGTGTTTAGTCTTTGTCTGTTAATCGAAAGATCAGAGATTCAAATCCACCGGTGAAGGTGGAAGCAGGCCATACCCTGATGGTAACTATCCTTCAACTACTTTTCTGCTAACAGTAGAGTCTACCATGGAGGTGACAGCAATCTCATCATGGAGAATGACTACATCCAGCTGCCAAGCCACTTAAAACCATGGCCCAGACAAGTCGACACAGAAGGTTAACTACCAATTTCCTATATTTTTTCTGGCTACCCTAAATTTGTGGCAATGACAAAATAATATTGATACCTTTTTAAAAGAAATGAATGATCAGCCTATTAAAGTGCTGTATGATATAAACTTACATTGACTTCCAGAGACATAAAATTCAACTATGGTTCATAGTAATTCTTGAGTCTTGACCCCAGTATGTCTAAGAATGGGTCCCAGTTCAAGTCATGGACCTATTTTTTTTTCCCCATCCCAGATTATAAAATAGTAATAAAAATACTAAAAGCTGTCAGAATTACTCTGTTAGTCTTCTGACAATGGAGTGAAGTTTATTCAGTCAGAAGATCCAAATGGAAGTCCCTTGACTAACTCTCTGACACATAAACAGTAATCTAAAAAGAAAAGTTATATCCTTGGAGAATTTCCAGAAAATTATTATTACCTTAAGGACTAATTCCTACAACATCTATATTTTCCTATTTAACCACTACAAAATCAAGATGTTTGGTGAAGAGTGATTGTGGATATCCCTAATTGAAACAGGGTGAGGGAAGATGATTGTTAAAGCTTTCTATAGAATGTAGCATATTTACTGGAGAACATCAACATGGCCCCTGACACACGGACACTAGTTATTGATCTGGAAGTTCTTTACATCAGAAAACCGAAATCACTTTGCAACTACATAGCAGGGACAATAAATTACCTTCATTGTCTTGCTTTAAGTCTATGCCAATCTCCTGCTCTTTGCAGAATATCATCTGTGGAACCTTAACAGCTTAATAACATTATGCTCTCTCAATTTGGTGAATAGAAAGGAATAAACACCCAGATGATATATTAAGACACACACATGATTGGATGAGGAGTGACTAACTGGGTAATTTTAGGTGCCTGCCATAATAGTAAAGTTTCTAGAGCTCTAATAGTCTGTGAGGTGTTGAAATATTTATTCTTAATAAAATGAAAGACAAAGTATTCACATTGACTGCCACAAAACACAAAACTGTATTGTACTTCATGAGGTTCCTAGGTCTGTCATTTCAACCTATTTTACCAGGTAAGCCATAAATCTAGCAGGTTTTTTTTATATTGTTGTTTGCTTTTTTATTTAATTGTGGTGGAAACATATGCACTAAAATATCTGCCAACTCAACAACTTCTACATTTACAATCCAGTGATAATACTTACAAATGCCTGACAGTTTTCAATGGTAAAAGACTGAAGCAAGAAAGGGCTCTGCAGCAAATCCAAGCTGCTGTGCAAAATGTCATAGTACTCAGAAATTAGGAACAGCAGACCCACTGGTATTATTAGTATCTGTGGCAGACATATGCTGTTTGTACTGTGTTGGATGGCAGTAAAATAATGTGTAAACTGAGGATTTTGGAAGAAGTCTTTGCCTGCCTTTGCTTATCATTTGTCTCTACTTCAATAGCACTCCCGAGCTTGCTACTGGGACATGGTAGGCTCACCATGGAATGCAAAACATTTTTGGACCCATCTTGAAATGAGTATTACTTGAAATAAACATTGTAATTGAAAGTGCACAGTACTATGCTGTATAAAATAAAAAAAGCAAATACAAAACATTCCCAGAAGGAAATGATGAATAAGTAATCTAACCAGTGGTTCAGATTAATTAAAAAACAAAACAAAACAAAAAAAACCTGTGGTATATACATACAATGGAATATATTCAGCTATAAAGAATAATGATTAGTGCTTAAGACATATTATAACATGGATAAATATGAAGGGCATTATGCTTAGTGAAATGAGTCGTTTCACAAAAAAGGAGAGCATAGCACAGAAAGCAGACTGGGTTTCTGGACCCTGAACCTGGGTCCCATTGGGGATGGTAACACTTCTGTGGTTTCCTTTCTCAGATTTGTGTCAGACCAGGTGAACTGGGATGTTAACAGTCAGTTCCTGCTGGGCCCTGCCTTCCTGGTCAGCCCTGTTCTGGTGCCTATGAGTACCGCCTCTGAAAGGTGGAGAGTCCCTGCTGGGGGAAAAAAAAAAATAGGTGTACACACAGAAAGTAATGTTCTTTGATAGTTGCTAGGGATGAGAGAGGAGGTAGAGGAAATCACTTTTTAGATAGTAAACATATGTTATTTTTGGTAATGGGAAAGGTAATACCCAATCTGAGTGAAGTCTGCACAAAGGGAAATGATGACACTAAGAAGTACACAAGAATAAGGGACAATTTTGGTAAATTCTATACAACAGAGACAATTTTGCAACAACAGCAATAACAGCCAAAAATATCTGTGTGGTTACATAGGTAGATATGTATACATGTGTGTGTATAAGAAGGCACATGTGAATATATGTGTGTGCATCTATAAGTGCATCTGTAGGCATATGTATATACATGCTTATGTGTGTTGCATATATATTCATATATATAATAGAGCACATAGGGTGCTCAGTTGTGGATACTTCTGAGTCATATCCAAATATCTTGGGGTGCTGGTTTACTGAGTTTGAAGGCTTAAGACCATAGTCTCAGAGACAACTTGGTCAAATGGCGTAACAGTTTATAAAGATACAGTTCTACATCTCATTTGGTGAGTAGTGGCTGTGGTCATAAAAGTTTGCTAGTGGCTATCTAACACATAACTATTGGTCTGTACTCTTCTAGAGAAACAGGGAAAGAAGGAAACCAGACTCAAAGAAGAAACCAGTCTACACAAACTATGGCCTCATCTATCATGAGATTAGAACTAGATGGTCCCTGGCTATCACTATAACCATTCTCACCAGGTACTGGGTAGAATGGGAGAAAAACAATAAAAAACTCAAATTTCTAAAAATAGACCAGATTTACTGGACCGTTAGAGATTATAGGATTCCCTGAGACTATCTCTCTAGGATAATCTTCAAATTTGGTACAGAACCCATTTCTGGAGGTCACCATTCAGCTAAATAATTGATTGGCTCATAAAATAAATGCTATCATTTATGGGTATGGAGTTCCACTTAAATAAACATTTATATGGGACCAAACAGTCAATATTTACCCTAATATTTACCTTCTGGTAAAAAGGGGCAGGAAAGTTAGATTAATGGTAACAGAACAACTAGTATGTAAATAATGAGAATGCTAACACATGTGAAAATGTAACCAATGACATTGAACAATATGTATAGAAATTATTGAATAGGAACCTAATTTATTGTATAAAATTTCACCAAAAATACAATTAAAAAAAAAAAAGGAAAAAAAGGAGAGAGGAAGCCCTTGTCTATAGCTGAATCTTCTTTCCTGTTTAGGTAAGATTATATCTGCATAAGGAGCTTTAGTAATCTGGATCCAAATGCTTAATTTCATCATGGCCCTTATTGTACTCAGTCACCAAAAGGCACAGCACACAGAGGTGCTAGAGTTCACCACAGTATTTATTGCTTACTAGGATGCTTTCCAATCCAGCATTTTCTCAAGCCACCCACACAGCCACATTTTATCTGTTGACCTATGTCTCTGTGAAGTCCCCTAAAGATAAGGCTTGTCTTCTTAGACCTGATACTAACTGCTTGTCTGCATCCTTATATATTTTTGCTTCAGCATGATATTTGCAGCTTCACCACCTGCAAACAATAACATTTTTTTGTGTGAGAAAAGTTGTAAACCTCAAACAAATTTGTACAACAAAGTCTTAGGAGTTAAGATCTCTTAACCAAGCTAAAAGAAGCCCTGGTGGCAAAATGGTTAAGTACTAACTAAAAAGTGTGCACTTTGAACCCTCAAGGCAATCTGCTTCTGTAAAGATTACAGCCTAGAAAACCCTATGCGACAATTCTCTGTTGACCTATAGGGTTGCTATGAGTCCGAATCTGCTTGATAGTCACAAGAGCAACAACTTGTAAGGTCAAGTACTTAAATTTAGTGTGGCATAAGCCTCTCCAAATTGGCAACATCAAAATGTTCTTTCCACAATCTAAGTAAAGACCAAGTAACCTGAGCACAGGAATCTCAATAATGCATCATTTTTCCTCCTTCAAATTCTATTTTCTCTCTTGATATTCTTTATGTGTGTACCAAGTATTGAGAACTTTGAGGAGCAAAATGAAGACCATATTTATTTTTTTTATCTGTTTTTTCAAATAAAAAGAATAAATAAAGAGAGTGAAGGTAAATAAAACAATGTTGTTGTTGTTGTTGTTATGTGCCGTCGAGTTGGCCCCGACTCATAGCGACCCCTCCTTCGGTTTCCAAGGCAGTTTCACTACGGAAGTAGGATTGCCCAACCTTCCTTCCGAGGAGTGGCTGGTGGGTTTGAACCGCCAGCCTTCTGGTTAGCAGTCAAGTCATAGATTAGCAAATAGAGGAAACAAAGTGGTATTCCTTGCCTTTTAACTGTTTCCTAGGTTTTAGCTAATATAGCCATGCAGCTTGTGAAGCAGACACAGATTCCTCTTTCCTATTTGAGAATATCATTCCAACAATTTATCCTTTCTGTTCTGCATTCATGCGTTCATTGAAATCTATGTATTAAGTATATTTTTATTCCCTGCAACATTGTACTTATTTTTCATATATTTTATTTATTTTTGGTAGCAGTATACACAATCCAATAAACATCCATTCATAACTTGTACATAAGCAGCTCAATTACATTTGTTTCATATATTGTAACACTGTGTTACTATTCGCACTATCTCTATCCATAACATTTCATCACCATTATTTTAGGCAATCTGCTGCTTAAAGTTTTCACCTGTGCTTTAGATTAACTGTTGTCAGTTTAAACTCATATAGATGATTCTTTTTAAGAGTGCTATGCTCAAGGTACATATTCATTATTAATTGGACTGAGCTGTTGTTTAGTTTCATAATGGCTTTAAGAAAAATTTCAGTTCAAACTTTAAAGATTATTTCCAGGCATTAAATTCAGAGATCTCCCCAGTGTCAACAGATCCAATAGGACCATATGAGTTTGAAGTTCTATTCTACTTTTTCTCCTTCTGATCAGAACTCATTTGTTGGGTCCTTGATCAAAACTTTTCAGTAATAGTAGCTGGGCTACCATGTGTTTTCTTTCATCTCATGGTAATGGAGGAGGTAGTTCATGAAGTTGTGTGAATTATTTTAGGTGCTAGAGTATAGAATAAGCAAAATAAACAGCACTGCCTTCAGGGTGTTTACATTTTGGTAAGGGAGATATAGATAAAAAAGAAAATACATAATTGTATAGTGTGCTATGGAAGGCATACAGTATGGAGAAATATAGAGAGCTAAACTATGGAGTGCCAAGGAATATATTAATTTTAAATAGACCACCAGAGTAGCCCCACTCAGAGGGTGACATTTCAACAAATGATTTGGTAAATCATGCATGGAACTGTGTGGGGCTGACTGTAAGAAGACAGTTCCAGAAGGAAATAACATCTACTTGGAAAGTCCTGAGGAGGAAAGAGTGCCAGAGATATGAGGAATAGTGAAGAGTAAAATAGTGTATTAGAGAAGAGTGAGGGTAGAGCTGTAGGACAAGAAGTCAGAGAAAGCAGGGGCCAGATCAAGCAAAGTCTGCTTGGCATTTGTATGGCTTTTTATGCTGGGTGAGAGGTACTGCTACTGGAGGGAGTTGCCAGATGACTGGAATGATCTTCCAAATGTTTGAAGCATTGTCCTTCTCCCTGGAAAGATAATAGAGCATATAATACAAGTGTGAGCTACAATACAATTACATGGCTCTTGCAATAATCCATAGGAGAAAGGATTGTGATGTGGACCAAGCTGCTGGCAATGGAAATGAGGAGACATCATTGGATAGAATTGATGCTCAGACATGTAGGAAAGATATTGTGTCTCTTGTGGTTGTCACCAGTAGTCATTTATACAGTCTCTTGGTGGCATAAATATTTAAGTCCTTGACTACTAGATGAAAATTTTATTGTTTGAACCCACCCAGAAATGCCTTGGAAGACAGGATTGATAATCCTCTTCTGAAAGGCCATAGCCTTCAAAACCCTATGAAGCTATTCTACTCTGCATGCATACAAGCATCAGGAGCTGGAATTGACTTCAGGGTAACTGTTTTGTTTTGTTTGTGTGTGTGTGTGTGTGTGTTCACTAGGAATCATTTACACACAGACACTATTATGTACATCATAGAATATTCCCATTCAGGCTCTTGGTTGCATAATGCTGGGCTTTTATATATACACCACCATAAAACCAGAACTCAGCATATCTTGAATTCCCTCTAAGATCAATATATTTTTTAAAAAAGTAGAAAACAGTAATTACTTTGTTAAACTGATTTCTTATGTCTAAATATCTTTTTAAAAATAGTTAAAATAATTATTTTACATGCAAAGAGATATAAAAATTATTTATGTGGTACACAGATTAGGTTGGGCTCCTCTGGTCTTTCAGCCATGGGTAGCACAATGAATATGCATTCAATTACTAGCCAAAAGGTTGGCAGTTCAAATATGTTCTGTTGTTGCTGTTGTTATGGGCCGTCGAGTCGGACCCGACTCATAGCGACCCCTCCTTGGGTTGCTGAGGCAGTATCATTACAGAAGTAGATTGCCCCATCTTCCTTCTGAGGAGTGACATCTTGGAAAATAGCCCTGGTGATCATCTTCTGAAAGGTCACAGCTTTAAAATCCTATGGAGCAGTTCTGCTATGCATACACGGGGACACTGTGAGTCGGAATCAGCTTGGCTGAAACTAGCAGCAACATTTAGTGTGAATTAATTCAATTTTGCCATTTGATACCTGATTTCATTATGCATTTTTCTTGTAGCTTGATGTATAAACACAATTATAAATAATTGTACCTTTTCAAATCCCAACATTTTAGGTTATAGTCTTTATTTTCATAATTTTGTCCATTGTAAAAGCACTATTTCTTTGTAAAATGCACCTAATTCAATTCCTCTTGTCTTTGAGTCAGTTTATATTTTCCATCTTTACTAATATCATAACGATCCTTCATTACCCATCAACAGAAAATTGCATTTACTTGAAGACTATTCCTTCCATCATATAATTAATTAAGAAATTAATTAATATCAGGCATATTGTTGGCCTCTCTGACTCTTCATTAAATACTTCCTTCCTGAAGACACTGTCATTTATTTTGCCTGTTATTAATGGTCTTTGAGCTTCAGTTCTTTTTAATGTCAAAACTGATATTTAACTCACATGGAATTAATTTTGCAGATGCAACTTCATCCAAAAGTTATTGCCTTAATTATTGGCTAAACATTTTGCATTGTCTTCTATGTCAGGGTTTGAATTTGTTTTTGACTACCTTTGAATTCCAGATAAATACAGGAATCAACATTTTTATAGGCACATTTTTTATAGACAATGATTATATTTTTCTAAAAAATAAATTTTTGTGACAATCCTATGTAATGAACAAATTCTTCTCTGTCATGATACACCCCAAAGTCATTGTTGTTGAATAGATTCCAACTCGTAATGACTCTAAAGGACAGAGTAGAACTAATGTATAGAGAGTGTCCAAGGCTGTAATCTTTAGGGAACTAGATTTCCATATCTTTCTCCTGTGGAATGCCTGGTAGATTGGAACTGCCAACTTTTCTGTTAGCAGCCCAGTACTTTAACCACAGACTCACCAGGGCTGATGGTTCTGGAAATATCTTCTATTTCCTTGATTTACAGAAATATGACTACACTCTAAGCATACGATTTCCTCTAAACTCCTTTTATGTTTCTTTTTATTTTGGTTTATATTTTTCTTCTTCCACAGGCCTTGTATATCCAAGAGTTTGGAAAAAATATTCTCCTTGTTCCATCCCTGTTGCTCCTTCTAGATAATGTATTTTTTCTATTTTCTAAGCTAGAGCTCCACTGTGGACCACTCCCTTTCCCCCCACTCCTGAGAGGTTGGTAAAGTAATGACTCTCCGTGAATAACCTCCTTGTGTTATTTTATCAATCAATCTATCTATCTATCTATTTATTTGTGTGTGTGTGTGTCTGTGTGTGTAGTTCTTACTTTCCCTGATTCTGAATTTAACCAACTGATTTATTTTTACCATTGAGTTATTAGAAAGCATAGTGCCATCAAATACTTGAAAAGTGCTTGCTCCTGGGAGCTTGTTCTCCATTGCTCTTTCTGGAATTTATTTGTCATGTGAAGAAGCCAGAGCTGGCCTGCTGAAGACATGTGTCCCAGCCAATAACCCATATCAAGATTGACAGAGATAACATACATCATTCCTGCCAACTGATCTGCACAAATGATTGAAGGTAATACCAGGAATTCCTGTTAAGATGAGCCTAGACCAATCTTAATTATGATAAAATAATTTTTTAAGACGTTGCATTTTCCCACTCTTAACTAGGTTTTATACTTTGATTAAAAATATGACATCAAGCAAAAACTATCTTTTATTCTCCCAATCAAAATAGACAAGCTCTCTGGCATCTGCATTATCTCCTTCTTTCATTTGCCAAAATGGTGATAAGCACACTCCTCCGCTGATAAACACCTTCTCCCTGTGCAATTTGCATCCTTTTCGCCATTGTTTTCTCTCAGCCTTTACTTTTGTACTTAACTTACTTCTCTCTGTATAACCAAACACTCCAATTATACTTAATGAAATCTAGAAGCTTCTATGCATACTATGGAACCTCTTGAAGAAATAATATCTTTCCCCCCAAATCCTTCACTCCCTTCTAGATACCACTTCCTTATTGTTAACCTTTGCAGTTAACTTCCTTGAAAAAGCTGCCCAAGCAATCTCTACTTTTCCTAATTAATTCATCCTTCAAGGCACCACAAAAGTTTCTCTCCCACCACTTTACCAAAACTGTTTTTTTTTTCTATATTATGAACAATTTCCATGTTACTCTGCCTAAAATAAACTCTGCATTTATCTGCTGAAACACTTTACAGTCAAGAGTTGGCATAGCCTGTTTTTCACAGTTCTTGGTTTCTCTGAAGACACTTTATCCTGGTTTCTCTTTAAATACTCTGAATCCTGCTTAATCTTCCCTTTCTGGCATTTCCATCCTACTTCTGATTATTGGCATATTTATTCAATAAAGTGCTTTCATCTCTTTCTCTTTGTATTCTCTCTCTAGGTGATTGCAGCAACTCTTGGTGTATATAGCAACTGATGTTGATTATTCTAAGAAATGATCATGGTTACTGTGTGGTTGCTTAACTTTCCTCTAATTCATGACAAAAGTCAGGCATACATATGATGCACTGTTTAAAAATTATAGATGGGAGGAGAAGAACAGGTTTCAACAAAGTGAGAAGAGAGCGTATTCAGATATCTACAAGATCTGAAAAGACCTGTCAATGTTAATCATTAACTAGATGAAAAGAAATAGTTTCTTAATTGTCCACATGTATTAAAAGAAATGAAAGCCCTTCAGCAGACACACGATAATTAAACAATTGATTCTTCAAAAAATATATATTCCAAGGATAAGAATAAA
>NW_006921702.1:8339613-8341037 GCF_000298275.1 Orycteropus afer afer | reverse complement strand
TGGAGTGTTTTATTTAGCTCTTCTGCATCTTTATTGAGTTTCTTTCCAGTTGTTCTATCTTTCAAAGAAAGTGGTGTATTAAAATCTCCCACTATGAGAGTCGAGTCATCTGTTTGGCTTTTCAACTCTTTTAAAGTCTGAATTATGTATTTTGGAGCCCTTTCATTGGGTCCATAGATATTTATTATGGTTATATCTGCATGATCAATTGATCCTTTAATCATTATATAATGAACTTAATTGTCTCGTATGGTGGTTTTTGTCCTAAAGTAAATTTGATCAGAAATTAATATTGCTACTCCTGCTCTCTTACAGTTGCCATTGGCTTGATATATCTCTTTCCAACCTTTGATTTTTAGTCTATTTTTGACTTTTTCTCTAAGGTGTGTCTCTTGTAGGCAACATATTGATGGGTTGTGTTTCCTTATCCACTCTGCAACTCTCCGTCTCTTGAGTGGTACATTTCATCCATTAACATTCAGTGTGATTATTGACAAGTATGATTTTGTTGTTGTCATTTTGGTATGTATTTTTTTCATGGTGTCTCTGGTTTCTTTGTTCCCTATTATTTTCTGTGCTGAGCTCATTATGTTTAAGAATCCTGTTATCATTTCCTTTGTTGATGATGATTTAATATTTACTGAGTATTTGTGCTTGTCCTCTTTTTTATGGTGATATGAAAGTTTATCATTTTTCTTTGAGGTGTTACCCTATTATTTATAATTTTTCCCTGAGTGTTGAGCAGTCCATTCTGTCTTGCAACTCTATTGACTTCTTCACTATTTAGAAGTTCTGTAACTATACAGTCTTTTCCCTCCTTTTGCTTGTAGTTGGCCTCCTTTGCCAATTGATGTGTCTGGTTCCCTGTTTCAGTCTTGTAAGCTCATTTTGCTTTCGATATGTCCATAGCTGTGGTTTCTGGTATATGTCATCTTGTGTATTAATGGTTGGTTGTTATTTGCTATTTTTGGTTCTCTGTTCAAAGTACTCCCTTTAGTGTCCCTTGTAAGCTTGGTCTGGTTTTAACAAATTCCCTTAGTTTCTGTTTATCTGGAAATTTCCTAATTTCCCCATCATATTTGAGGGACAATTTTGCCCGGTATATAATTCTTGGCTGAAAATTTTTCTCTTTCAGTGTTTTATATATACCATCCCATTGTCTTCTCGCTTGCATGGTCTTTGCTGAGAAATCAGAGTTTATTAATACTGGCTGATGTTTGTATGTAACTTTTTGTTTCTCCAGTGCTGCTCTCAGAATTCTGTCTTTGTCCTTGGTTTTGGTGAGTTTGATGATGATATGTCTTGGTGATTTTCTTTTGAGGTCTATCCTGTTTGGGGTTCCTTGGACTTCCTGAATGGATATGTTCTCCTCTTTCATCATACCAGGGAAGTTCTCCTCCAGCAAATCTTGGATGATTTTCTCA
>NW_006921702.1:8317450-8339178 GCF_000298275.1 Orycteropus afer afer | reverse complement strand
ATATAATTCTTTTGAATTCCTTATCAGAGAGTTCCAATGCTGCTTCTTCCTCCAGGATGTATTCTGGGTGAGTATCCTATTCTCTTGTTTCTACCACTTTATCTTGCTTCTTTGTGTGGGCTGTGATGTTCTGTTGTTTCCGAGGCATTGTGGTATTATATTAATATCTCTGTTAATTGTTTGTGAAGAACATCCAAGGGTGATTCAGGCTCTTCTTGTTGGTTTTTTATCATTGGCCCTTTGGTGGAGAAAGAGCTGCTGGCCCTTGCTCAGTAAGTGAAGTTGTAGGAGGCATGGGTTTACTTGTATCTTACGAGGACTGTTGCTGTCTCCCAGTCAGTTAGGTAAAAATTTCAATTGAATAACCATTGAAAAAACTATAAGGACATGTACAAAAAATACACCCTGAAATCACACAGTACCAGTAACCCAAAAAATGTAAAAAGGAGGGAAAAGAAGAAGAAAACAGATAAATCTTCAGTATCTGGGCATAGGTCACTGAGACTAAAAAGGTAGAGAAGGAGAATAATGAATAAAGAAAACAAACAAAGAAACAAACTAACAATATAAAAGAAAATAAAAGCAAAAACAGAACAAAACAAACAAACAAACAAAACAAACTAACATGGGACTGGGTTAACCACAAGAGAAAGAAGAGAGAGAAAAAAAAAAAAAAAAAAAGGAAGGTGTAGACTAGGACCTCTTCAGTCGTGCAGTGCACTCCTGGAGATTTGTTGGGTTTACTGGAAAGCATAACCTCTTCTTAAGTCCCTGAAATCTGGTAGAGCACTCTCTTTTAGTTGTCATTAGCTGCTGGTTATGTGTTGATTTGTTTTGTCTTGGTTTTATGGTTTAATAATTTGAAAAAGTGAAGCTGGTGTTTTTTTTTGTTGTTGTTGTTTTTTTGTTTTTTTACATTGATACAAGTGTGCTGGGTCGCTCTGCTGTTTTCTTTGTGGTGGTGGAATCTCTGTGTGTAGTGTGGATATGTGTTTCTGTTTGTCACAAAGAGGGTTTAGAGTTTGAAGCGGGAAGTTTTATGATAATTGGATGAATATGTTTTCTTCTATTGAGTGAGAGAAGATATTGGCAGAGAAGGTGGGGGCTGAAGAAGGAAAGCTTGGTGTTGCTAGGGCCGGTTTCTAGGGCTTTGAGCAGGCTATTTTTGATGACATATTTATTTACAAGACTGCAGCTCAATTCAGAAAAGATTCTTATTGTTACAGCATCACAAATTTCTGCCAATTTCAGGCACATTCAAAGATCCCGCCTCCACAGCCCCACAGCGCTAAAAAATGTTGCCAAGGCAAAAATCCTGGAAGTGCGGTTTCTTCCCTCTCCCTGTTTCTTCTGTCCGCAGTGCTGACGTAATCCAACCAGATTGTTAATGGCCGGCTCTGGAGTTTGTCTGTGATACTGCCAAAGATGCATGTAGTTTGAGCTGTGGGTCAGGGGAGTACCTGCTAGTGATCTGCAGTCCCGATCTCTGTGCCAAAGAAAAGCACAAAGTCTCCCAGTCTGACCCCAGTCTACTCTGTGACCTGCTGGGAGGAAAGGGAGATACCCTTCCTGTCACAATAGTAAGTTTTCCTCCAAATCTCAGTGGAGGTGTGTGTGCCCACAGCCAGCCCCCAGTAGACCCAAATTACCTCCAAAAAATCAAGATGAGCTGCTGGAGGCAGGTCTCTGCCCCTGTCCACCGGAATATTAGAGTGGTCGCTGGTAAGCTGTTATAAGGCGTCCTCCCTTTTGGCTTGGGGATCTCATGCGGGTGCCCTAGCCCAGCACACAGTGACTGCTCCAGAAGAGTTTCCAATACATCTCTCGGGTGCTCGTCCATCCATCCTCCCCCAGTAGCTCTTTCCCAAATAATCTCTCTGTGCCTTTCCTCTAATTCTGCTCTTGAGTGTTTGATGTACTCTGAATCTGTGAACTGTTCAGAGCAGTGAAATTCCTAATTTAAACGGTTGTGGCCAGTTATTCAAGACCTTAGATGCCAGAGGGATAAAGTGTGCTGCTCACTGGCTAAACTCCATTTTGAATTCTCTAGAAGTACTTTAAAAGACATGAAAAAAAAATTATAAAGTATAAAATGATAAAGCACCCTAAGAAAATTAAAGAAGAGATCATAGAGATAAGAAAATAATTTGAAGATCCAGGCAAACCATGATTTAGAAATAATTCATAAACATTATGAGAGAGACTAGACAAAACTGAAAATTAAATTATTCTCACAGCTTGAGTTAACTCCATTGCATAAGTGGAACAAAATAGAAGATGAAAAAGTATTGTGATGGTTAATGTCATGTGTCAACTTGGCTAGACCATGATTTTCAGTGGTTGGGCAGTTATGTATAGTTTTGTAGTCATGTAATGATGTAATAATCTCCATGATGAGGTCTGATAAAAATGAAATAACCTTCATTTTGTGATCTTCTATGAGCAGCCAATCAGTTGAAAGTCTGTTTCCTCTGGGGCGTGGCCTTCATACAATATATTTGGACCTTCTGGCTATGCTCTCTAAATTTTTGCTCACTCTGGATCCTGCCTTTGGCTGGTCATCGTTTGAACTCTGGTTCTTGGAACTTGAGCCGGCAGCCTTCCATACTGTATGCCAATCTTGGCAGGCCTCTGCAACCTGTAAGCCAGCATTCTACCATTTCCTGACTATCTTGGATTTGTGAGCCTCCACACCACTTGAGCTAGAAGCCCGCAAACTAACCTCACTATCTTGGGTTTGTCAGCTCCTGCATCTAAGTGAGTCAGGAAAAGGCTCCAGCCTGTTCTCTGACACAAAAACTTGGGGATAGCCAGCCTCTACATCCATGTGAGACATTTCTTTGACATATCTCTCTCTGTCTCTCTCTCTTTCTATACACACCCACACACCCACATACATAAGCTTCACTGGTTTTGTTTCTCTAGAGAACTCAGACTACAAAAAGTATGGAGAAGATACTAGAAATAGAGAGCAGGGTCTAATCAACATATGTTTAATTTAAGTTTTAAATAAAAGAAACAATGTATAAAAATAATATTTTAAAATAATTTTGCTTTTATTTCCCTCCTAAACAAAAGAAGTAACTAAGTCTAAAAATCAATATAAATTCATATGCTTATAGGACAAAGCCTGTTGGCTGTTTAGTTTCTCATGCAAAGTCCTCAATCATCTCAATCATGCCTGTCTCTCCGACTCTATATTTTTCTTCATTTCCTTCCACGCTAATATGATGCCATCATCCAGCCACATGAATCTGCTTCAAGATGCCTCAACAAGCAATTTTTTTTGCTCGCAATTCTTTCTCTCCTTTAGACTCTATCTTAAAGTTACTTTCATAATTAGCTTGAGGGTTATCACTCTATGAAACCTGTTTATGTGCTTTTTGGTAGAAGTGCCAATTTTTTATTGCTTTCTGCCTGAACCAGTATACAACTGTAAATTATTAGCTGTTATAATGCATTATATATTGTTTTAAAATTTTGCCTCTTCTTCTTAAGTCATTTCATGTTTTCTTTGACTTCCAGATATCTCAACACAATTACTGGCAACCTGTAAGCAGTCATTAAATGTCAATTCAGATGGACTGGGCTGAGATACAAGTAGGTTAAGTACCAAGATGACACATCTAATGTATCAAATGACTTCATTGTAAATTATTCTTCTCCAACTATAAAATAAATTAATATAATATGCTGTATTAACTTAGTGAAAGAAAATTAGTTTTTAATTACGTGGTTTCTTGTATAAATGCTATTTATATGTGTTAAGAAGAGAAAAAAAACATTGAAACAAAAAGGCGTGTGTAGAATGAATCACTCTCAAGTTCAGAAGGACTTGAGGCATTCCTTGGACTTCAATCACTAATTCTGCCCCCAATCCACTCTCTATTCAAAGGTTGTTTTTGTTTATTTTTCTTACTAAAGGGTTATGGAATTGGGGAAGACTGTATATGATAACATATTTTTCAATGTCATTTGCTTATTGCTCATAACTGTCAAAAATGGAATATCAGTGGAAGCTCAGATTAATATCTATTCAGCTATAAACTATGAGGTTTAAATCTTCAGCTCATGAAAACCTAAAATAAGTTCTAGGTGTTGTATGTCAGAATATTCACTCAGCAAAAAAATTGCTTATTGAAGAGGTAAGAAAGTGAACTCAAAATAATAAGGAATAAAATGTTTCCCCATTCATTTCTGTCTGTTGAAAATCTTGTCTTAAACTTACTCCCTTATATTATTTCCTCCCCCACAAAAATATTTTTTCTTATAGAATATTTCTATCTGCTATATTATGATAAAATGATCTTTGTTTTGTTGCTGAAACTTGATGTTATTATTGAAAAGTTTAATTCTTATTATTCAGCTTTGCCTCTATATTTGAGAAGGATGGCTTGCCTAGGAATGTAGACTCCTCCAGTTCAGATTCAGATATCAGTTTTCTTTGACATTCTCATACCTTATTGCTATTGTTGTTAGACATTCTCTAGTCAGTCCCTGATTCACGTTGACTTCATGTAGTCAGTCCGTGATTCACATTGATTCCATGTACAATGGAACAAAATATTGTCCAGTCCAGTGTCACTCATATGATACCTTACAGATGGAATTATTATCAGCTATAGAGTTTCCATTGTCTGATTTCCAGAAGTAAATCACTAGGTTTTTCTTCAAACTCCTTGTTAGTCTGGAAGCTCCTTTGAAACCTGTACAGCATTATAGTAATACACAAGCCTCCACTAAGGGGTAGGTATAAGATGTGAAGTGTGTTGGCAGGAAATCAAACCTAGGTATCCATGGAAGTTGATAATTCTACCATTGAATCACTGCTGCCCCTCTTTCATGTCTTTGGTAATGCTTAGAGTAGGGCCTAAGGCTTTTTGACTGCTAACCAGAAGGCTGATGGTTCAAACCCACCAGCCACTCCTCAGAAGGAAGATTGGGCAATCTACTTCTGTAATAATACTGCCTCAAAACCCAAGGAGGGGTTGCTATCAGTTGGATCCAACTCGACGGCAGTGAGTTTGGTTTTGGTTTAATCTGGGTCAAAGTAAACCTAGGTGGAAAGCAAGATTTCACCAGATGCTTTCTCTATGATATGTTGTTGTTGTTGTTATGTGCCATCAGGTCGGACCCAACTCATAGCGACCCCTCCTTGGGTTTCCAAGGCAATATCACTGCGGAAGTAGATTGCCCCATCTTCCTTCCGAGGAGTGGCTGATGGGTTTGAACCACCAGCCTTCTGTTTAGCAGTCAAGTGTCTTAGCCACTATGCTACCAGAGCTCCCTTCTCTATGATATAATATCAGAATAATTATAAACATTTTTGAGCTGATTTCTAAAAGATGTTAAAATATCTCCTACAGGGTTGTCCTGAAGAATAATTGAGATATAGGCATGTGAAAGAATAACACAAGCAGTTACTTTCTTGTTGTTGTTGTTATGTGCCACCGAGTCAGACCTGACTCATAGCGACTCATCCTTGGGTTTCCTAGGCAGTATCACTACGGAAGTAGATTGCCCCATCTTCCTTCCAAGGAGTGGCTGGTGAGTTTGAACCCCCAGCCTTCTGGTTAGCAGTCAAGTGCCTTAGCCACTACTACCAGAGCTCCCAGTTACTTTCTAGATGTCTAGAATAAGTTTGCACAAAAGGGTGGGTTAATGGAAAAAGTCTGGTGTAGAGGCAGAGAATTGTTAGTTAGGTTCTCAGATCTCCCAACTACTTGCTTTTGTGCCAGTAAATATCTGTATCTATCCAATATAGATAATGTCATTTAACAAAAATTTGTTTATTGAGTAGGTAAGAAAGTGAACTAAAAATCATGAGACATAAAATTCAAGGAATGTGGAGTTCCTAGTTACATTACTACAAGAAAGAATAACAAATTATTTGACAGTTGTTTCTAATCTATCAAAATTAGATGATAATGCTATTAGTACCGTGGTCACAAGGTTGAATCTAAAGCAATTGGCACAGTATTTTCCACATAACAGGTGTTTACCAAACATTAGACTTATCTCTATTCTTCAAGATCTTGAATTTATCTTAAAGTCAACAGGCTAACAATATATTCTCTAGGTTTTTAAGGAAAATTCAAATTCTAATTTTATCCTATTGATGACATATACTGTTCACATAAAATCCTGTGTATAGTTTTATTAGTTTCCATGAATGGCCATAATAAAGTATGATGACATGCTACATGGCTTATAACAATGGAAATTTATTCTCTTAAGATTCTGGAGACTAGAAGTCCAAAATCAATGTGTCAGCAGTGTTATGCTTTCTCTGAAGATTCTAAAGGTGTAATTTTCCTTATTTCTTTTAGCTTGTAGTATTCCCAGGTTTTCCTTGGTTGTGACAATATAACTTTAATATCTGCTTTCATATTTACAGGACTCTCTCTAGTCTGTCTGTCTTGGTGTCTCTTCTCTTCTTTTTTGTAAGAACAATATCAAAGTGGGTTAGGACTCATTCAATTCCAGTATGACCTGATATGAATCAATTATACGTTCAAAGACTCTATTCCTAAATACGTTGACATTCACAGGTATCAGGGATTAGTCTTGGAATATATCTTTTGGGGAACAAAATTCACCCTACAATCCCACTTTATTTCAAAATTCAGCAATTTTAAAAAAGAAATCAATTAATGAAATTTTCAAGACTGGATTTGTGAATGATAGCAGAACACCACTTGCACAATATATGTTCCATAAATAATTCCTGAATAAATAATTAGTGAATAATTATACACATTCAAATTTGAAGTTCACATTTGGGTTGGGATGCAGAAAAGTCATAATTAATGAGTTTATATCTAAGTTTTCTCAGCTAAGCCTACCCTTTCAGCTCAGAAGGAAGATACAAATCCAGGGAAGGGGACTAAGAAGATCATTCTTACCAGACAAATTTCTATTCTTGTTCTTAATTAAATTAACTTATTATGTTTTTTATAATTATTTTATATAATTACTTTATCACCAGCCTCACTAATTTCTACATATCAAAAGTATAGGAAATATGCTGATGTCTATGAACTAGTATAATGTCTAGAACATATTCATAAGAGATTGTTAAACAAGTGAATGAAATAATGCATACATAATTAAATGTATAAACTAATAAGTTAAATAAATATTGAAAGCCTCTGAGTGTCAGTCTTAGGTATATACATCAATGCAAGAAGGGTCTCTGCATTCCTGAGATACACTCCTGTGGCCAGAGTGACTGTTTTATTATCATTTTCATTATAAAAGCCATTGACAGCTTATACTATGTATTTACTTTTAAATAAAAGGAAAGAAATCACTATGTTGGGCCATTCATAAATAAATAAATAATAAATAGATAAGCAGATGATTATAATTGTGTCATCTCTTTGTTTGAGGACAAATATTTTCTATTTCACTTAATTACTACCTTTTCTAAGGTTTATTTAAGAGAGATCTTTACCCAGTAGCTTTTAAGCAACAAGTTTTACACTTAAAAAAAAAGATTATAATTATAATTATAATTAATTAAACTATAGCATCTGATAGCTTTTTTCTTCAAATTTTAATTTGATAGATTGTAAATAAAAGTTTAAATGTATTACATATATTGATTATAAATATGTGAGTTGAAATGTGCTTTTTTTCACATTGTGAATATCGAAAACTTAGACTGATTGATACCACACAATGACAAACATCTAAATATATTTACAATGCTATTACTTTGTTTACTGGGTTTTTAAAAAATATATTAATTCTCCTTTATGGGACATTATTCATGAGACAACCTATAGGATTGATTTGTCAAAATTAGTGTTTCTGATGAGATTTGCAGTATAGATTGCCACATAATTCCTTATTTTATTTATTTCTTTTAAAGTTATGTTTTTGGTTGGTTGCAATATGTTCAAATAAAATACTCTCTTCTCCCGACACCTCAGTAGTTAGGGATGGCTGTGGTTCTGACTAAAGAGATGAAATAGAAGCCTAGGGAATATCACAACCTAGCTAGTTGTTGGTCCTGAAGATCTTTGCTTATTCAGACAATGTGACACTGGATTTCAGTAAAACTCTAAATTTTATTCTGAAAGTAATACTTTTTTTTTTAAGTATTTTTCATTAATTGTAGAGGCATATAGTGTTGCGAGAAATGTTACAGCTATTCCATATACTCTTCATCCAGTTTAACCCAACAGTAACATCTTGCATTACTACAAAATATTACCACAACTAGGATATTGGCATTGATGAAATACATTGACCTTGTTCAGATTTCATCAGCTTTACATGTACTCTTGTGTGTTTGTTCAAGTGTGTGCTTAATTCTGTACAAACTAGTCACATGTAAAAAACCACGGACCACCAACACAGTGAAGATGTGGAACAGATCCATTTCAAAGGTCTATCACACTATAATTTTATAGTCAGAACCACTTCCTTCCCTTCCAATCTCACTAATATCTAGAAACCACTAAAATACTTTCCAATTTTCTATTTTTTTCATTTCAAGAATACAACAAAAATAGATACAGTATATAAGCTTTTAATATTTGCTCTTTTCACTCAGAATCATTCTCATGAGATCCATCCAAGTTGTTACCCATATCATATGCCCATTATTTTTTATTGATCAACAGTAGTCCATTATATTCCATAGTTTATTTAATTATTGAAAAGTTGAAAGATATTAAGATTGCTTCCAATTTCCTAGCTATTACAAATAAATGTGCTATGGCATTCATCTATGTGATTTTTTATGTGAAAACAACTTTTTTATTTATTTCCCTGCAATAGTACAACTTTGCTAATTTTTCTTTAAGCCAGCTTGCTACTATGTAGTTGTTGTTAAGTGCTGTTGAACTGGGTCCAACACATGAACAACGGAACAACACTCCCTGGCCCTGCATCATCCTCCGAATCATTGCTATGTTTCAGTCCTTTGTTTCAGCCATTGTGTTATCCATCCCTTTGAGGATTTTCTTTTTTTTCATTGACCCTTTTTCTTACCAACCATAATATTCCAATCCAAGAAGTGGGTCCAATTTTATCCAATAGATAAAATGTCCAAAGTATCACAGACAAATTCTCACTATCCTTAGTTAAGAGGAACATTATGGCTGTACTTCTTCAAAGACAGATTTGTTTATTCTTCTGGTAGCTCTTTTCCAATACCATGATTCAAAGGAATCAATACTTCTTCAACCTTCCTTATTCATTGGACAGCTTTTGCGTGCATATACAGATGACTGAAAGTACCATGAAACACCTTAGTTCTCAAAGGGACATTTTTTTTTTTTTAAATACTTTAAAGAAGTCTTTTGCACCAGATTTGCCCAATGCAATACATAATTTGATTTTTTCACTATTTCTTCCATGGGCATTGATCGTGAATCTAAGTAAAATGAAATCCTTGACATCTTCAATCTTTTCTTCATTTATCATGGTATTCTTTTTTGTTCAAGTTGATAGGACATTTTTTGTTTCATTATGTTGAAATGTAATCCATGCTGAAGACTAGTCTTTGATTTTCACCAGTAGGTGCTTCAAGTTTTATTCCCTTTCAGAAAGCAAGATTGTGTCATCTGCATTTCACAGGTGGTTAATGAGCTTTCCTCCAATTCTGATGCTATGTTTTCCTTCTCATAGTTCAGTTTCTTGGATTATTTGCTCAGCATAGAGATCAAATAAGGTTGGGGAAAGGATACAACCCTGACATGCATCTTCCCTGGTTTAAAAACATCCAGTATCCTTTGTTTCTTTTTGAATGACTACCTCTTCGTCTATGTACAGTTTTCACATGTGCACAATTAAGTGTTCTGTGATTCCCATTCTTCACAATGTTATCAATAATTTGTTGTGGTCCAGACAGTCAAGTGTCTTTGCAAAATCAATAAAGCAGAACTAAAATCTTTCTGGTATTCTCTGCAGTCACACAAGATCCATCTGCTATCAGCAATGATATCTTTCATTTCACATTGTTTCCTGAATTGGGGTTGAATTTCTGTTCATGTATTGCTGTAACCATTTTTTAAAGTATTAGCAAAGTTTTACATTCTTGTGATGTTAATTATATTTCTCAATAATTTCCACATCCTATTGGATTATCTTTCTTTGGAATGGGAACAGTTGGTTGACTAGTAGCTGTCTTCCAAATTTCTTAACATAGACAAGTAAATGTTTCCAATGTTCCATTCGTTTGCTGAAACATTTAAAGTAGTATTCTCTCTTTTCCTGGAGCCTCGTATTTCAACAGTGCCTTCAGTGTAGCTTGGACTTCTTCCTTCACTATAATTAGTTCTTTATCATATGCAACCTCCTGAAATGGTTAAACATTAACTAATTCTTTTTTTGTACAGGGACACTGTGTATTCATTCTATCTTCTTTTGATGCTTCCTTTTCTTTTCAGTATTTTATCCATAAAATCCTTCAATCTTGCCACTTGAGGCTTGAATTTTTATGTCTATTCTTTCATATTGAGAAATATCAAATGTGTTCTTCTCTTTTTATTTTCTAACTGAAGATTTTGCATTTTTCATTGTAATACTTTACTTTGACTTCTCAAGTAACCCTTTGAAATCTTCTGTACAGCTCATTCATCATTTCTTCCATTTGCTTTAGGTATTTTACATTCCAGAGCAAGACTTAGAATTCCTTCTGACATCCATTTTTTTCTTATTTTTTAAAATAATCTTATTCATTTTTCATATATGATATCCTGGGTGTCATTTTACAACTTCTCTTGTATTTGGCTTTTAGTGTAAAATGCCTAAACTCTATAAATGTGAAGGTCTCCATCTATATTCAGGTGGAATGTACTCAAGGTCATATATTGGCTTCCTGGACTTTTTAAATTTTTCTTCAATTTCAGCTTGAACTTAGATATGAGCAATTGATGCTCTGTTCCTCAGTCAGCCCCTGGCTTTATTCTGACTGGTGATATGGAGGCTCTCTGTCACTTCTTTCCATAGATGTAGGTTGATTTGATTCCTGTCTATCCCATCCAGTGAGATCCTCATGTATATTAACCATTTATGCTGTTGTAAAAATATATTTGCAATGAATAAGTTGTTAGTCTTGCAGAATTCTATCATATGGTCTCTAGTATTTTTCTATCATCAATGCCATATTTTAAAACTACTGATCCTTCTTCTTTGTTACCAACTTTCACATTACAATCACCAGAATTATCAGTGCAGGTTAATTGTAAGTTTAACCAATTTCACATTGCAAAAGTGGCTAAAATATTCAGTTCCTCAGCTTTCACGTTAATAGTTGATGCATAAACTTGAATAATAGTTGCATTAACTCATCTTACTTGTAGGTGTATGAATATTATCTTACCACTGACAGCATTGTACTTCAAGGTGGCTCTTCAGGATAGAGAAAAGTATTGTAGTCTTTATCATTTTTCTGCCTTTTATTCATTTGTTTCAGATCTCTCATTTATTATCTATTTCCTTTTGTTTGATTTGGTTTCTTTAGCTCTTATTTTTCTATTTTCTTAAGGTAGAAACTTAGATTAGAGATTTGAGAATTTTCCTATTTCTAATAAGCACTTAGTGCCAAGCATAAAACTTCTCCACACTGCTTGGTCTACAACCAAATATTTTTGGTATGATGTATTTTCATTTATACCCAGTTAACATTTATTTATTTATTTGATTCCTTGAGACTTTCCCTTTGACCTATGCATTATTTAGATGCATATATGTCAATTCCTCCTTTGTATTTTCCTGCTTTTTTTTTTCCTTCCTGTTTTTGATTTCTAGATTGATTCTGTTATCTTCATAGAATTTATTTTGAATATTTTAATTATTTTTAATCATATGGCACAGAATATGTTCTATTTGTTGTGGTTGTGTGTGTGATGATTAAAGTTATGTGCCAACTTGGCTAGGTTATAATTCCCAATGGTCTAGCATGTGCTTTTCTGTAATGATGTTTGATTTTGTGATCTGATGTGAGCAGCCAATCAGTTGAAAAGGGAGTTTCCTTAAGAGTGTGGCCTGCTTCCATATATTAAAGTTCTGGAAAAGCTCCTTCTCTCTCTCTCAACTCTGTACTCTTCTCATTGCCTGACTACTGGTTCTTGGGACATAAATCTGCTGATGTCTGATCAGGATGGAGACCATCCTGATGCCTGATCTTCAGATCTTGGACTTACCTCCCCCACCACAATTCCATGAACAAGCAGAAGTCCCAAACCTGCCAACCAACCTTCAGATTGTGGATTCCCTGGTCCCTGTAAACTTGTGAGATCTCCAATCTGCTGATAGATCCAATAATATGGGACTTGACATCTTCTACAATTAATTGACCTATTTCCTTGAAATGTCTCCATATGTTTACATACATGTTTCACTGATTTTGCCCCTGTAGAGAACCCAGACTAAGAATATATATATATATATATATATATATATATATATATATATATATATATATATAAATTCCAACCAACTGTAGCACATATGAACGCACATACATATGTATACACACTTAGATCTTATTGAGTGTAGTTTTGTTTTGTTTTGTTTTGTTTTTTTGTTGTTCCTCGAATACTTAGAGTGAAGTGTTGATATCTCTTAATAACAATTGTAAATTTATCTATTCCTTTCAGTTTTTAGATGATGGTCAGTTTTCTGCTTTATTACTCAAAAACCATCATGGGAGGGAATCAGAGCAACACTTGTGTTTTGGCTTCTTGTGCCACTCTGACAGAAAATACCACAAATGGGTGATTTGAACGAACAGAGATTTGTTCTCTTATAGTTCAGGAAGCTATAAGTCTGAGTTTAAATTGCCAGCTCTAGGAGTTGTGTGAAAGCCCCTTGACCTTGGGCTTCAGCTCTGCCTCTTGCTCCCTGTTCACTGAAGCTAGAGGCATCTCTTACCTCAAGCTGCTATTGGATGCTGAGGCTCACAAAAGCCAGGTCAAGAAATAAAATGGCACAGTCTCAAGATTACCAAACAACATGGCAGGAGAGTAGTTCAAGTCCAAATACAATCCTAAAGTTGGCAGAAAATATAGCTGGCTATTCTGATGGCATAGTGCCTAAGGTATTTGACTACTAACCAGAAGGCTGACAGTTCAAACCCCCTAGCCACTATTCAGAAGGAAGATTGGGCAATCTACTTCCATAGTGATACTGTCTTAGAAACCCAAGATGGTAAACTTGCTATGAGTCAGATCTGACTCGACAGCAGTGAGTTTGGTTTGGTTTTTGTTTGCTGAGTGAAGACTAAGCTACATGCAGGGTCCAAGTGTGTCAAAAGGCTGCAGAGACTTTTCTCAATGCTTCTCCTTATATAGTGGAAACAAATCACATCCCTAAGGCAGTTACTCAACTGCTTTAGTAGATTCCAACAAAGAGTGGATTAGCAGTTTCATCATGGAAAATAACTACATTCAGCATCCCAGACACTCAAAACCAGGCTCAGCCAAGTTGACACACAATGTAACTCCCATAGCCTGCCTCCTGTTCTGTGTGGCATGTGGCTGAAGTGGAAAATTAGTTTTGCTCCACAAAAACTTCAGAGGACCAATTTTTACATTGGCATTTGGTTGGAATAAGGCAGGCATTGCAAAATCATTATTTGTTCTAGTAGTACACTATTCTGAGAGCATTGACTCTTAGGAATGAGCTTTTGTTTTGTTTTGTTTTGTTTTTTTGTCCTCCAGAGCCTACTGATGCTTTCAATTTGAGGTCTCCATAGTGCCATGTCCAAGATATATGGAAGACAATAAGGAAACCTATCCCTATGTCATCTTTCAGAACCCAAGATCTGTAGGCAGCACATGTTCTTCTTTGACTTTTCACATTATTCCCATGATGGTTTATTGTGTTTTATGTCTAGTGAATTTTGGTTATAAGAGACAGGACCTGGGAGGATGACTTTTGTTTTCTGGGCGTTGCAATAAATGTCATGAAACAAAATGTGTATGAACTGTTGTATAGAAAATGAATTTGCTCTGTAAATTTTCACCCAAATCACAATTAAAACAGAGAGAGAGAGAGAGAATAAGAGAAACCTACATCATCTTGGGTTGAAAAGCTGACTTTGGCGATCTTTGCCATTCATACCTCTCCTGTCTTTTACAGATTGCAGACAAAATGTACCATATATATATATATATACATCCACATAAATAACAAACCCACACACATATAATATGTGGAAATGATGAAATTAAGTAAAACAGTTCTAGCATAACACTCCCATGCATATACCATGCAAGTCTTGTAGTATTTCCAGAAGTGAATTTTGGCCTCATTCACTCATCTTTCCATATTCCAGGTAAATCATAACATTCAGTACATTTTCTTTTATTCTGTTCATTTTCCTTAATCTCCTGCTTATGTGTATAAAATAGTTGAAAATGTTACTTTTTATCATACTTGTATAATAAGGGTATAAACTATAGTCATGAAATCATGGATTGAGTTTGGTAGTCCCCTAGTAATTGGAAAATGAATTATCAAAAATGTACATTTGTTTCTATAAATGTAAGTTGATAATTATAGTACATTAGCTCAACAGTTGAAAGTGAAAATCTTATCAGATTGTCTTAAGTGACATTATATGGTTATGTTAGATCTGCTTATTTCATAATTCACTTATGTCCTAGTGTCAATTGAAGTCAGAAAGATGTAAAAACACTCCCATAATGTCCTTATGGAAATAATGTGCAGTAGGGGGATTGTGTGTGTTGCAAAACTTATAATGTGTGTGTTATTTGCAAGAAAAATATAGTAATTAACATACCCAGCCTTGTAATTCAGCAACATTTGACTTTCCCTCTTCCCTTGCAGTCCTTCTTGCAAAGTAATAACTTCTCCTCTGTGCTTATCTCTTGCAATTTCTTCTAAATTTCAAGTTCTAGTAATCAACTCAAACCATTTAAGTTATGTTTACTCAACCTCTTTCTTTACAGTTACAAGTTAATGAAGTATATTATCTTTTTTCTAAGATATCTCCAGTAAGAATTTTATTAAATGTTTCTGGTGACATAAAATGATCACCATCATGTAAGTTTCCAGTATAACAATCATCACATACCAATGGAGCACTATGTCATTGTCTTGGACTTTAGATTTTTATCACAAAAAAACAAGTCTTCAAGAGTCAATTTCAAAATTCATCAGGCAACAAATAATTCCCAAAAGTCTGGTGCTTAAAACAACAAAAACTCTTTCTTTCTGATCTTATATGCACAGCACAATTATCTGAGAACTCCATGTCATCTTCCTTTTGCATCTAGGCTGATGAAACAACTCTCCTATTGAACATTTCTTCTATTTCTTCTATTGTTGTGATCATAAGAGATGAAACAAATGGTGAAGATGTGCTGGCTCTGAAAGCTTTAGCCCAGAAGTGGCAGAATTACATCTCCTGGCATGTTATTGTTCAAAAGGAAGTTTAAGCGTGTGGCAGGAGCAGAAATAAATGACTCTGAATAGCTTTAGTAAGTTCAACAATAATTAACAGAGGAAGCTCTCATCATCCAAAGATGCTAAATGTCAAGATATTGGCACTATCTAGATGAGACTTGAGAACTTGAGGATTGTTATCTTTGGGATTAGAATGACTCATATTTATGTTTAGGAAGAAAGAGTCATGAGCATTTGTTAGCCAACAATCTACCTGGAATCCATTTAATATAGTGTGAAGTAGAGTTCAAGGTTTGTTGCTTTTCTATATGAATTTTCATTCAAAACCATAACTTTTACTGAAAAGAATACCTTTAATCCATTGATCTGCTATGGAACTATGTCTTAAATCAAAGAGGTATGCATTTATTCAATTTTTTTAAGGTTTATTTGTCTAAGGTTCGCTGATGTTACACTCTTTTATTTCAGCAGCTTTATACTGTCTTAAAATTTGGTCAATGAATCCATCCATCTTTTATTGTTTTTTTCTCTGAAAGGAAATCTTGGCTATTCTTTACATTTACATTTTCTTGAAAATAAATAAATAAATAAAACCAGCTGGCAAAGTTGCACAACATCTACAAAAAATATTTTGATATTTTTCCTTAAAAACTCATTAAATCCTATACATCTATAAATCTATAGGTTTAAAAAACATTAATAGCTTTAAAATATTGAGTCTATGATAAGATATTGCACTTTTTCTAGGTTTATTCCAAGATATTTGATATATTTATGCTGTTGTTTAAAAATATCTCATAAAGTTTTAATTCAGGATGTATTTTCTGTAATACAGAAATATAGTAAAATTTTCTTAATTATTATAGAATACAACAAAAAAAAAAATCACTTTTTTCCTTTTGAGACTCACTGGTACCAAGAGAAAAAACATGCCAACCAACTCTGCCTCTCATGACCTCTTTCCAATTTCATGATACTGGGTGGGGCAAGCGGTAAACTTTTTGATGGCCCCTGTTGACACAAAGGTTAGAAGGCAAAACAGTGTGAAATAAACCTGTCTCTGGTGGCATAGTTCCTAAGGAATTTGACTGCTAATGAAAAGGTTGGTGGTTTAAACCACCAGACACTCTGTTGAAGGAAGACTGGGCAATCTACTTCCATAAAAATTTACAGAGAGGTTTTGGTAAGATGGTGGAATAAGCAGACAAACTACACTGAGCCTCTTCAACAAAGAAATGGAGAACCAATTAACACAGATACAGAAGATAATCCTGGAGCCCTGAGCTTTGAAAAGAAGGATACAGAAATGGACTAAACTCCAACTAGTAGAAGAACCTTCATGAAAACACTGAAAAAGGAGACAAACAGAGCTGTAATCTGTCAGTGATACTGATGGCATGGACAGCTTGAATATTGCCAAATGTGTAGTTGTTGTTGTGTTGTTATGTGCCTGGACCCAACTCATAGCAACCCCTCCTTGGGTTTCTGAGGCAGTATCACTATGGAAGTAGATTGCCCTATCTTCCTTCTGAGGAGTAGCTGGTGGGTTTGAACCACCAGCCTTCTGGTTAGTAGTCAAGTGCCTTAGGCACTATGCTACCAGACCTAAGAATTAGCCTAAAAATCAGCCCTTGTAGCATAGTGGCTAAGGCACTTGACTACTAACCAGAAGGCTGGTGGTTCAAATCCACCAGCTACTCCTCAGAAGGAAGATAGGGCAATCTACTTCCATAGTGATACTGCCTCAGAAACCCAAGGAGGGGTTGCTATGAGTTGGATCCAACTCAATGGCACATAACAACAACAACAACAGCCAGGGGCTGCACAGAGGACTGCACTGGTGGCTGGTGAATAAAAGCATAAACAGGGAAAAGGAAGTTGGGCTGAGCTGTGGACTTTTGTCTCTTCAGAGGGTGCAGCCATTTTGAATGCTTACAAGTGGTTCCACCATTTACATATTTTAAGCTACAATGTTCTCTGATTCCAAGGGCCTAAGAATAGGCTCCGTTTGCCAGGAACATCATTCCAGACATGAATGACTGGAAAAGTATGATATTCCCCTTGTTACTCTTATACCCCACACCCTCTTAGTGAATGGAGGTGTGGCTATCCCCATTCCTCCCCACCTTCAGGGCTGGCAGGAATTCCATCCCAGTCTGTGTGCTCAGAGAGAGCCTGGGTGCTCTGGCCCACCCCACAGAGATTTATTATTATTATTATTATTTTCAATTTGTTTGTTTTTGTCTATTTTAAGATTATTATTATTATTATTATTTGGTTCATATTTTTTATTATTCTTCTTTATTCTTCCCTTCCCAGGTCCTAGTTTTCAGCTTTTTCTCTCTTTCCTTTTCCTGATTCCCATTTTTTTCTTTCTCATGGCTAATGCCATTCTTGTTTTTCTTGATTCAATTTTCCCCCTTTATTCATCATTATTCTCCTACTCTACCTCTTTTCTCTTATTAAACCATCACCAGACATTACAGGTTTTTTTTCTTCTTTTTCTTTTTTTTTTTTTGTTTTGGTGATAGTCCTGCATGTTTATGTGGTGTGTTTTTTGTCCACTTGCTTTTAATGTTTTGATGGTTTTTCAGTTGTTGTTTTGTCTGAGTGGGAGACAGAAGCTGTACCCATACAACTCAACCACACCTACACCTACTGCAGCTCCATTTACTGAGTGACAACCACCACTTCCTTCTCCACCAAATTACCGATGTTAAAAGACTACCATAAAGAACCTGATTCATCCTTGACTTCTCTTCAGAAAGAGTTAACAGAGCTTTAAATACAACAACATTGCAATGTCTCATACAAAACAGACCATTGTTGTTCAAACAAAGAAGCAAGATAAAGTGGTAGAAACAAGGGAGCAGGATACACACACAGAACACATCCCTGAAGAAGCAGCAGCATTGGAAGAACCTAATAAGAAATTTAAAAGAATTATATTTAGATACCTTCAAAGGATTGAGAGACAAATCAAGAAAAACACTAACAAAATTAAGGAAAACACAGACAAAACCCGAAGACAATTCTAGAAGAAAATACAAGAACAAAGCAAGAAAATAAATGAAAAGTTAAAAATGATACAAAATCTACAGATAGAAATCCAGAATATTAACACTAAAATTTCAGAAATAGATAACATATTGGAAGGACAAAAGAGTAGAATTGAATCAATGAAAGTTTGCATTAATGAGATTGAAGAAAAGTACCTGAATACTTCTTTGAAAAGGGATCACTCAGAATAAAAAGATCAAAACAAAATTAAGAAAACTTAAGGTTCATGTGGGATATCATCAAAAGGAACAAACTACATGTAATTGGAATTCCAGAATAGGAAGAAAAAAAGAAAAACACGGAGAAAATTGTCCACGATTTGTTGGAAGAGAACTTAACTGACATGATCAAAGATAAGAATATATCCATTCAGGAAATACAATGAACCCCAAACAGTATGTTGTTGTTGTTTGCCGTTGAGTCAGACCTGACTCATAGAGACCCCTCCTTGGGTTTCCAAGGCAGTATCACTACGTAAATATATTACCCAACCTTCCTTCTTAGGAGTGGCAGGATAGGCCCCCCAAAAAAGTCACCAAGACATAACATCATCAAACTCATCAAGAGTAAAGACAAATAAAGGATCCTGAAAGCAGCATGGGAAAAATGAAAAGTTACCTACAAAGGACAACCAAAAAGAATAAGCTCTGATTTCTCAGCAGAAACCAGGCAAGTGAGGAGGCAATGGGATGGTATACATAAAACCCGGAAAGAGAAAAATTTCCAACAAAGAATTATATATCAGGCAAAATTGTCCCTCTGATATGATGGTGAAACTAGTAGATTTCCACATAAGCAGAAATTAAGGGAATGTATTACAACCAGACAAACCTTACAAGAGATACTAAAGGGAGTCCTTTGAACAAAGAACCAATAATAGCAAATAACAACGAACAATTAACACCTAAGATGATATAACCCAGAAACTAATACAGCTATGGAAGTATCCAAAGTAAAATAAGCTTACAGGATTGTAAACAGGGAACCAGAGACTTCAATTGGCAAATGAGGACAACTACAAACCAAAAAGAGGGAAAGTATAGTGTAGTTGCAGAACTTCTAAATGTCAAGGAAGTCAAGAGAGATTCAAGATAGAATTGACTGTTCTACCCTCAGGCAGAAAATTATAAATCACAGAGTAGCCTGAAAGACAAATGATAAACCTTCACATTACAATAAAAAAGAGGACAAGCACAAATATTTAGCAAATACTGAAACAATAGCAAAAAAGGAAATGATAACATGATTCATAAGAAATATGAGCTCAGTACAGACAATTGAACACAACAAAGAAAACAGGAACAACATGAAAAACCACATAAGAAATGACAGCAACCAATTCATACTTGTTGATAATTATACTGAATGTCACTGGATTAAATTCATCAGTCAAGAGATGGAGAGTTGCAGACTGGAT
This sequence comes from Orycteropus afer afer, assembly GCF_000298275.1. Taxonomy (NCBI): domain Eukaryota; kingdom Metazoa; phylum Chordata; class Mammalia; order Tubulidentata; family Orycteropodidae; genus Orycteropus; species Orycteropus afer. The sequence goes on along the minus strand of NW_006921702.1, from coordinate 8,319,311 downwards.
AAGAAAACATAACCCATCAATATGCTGTCTACAAGAGACACACCTTATGTTCTGGGTACCTACTGCTGCTCTGATAGAAATATATACCACAAATGGGATTGTCTTACAAAACAGGAGTTTATTCTTACAATTTGGAGGCTTTAAGTCCAAGTTCAAAGTACCAGGCTCTAGAGGCTAGGTGAAAGCCCCCCAACTTTGGGGTCTAGCTCTACCTCCTGCTCTGGTCCAGTGGAGCTAGAGGCATTTCTTCATTCAGACAGCTGCTGGCTGTTGAGGCTGAGAAGCCCCAAGGTTGACAAGTAAAAAGGCACAATCCCGAAGTTACCAAACCACAAAGCAAGCTATTAACTTAATTCCATGGTAAGTCCCAAGGTTGGCAGAGAAAAGCAGGCTGCTGAGCAATGACATGGCTACATGCAGGGTCCAAGTGTGCCATAGGCTAGCTACCATTCCCAAGGCTTCTCCTTATACACAGGAAGCAGACCACATTCCAAAGGCAGCTACTCAGCTGCTTGTGGTAGATCCCACCATGAAGCTGATTACCAGTCTCATCATGGGGAATAACTACCACCAGCTGTCCAGCCACTCAATCAGGCCCAGCCAAGTTGACACACAAACATAACTACCACACCTTACAAGTAAAGACAAAAATAGACTAAAACTCAAAGGTTGGAAAAAGATTTATCAAGCAAATGACAACCAAGAAAAAGCAAGAGGGGCAATATTAATTTCTGATCAAATTGATTTTAAGACAAAAACCACTATACAAGGTAAGAAAGGACATTATGTAATGATTATGTAATGATTAAAGGATCAATTGAACAAGAAGATATAATAAATATCTAGGGACCCAATGAAAGTGTCCCAAAATAAGTAAATCAGGCTTTAGCAAAATTAAAAAAGCAAAAAGATGACTCCACAGTCATAGTGGGAGACATTAATACACCACTTTTGATGAAAGATAAAACAGGAAAGAAACTCAAGAAAGATGGAGAAGAACTAAACAATACAATCCACCAACTTGAGCTTATAAACATCTACAGAACACTTCACCCAACAGCAACACAATACACATTCTTTTCTAGTACACATGGAACATTCTCCATGATAGACCATATGTTAGTCCTTAAACAAGACTTAATAAATATAAAAACATGGAAATACTACAAAGCATCTTCTCCGATCACAATGCCATCAAGTTAGAAATCAACAATAGGAAGACCAATGGAAAAAAAAAAGCAAACACTTGGAAACTGAACAACACCTTCCTTAAGAAAGACTGGGTAAGAGAAGAAATGAAAAATAAAATTAAAAAAATTATTTGAATCAAACAAGAATGAAAATGCAACATAATAAAACCTTTGAGACACAGCAAAAGTGATCAGAGGCCAATCTATAGCAGTAAATGCATACATCAAAAAACAAGCAAGAGCCAAAATCAACATTTTAAACCAACACCTCCAGCAATTAGACAAAGAATAGCAAGAAAAGGCAACAGACACCAGAAGAAAGGAAATAATAATTTTGAGCAAAAATCAATGAAACAGAAAATAGAAAGACAGTAGAAAAAATCAACAAGACTAGAAGCTGGTTTTTTTAAAAGATTAATAAAATTGACAAACTACTGACAAATTTAACAAAGGAAAAGAGGGAGAAATTACAAATAACATGAACAAGAAATGAAATGGGCAACATCACAACAGAACCAACTGATACAGTTCTTCAGGATACTATGAAGAACTGTATTCCAACAAATTTGAAAATCTGGAAGAAATGGACAAATTTCTAGAAACACACTACTTACTTAAACTAACAGACACTGAGGTGGAAAAGTTGAACAGATCCATAACAAAAGAAGAAA
>NW_006921702.1:8315453-8316879 GCF_000298275.1 Orycteropus afer afer | reverse complement strand
ATTATTCTCAATGGAGAGAGACTGAATCCATTCCCTCTGTGAACAGGAACCAGACAAGGATGCCCTCTATCACTACTTCTATTCAACATTATATTGGAAGTCCTAGCCAGGGCAATAAGACAAGAAAGGGAAATCAAAGGCATCCAAATTGTTAAAAAAGAAGTAAAGTTATCCCTATTTGCTGATGATATGATCCTATACATAGAAAGCCCAAGAGACTCAGTAAAAAAGCTATTGGAACTAATTTAGAGATTTAGCATCATGGCAGGATACAAGATCAAGATCTAAAAATTAGTTGGATTCCTCCATGCCAGCAAAGAGATTGCTGAAAAAGAAATAAAGAAATGAATACCATTTATAAAAGCTACCAAAAAATAAAATACTTGGGAATAAATCTTACCAGGGACACATAAGACATGTACAAAGAAAAGTATAAAAGACTATTTCAAGAAACCATAAGAGATCTACATAAATGGAAGAACATAACATGCTCATTTATATGAAGATTGAATATTGTGAAAATGTCAATTCTACCCAAAACAATCTATATATTCAATGCAAACCCAATCCTGATCCCATCAACATTCTTTAAGGATATGGAAAATCCAATCACTAACTTTTTAAGGAAAGGGAAGGGACCTTATATAAGCAAAGCATTATTGAAGAAGAAGAACAAAGCAAGAGATCTTGCACTCCTGAATCTTAAAACCTACTATCCAGTCACAATAGTCAAAACTACCTGGTATTGGTACATTGACAGACATAGACCAGTGGAATAGAATTGAGAATCCAGAAATAGATCCATTGACCCATTGTCAGCTCATCTCTGACAAAGGGCTGAAAGCCATTAAATGGGAAGTGGTTGTCTGTTTAACAAATGGTGCTGGCAAAACTAGATATCCATTTACAGAAAAATGAAACAAGATTTATACCTCACACCATACACAAAAACTAATTCCAGATGGATCAAAGACTTAAATGAGAAACGTGAAACTACGAAGATCCTCAAACAAAACCTAGGAGCAAATTTAGGGGCCCTTATAAATGGCATAAACAGACTATCGAGCACATCCCAAGATGCACAAACAGCAGAAGATAAACTAGATGAATAGGACCTTCTGAAAATTAATTTTTTATGTGCTTCCAAAGACTTCTCCAAAGGACTCAAAAGAGAACCCATAGATTGGGAAAAGATATTTGGCAATGACCTATCTGACAAGAGACTTACTTCTAGAATTTATAGAAAACTCCAACACCTCAACAGTAAAAAAGATAAATAATCCAATTAAAAAAAGGTAGAAGACATGGATATGCACTTCACCAAAGAGGATATTCAGATGGCCAAAAATCATATGAAGACATGCATTGGGGTAAATTGTATTCAATGTCATGATACAAAGTCTATGTTAGCTGCTCTATGGAAAGT
>NW_006921702.1:8313329-8315333 GCF_000298275.1 Orycteropus afer afer | reverse complement strand
CAAAGTATTACCTATTTCTGAAATTTTAGTATTACTACTTCATTCAGATGTATTGCTGCAGAGTGGTATGTAGGTTGAGCTCCCCACTAAATCACAATGCCACTAAGTCACAATGCCACTGAAGTAGTAGGATTATGACAGTGGTGACTAGCCTTGTTTCAGATTGCTTCATTAATTTTAGTTGTTGCTGGATAGGAGTGTAGTCTCAGATTATCACTAAACCAAAACCAAACTCACTGTCCTCGAGTCCATTCGACTCACAATGACTGCTCCTTTGGTTTCCAATGTGGTATCTCTACAGAAGTCGATTGCCCAACCTTCCTTCCAAGGAGTGGCTAGTAGGTTTGAACTGCCAGTCTCTTGGTTAGCAGTCAAATACCTTAGGCACTATGCCACAAGATTTAGATGCTTCTGACTCTTCCCTTATGAGAGAATCAGAACACTGCCTGTTTCTGCCTATCTCAAGGATAGTAGTCCAATAGGTGGATCGAAACACTGCTTTCACCAGGAAGGAAATGAGAGATAAGTTCTCTGCTCAGCGCTGCTGGTACTACTTTCCTATGACAATTGAGCCAATAGCTGCTTCCATTGATTGGGAAAATAGCAACTTCTGTGTACTATTGATACCACTGGATGAGGGAATCATAGCACTATTGCCTACTCTCACAGGTAGGAGGCTGGAATGGAAAATCAGATAATCAGATAATGTCCCCACTGACACTTCTACAGTGAGGAAGAGTCAATCATCCATTAGTGTTTGACTGGAGTAGAATGTACATTGTAAAAACAGTAGAGTAAACTTTTGCAATCCTTTTTCTAAGGGGAACAATTTTCTTTTAACTTATTTTTGTGTGTATGCTTGTTGGTGATTTCATATTATAGGTGTGTGCAGTGCTCTGTGCATAATATATAGGAGGTAAAAAGAAAACCCAATGAACAGACCATGTGTTTTTCATTAAGTCCTAATTTTTCCTAAGTACCCTGCTTTTTTTTCTGCCTTTCTGTCTTCCTCTTTTTTTTTTTTTTTTTCTTAATGCAGTTATAAAAGAGAGGGCCGAGGAGAAATGAGGCTACTCCATCTTGGCCAGAACTGCAAGTCTACATCTCTTCTCTTCTTAATTTATATATCTATATCTGTATCGGTATCTATCTATTTATCTATCTACCAAAAACCAAACTCACTAATGTGAAGACAGATCCAATTCATAGCAACCACTCCTTGGGCTTCCGAGGCAGTATGTTTATGGAAGTAGATTTCCCAACCTTCCTTCTGAGGCTGGTGGGTTTAACTGCCTCCCTTCCTTCCAGTTAGCAGTCAAATGCCAATGCCTTAGGCACTATGCTACCAGAGCTTATATATATATATTAGAGAGAGAGATATATATAAATAGACAGTTAGATCCCTTTTCTGTAGTTGTACTCCTTATTATATTAGTCCCAAGAGACATGGTAACAGTGTAGTAGTTGAAACCCTGTCACATTTTTGCATTTTAAGATAATTTCCCACACTGGGTGAATTTAGTAAATAATTCTTCTATATGACAAAGGTAATTGATAAATTACCTAATGATCCCTACTTTTAGAGAATTTATCTAGATTTTTGTCAAATGACAACTTTAATGTGATATTAAAACACACTCAAACATATTTCCAGTTAAGATGGTATCTTATATAGATAGATAGATGTACCTTAACCTGCCCTTACAACAAGGACTTGGCACTTAGACCCTGGCACTTTGAATGTGGACTTAAAGTCTCCAAATTCTAAGAATAAACTCTTGTTTGTTAAGGCCATACCATTTGTGGTATATTCTTGTCAGAGTGGCACTGTTGTTGCTGTTATTTGCTGTTGAGTTGGACCTTACTCATGGCTACCCCTCTTTGGGTTTCTGAGGTGATATCACTATGTAAGTAGATTGCCCCATCTTCCTTCTGAGGAGTGGCTGGTGGGTTTGAACCGCCAGCCTTTTGGTTAGCAGTCAAGTGCCTTGGACACTGTGCAGC
>NW_006921702.1:8310705-8312781 GCF_000298275.1 Orycteropus afer afer | reverse complement strand
AACAGAAAACTTCCCAAACATCATGAAATATGAGAATGTTTCATCCAGGAAACTCAGCAAATCCTGTTCAGCATAGATCCCTGAAGACATATCAAAATATTTTCAAGCACCAAAGACCAGGAAAAAATTTTGAAAGTAGCTCATGAAAAGAAAATATAGTTTGCAAAGCAGCTTCAATAAGACTAAGTATGATTTTTCATCATTAACCATGCAAGCACGAAGATAATGGGATGCCATATTCAAGGTTCTGAAGGAGAAAATTTCACACCAATAATCTTATATTCAGCAAAACTGTCTTTCACAAATAAGGGAGAAATTAGTGCATTTCAAGAGAATCAGAAATTAAGGGAATTTGTATCCACAAGACCAGCCCAACAAGAAAAACCAAGAGAAGTACTTCAGATAGAAAACCAGGGATATGATCCAGCAAGATGGCGGACTAGGCAGAAAGACTGCACACAGCCTCTTCAACAAAGAAAAGGGAAACCAATTAACACAGACACAGAAGATAATCCTGGACCCCTGAGCCTTGAAGGGAAGGATATACAAGTGGACTAAACCCCAACTAGCAGAAGAATTTGCGTGAAAATACCAAAAAAGGAGACAGATGGAGCTGCGGTCTGGTAGCAATCCTGATGGAACAGACAGCTTGGAAATTCCCAAGTGGTGGTAGGACCTAAGAATTAACCTAAAAATCACCCTGCTAGCCAGGAACTGCACGGAGGACTGTGCACGGTCGCTGGTGAACAAACGGAAAAGGTGAAGAGAAAGGTGGGCTGAGCTGTGGACTTTTGCCGTTTTGGAGGACGCCGCCATTTTGAAGGTTTAAAAAGAGGCTTGACTATTTTATATATTTAAAAGACAGTGCTCTCACAGATTCCTGGGGCTTAAGAACACGTTCTGCTTTCCAGCAACCCCAAGGACACTCGGGACCTGCAAGACTGACAAGGAATGACATTCCTCTTGTGACTCTTGGTGAATGGAGGTACGGCCATCATACACTCCCACTTACCTTCTGGGCCCACAGGAATGCCATCACAGTCTGTGTGCTCAGACAGAACCTGGGTGCCCTGCCCTGTCCTCCACCAATTTTTTTTTCTCTTTTTTTATTTTTATTTTATTCTTTTTTGCTTTCTTTTTTCTGGTGATTAGTTTGCTTGTATTTGTCTGTTTTTAAAGCAACTAATATAATTAATACTTTTGTCCTTTTTATTATTATTCTTAACCTTCCCCTCCAAGGTCCTAGTTTTCAGCATCTTTCTGGTTGAAATTTTTTTTCTTTTTTATTTTAAGGGTTCCCCCCACCCTTTTTTTTCTTGTGGTTAACCCTGTTCCATGATTTTCTTTTTGCATTTTTCCCAATTTTTTTTTCATTTATTATTCTCCTTCTCTACTTTTTTTTTTCCTTAGTGCCCTATCCCCAGATATTGCAGGTTTTCTTGCTTTTTTTTTTTCTTTTTTTTCTCTTTTTGGTTACTATTCCTGTGTAATTACATGGTGTGTTTTTCGTTCCTAGGCTTTTAGTTTTTTGATGGTTATTCAATTGTAATTTGTGTATAATTTAGTTGGAGACAACAACATTCCCCATAAGACACAACTACACCCACACATGCTGCAACTTCACTTACTGAGCGAGAGCACTACCACCTCCTCCACCAATGGGCCAATGATAAAAAACCACCAAGAAGTGCCTGAATCACACTTGGTTGCTCTTCAAAAACTGTTCACAGAGATATAAATACAACAATGTCACCATGCCTCAGAAACAACAGACCATCACAGTTCACAAAAAGAAGCAAGATAAAGTGGTAGAAACAAGGAAGCAGGATGCAGACCCAGAACACATCCCTGAGGAAGAAGCATCATTGGAACTCTCTGATAAGGCATTCAAAAGAATTTTCTTTAGCTATCTTCAAAGGATTGAGAGACAGACCAAAGAAAACAAAGAAAAAAACCTTACAAGAATTTTGGAAGAAAATACAAGAACAAAGTGACAAAATAAATGAAAAATTAGAAATGATTCAAATATACAGATAGAAATCCAGAAGATTAATAATAAATAGTCAGAAATAGATA
>NW_006921702.1:8304439-8308540 GCF_000298275.1 Orycteropus afer afer | reverse complement strand
GAGAGAACAATCATGGGAGAAAGAAGGGCTGCTTATGTACAGGGAGACAGCTCAGGGGGCAGGAGTGTATGGAGGGATGGACACTGGGAAGAGGTAACTATGAGGAGGAAGTGGGAGGGGAGCTGTTGCACTGTGGTAAACTGTGGTCAATGACATAAGACAAAGTATATGTGATCTCCTGTATGGAAAGTAAATTTGCTCTGTAAATATTCACCAAAATCACAATAAAAAGAAAAAACAAAAAAAAAGAAAAAGAAAAAGAAATCCAGGGAAACCAGACTACAATCTTTTACAAAGATATGTAACAGAATTATCCCAATACCAAGCCAGGTAAACACATCATGAAAGTCAAATAAAGCTACAAAATTAATTAAAGAGAAAAAGAGTTATAAAGATGTATGCAACAACAACTTCAAAACAAAAGGGAGAATGTAGCGTGTAGTTACAGAACTTCTGGGAAGAAAACCAATGTGATTTCAATACAAACCAGACTTCTTTAAATATAAAATGATAAATGTAACCTTCAGGGTAACCACAGTGAAAATTAATAAACCTGCACATAAAAATAAAGAAGAAAATGAAAAACTCGAAAATATAAAAACAACAATAAATGAAAGGAAATGAAAATATATATGCAAAAAGAACTCAATACAAAAAAGCAAAGAAGAGCAAAGAAACAGTTAACATCACAAAAGAAACAAAGTAAAACAAAACAACAGCAATAAATTATTACCTATTGATAATCATACTGAATGTAGGTAGATTAAATGCACTTGCCAAGAGGTAGAAAGTGGCAGAATGGGTTAAAAAAGAAAAAAAAAAAAAAAAGACTCATCAGCACATTATTCATAAGAGAATATTATTCATTAAAGACACAAAGATATAATTGATTAAAAATCAAAGGATAGAAAAAACATACCAAGGAAACAGTAACTAAAAGAGAGCAGTAGTGGCAATATTATTATCTAAAAACTAAGTTTTACATTAAAATCCATTATAAGATGCATAGGAAAGCACTATATAATGATTAAAATATCAATTCACCAAGAAGACATAACAATCACAAATATTTTTGCTCCCAAATCCAGAAATCCAAAATTGATACAACAAATGCTGACAGAACTAAAGAGAAAAATAGAGAGTTCTACAGTAAAGTAGGAGATTTTAACACACCACTTTCTATGATGGACAAAACAAATAGAAAAAAAATCAAGATGGATACAGAGGACACATATAACTCTATCAACCACTGGACCATACAGAAATATACAAAATACACCATCCAACATTAGCACAATACACAATCTTCTTAAAAACACACATGAAATGTTCTCCATAACAGACTGTATTTTAGACAACAAAGCAGGCTTCAATAAATTTAAAATGATCAAAATTATCCATAGCAGCTTCTGGGACCATAACAGCATAAAATTAGAAATAAATAACCAGAAGAACAAGGAAAGTGAAATAAATAGATGGAAACAGAATAACAAACTACTGAAAAAGCTATTTGATCATAGATTAAATAAAAAGTGTAACTAAGAAATGCTTAGAATCAAACAAGAATGAAAATACAACATATCTAATGTTTGGGATGCAGCAAAAGCAGTACTCAGAGGGAAATCTATGGTAATAAAAGCATACATTAAAGAAGAATAAATGTCCAAAATTAATAACTGAACAAAGGGAAAAAGAAGACCAAATCCACCAGAAGTGCCTAAGCCATTTGACTGCTAACCAGACAGCTGGCTTTTCAAACCCACCAGCCACTCCTTGGAAGGAAGACTGGGCAATCTACTTCCATACAGATACTTCCTCAGAAACCCAAGGAGGAGTTGCTATGAGTCAAGTCCAACTCAATGGCAGTGAGTATTTTTTTGTTTGTTTGTTTCAGAGTATAATAAAAGAAATGGAAACAGAAAAACAATAGAATATACCAATAAGACTTGATGTTGGTTTTTGAATGGACCATTAAAATTTACAAATTTGCCATTTAAAAAAAAAAATTAAAAAAAAGGAGAGAAGAAGCAAATAACCTAAATAAGAAATAAAACTGGAAACATTAGAATAGGTCCAACCAAGATAAAGAGGATTATAACAAATTACTATGAGACATTATATTCTAACCAATTAAAAAACCTAGATGACATGGAAGAATTTTTAGAAACACATTTCTTACAAAAATGACACAAATAGAAGTAGACAACTTAAACTCCAAACAAAAGAGAAGAGACTAAAAATATGATTGGAGATGTGATTATTTAAAAAAAAAAAAAAAAAAAAAACTGCTAACAAAAATGTTCCAGCCTAGATTGCTTCACTAGGGAATTTGACCATTCAGAAAAGTTTTGACATCAATTTGGCTGAATCTTTTCCAAACCATAGAAAAGGAAAGGAAACTCCCTAATTCATTTATGAAGCCAGCATCACTCTGCTACAAAGGAAAAGACATCACATAAGAGGAAAATTACAGACCAATATTGCTTGTGAATATAGATGCAACAAATCTTAACAAAATTCTCACCAACAGATTTCAATAACATATCAAAAATAATTATAATAATACATAATGATTGGAAGAGATTCATACCAGAATGCAAGGGTGGTTAAATATTAGAAAATCAATCTATGTAATTCAAAACATACATGAAAGAAAAGAAAGGAATCACATGATCATCTCAATTCATGAAGAAAAGTCATTTCATAAAATCTAACATATTTTCCTGATAAAAACTCTCAGCAAAATGGGAATAGAAGGGAATTTCCTCACCCTAACTAAAGTCATATGTACTAAATCAAAAGCCAACATTATTCTCAATTGAGAAAGACTGAGAGCCTTCCCCTGAGGAATGGGAATGATGCAAGGAAGCCCACCATCACCACTCCTATTCAATATTTTACTGGAAGCCCTACCCAGGGTAATAAGACAAGAAAAGGACATAAAGTTTATCCCAATTCAAAAAGAAGTAAGAATATCTCTATGACATGATCCAATACCTAAAAAATCCCAGAGTTTTTATGAGAAAGCTATTGGATTTAATAAATACATTCAACAAAGTAGCATGATAAAATATCAATACACACAAATCAGTTGGGTTCCTTTACACTAACAAGGTGAACTCCAAAAAAGGAAATAAAGAAAACAACACCATTTACAATGGCCTTCAAAAATGATAAAGTATTTGGAAAAAACCTAACTAGGGATATAAAAGACTTATACAATGAAAACTCTAAAACACTACTTCAAGAAACTAAAAGAGACCTACATAAACATTAAAATATTATATGCTCATGAATTGGAAAATTTAAATTGTGAAATGTCAATACTATCCAAAGGAATCCATAGATATAACACAATTCCTTTACAAATTCCAGCATCCTTCTTTATGGAAATGGAAAAAGTAATCACCAACTTTATATGGAAAGGAAAGAGACTTCAAATAGCTAAAGCAATATTGAAAAATCAGAATAGAGCAGGAGGACTCACTCTTCTCGGTCTCAAAACATGCTATACAACCACAGTAATATAAGCAGCCTGGTTACTTGTTCAGTGACAGACATACAGATCAATGCAATAGAACTGAAAACTCAGAAGTAAATCCATCCATCTGTGGGCAGCTGATTTTTGACAATGGGTCAATATACATTCAATGAGGAAGGAAAGTTGTTGTTGTTGTTGTTAGGTGCCGTCGAGTCGTTTCTAACTCATAGCGACCCCACACACAGAAGAACAAAACAATGCCTGATCCCACGCCAGCTCCATGATCCCTGCTATATTTGAGCCCATCATCATAGCCACTGTGTCAATCCATCTCATTGAAGCCCCCCACACACACACACCTCTTTTGTCAACCCTCCACCCTACCAAGCATGACATCTTTCTCCAGGGAATGGTCCCTTCAGACAACATGACCAAAATGGGTAAGATAAAGTCTGGCCATTCTTGCTTCCAAGGAGCATTTTGGGTGCACTTCTTCCAGGACAGATCTGTTAGTTCTTTTCACAATCTATGGTACTTTCAGCATTCTTCGCTAGCACCACAACTCAAAAGCATCAACTCTTCTTTGGTTTTCCTTATTCATTGTCCAGCTCTCACATGCA
>NW_006921702.1:8285719-8303168 GCF_000298275.1 Orycteropus afer afer | reverse complement strand
TGATGAGGTTCTGGAGAGATTGGCAGCCTTATTCACTACTAGTGGGATTGTAAAATGATACAACCACTATGCAAAAAGGTATGGTGTTTTCTCAAAAATCTAGAAATAGAAATACCTTATGATCTAGCAAATTCCTTTCCTAATATTTATGATAGAGATAAAGTATCTATGACATGAATAGACATATGAACATCTTTGTTCAATGCAGCTTTATTCACCACAGCAAAAAGAATGGATAAATTGTGATTTATACATACAGTGGAATATTACACAGCTATAAAGAATAATGATGAAGTATCAAAATATTTTATAATATGGATGAATCTGGAGGACATTATGCTGAGTGAAATAAGTCAATCATGTAAGGACAAATATTGTATGATCTCACTTTTATAAAAATATAAGAATAGAAAAAACATCAACACTCTTTAGTTGTTACCAGGGATAGGAGGGAGAATGAGGGAGAATCTCTTTCTAGATAGTAGATAAGTGTTCTTTTTGGTGATGTAAAGGCAATATCAAAGACAGGTGAAGTCTGCACAACTTGACCTAAGTGAATGATAACACTAAAAAGTACACAAGAATAAGGGACTTTTTGGTAAATGCTATAACATAAACAATTTTGAGACAACATCAATAACAGCCAAAAAATGTGTGTGGTTATATAGATAAGTATGTTTGCATATATCTGTATAAAGAAGCTTATGTGAGTAAAAGTAGGCCCTGATTTACACGTTTCAGTTACAGTGAACCTCATGCACAACCATTAAGGTAGCTGGGACACTGCATCTTTCTGGGAGCAATTTTGGGAAAAATAATGCTGGGACCATGGAAAAATATTACTGTTATGTGAATATGCTCCAAGAATTTGCTAAAGATATGATGGAAGAGATTGATGGAAAAGTTTACAGTGAAAGGATTTGCTAGAATTTTTCCTAAACTAAATCAGGGGCTTCAGTTGTTGGAAATCATGGACTCAAATGCTGATAGCTTTTCTAATGTTGATAGGAAGATTTGGGAAACAGTGAGATGTTACCAGGAAACATATGAAGAACAAAATAAAACTATCATACAGATAACACTCACTAATGTTCTGACTAGAAAACCCATCTAATCCCCATAGAGAATCCAGATGACCCAGAACTTTCCACAAAGGGAGTTATTACCACCACTGACAAAATGCCAATATCATCCAACTCTTCTTGATCATTAGATCAAATTTTTATGATTTGTATATTTTTTAATGTATTAAAATATTTGTATATGTAATATTTCCAACTCACAAAGACAAATAAAGATCATAACTTTATTTTATAAAGATACTAACAATAAAAGACAATGACAAAGAAAACAAAAATACAAAAATCAGATATTTGACATATCAGAACTGAATTATGGAGAGGTTATTGAAAAGGAACCGAACAGACCATCAAATTCAAGTTGAAGCTGAAGAAAATTAATACGAGTCCACAAGAGCCAAAATATGACTTTAAGTATATCTCATCTGAATTCACAGACCATCTCCAGAATAGATTTGATGACTTAAACATCAATGACTGAAGGCCAGATGAGTTGTGGGATGACTTCAAGAACATATGGGAAGAAAGCAAAAGGCATAAAAAAGCCAGGGAAGAAAGAATAGAACAAAATGGCTGTCAGTGAGATTCTGAAACACAGAGTAGGTAATGCAAATGGAAGAAACAATGAAATAAAAAAGCTGAACAGGAGATTCCAAAGGAAAGCTGGAGAAGACAAAGTAAATTTATTATAATGAAATGTATAAAAACTTGGAGTTAAAAATCAAAAGTGAAGAATACACTCAACATTTCTCAATCTGAAAGAGTTGCAGGAAAAATTCAAACCTTGAGTTGCAATATTAAAGATTCAAGTTACAAAATATTGAATGACACAGAATGTATCAAAAGAAGATGGAAGGAATACAGAGTCACCACACACACACACACACACACACACAATTATTTGACTTTCTACCATTTTAGGAGGTAACATATGATCAAGAACCAATTGTATTGAAGGAAAAAGTCTAAGATGCACTGAAAGCATTGATGAAAAACAAGGCTTGAGGAATTGACAGAATACCAAGAAAGATATTTCAACACATGGATTCAACACTGGAAAAGTTCACTTGTCTATGCCAAGAAATTTGGAAGACAGCTGCCTGGCAACTGACTGGAAGAGATCCATATTTATGCCTGTACCAAAGAAAGGTAATCCAAGAGAATGTGGAAATTATCAAACAACATCATTACTATGACAGACAAGTAAAATTTTGCTGGAAATCATTCAAAATAGGTGTATATAATAAACCACATAGAAGGAACAATTATGAACATTTCTCAGACATAACCAAATACATTGAAAGACTGATTTCCTAGGTTTGAAGACTTAAGTCAATAGTCTCCTTGAATAACTACTTCTAATAGCATAACCTGATTCTTATAGTTTATGTTGTGCATCACAGTTTGATGAATAGTGTATGGGGTCTTAACATTTTGTGAGCATCCATCTAAGACATGACTGTTGATCACTACTTTCCTGTAGCAAAAGAGAAAGAAGGAAAGCAATAACTCAGAGAATGAACTACTGTACAGGATTAATAGCCCACAAGAACCATGATGTCATCTATCCCAAGAAGAGAAGAAGTAGATGGTGCCTGGTTATCACTACCTACTCTCTTGAAAAGAGACACAATAGATGGTCCTAGATAGAATGGGAGAAAAGATGTAGAGTATGAAAATTCTTATAAAATGTCCCAACTTACTGGACTCATAGAGAATAAGGGAAATCTTGAGAAAGAAGCTCTGCCATGCATTTGAAATATGGAATTGAAAACATTTCCAGAGATCATTTTTTAGTTAAATAACAGATCAGCTCATAAAATAAACCATAGCACCACTAAGTATTGAGCTTTTTTAAAAAATAATCTTGATGAGACCAAATGATCAACATTTACTCTATAGAAAAGAAGGGAAAATGAGTGGGAGCAAGGAAGCTAGATTAATGAAAACATAACAACCAGAAAGGAAATATTGAGAATTTTGACACATTTGAACAATATAATAATGTCACTGAAAAATACATATATAAGTTGTCAAACAGGAACCCAATTTGCTGTGTAAACTTTCACCAAAAACAATAAAATATTGTTTAAAATAAAATAAATATTTGAAAACAAGGAAAAAAAAAACATACACATGCATTTGGGATATAGTGATAAAACTCATAGATGTTCACTAATAATTAGATTTCCCTACAGAATCATTGAAGCCTAAAGATTTTATATTAATAGCAGTCATTAATATTACTAACTAAGTAAACATATGAAAATATTCCATTCCTGAAAGGTGGTAGATAGGGAGCCAGAGAGATAGGGCAGAAATGGGGATAATCATGGAGACAGAAAGGAAGATGTTACTGGAGCAATGTCAAAAACATGGACTTCAGAATCATAAGTATCTGGATTTGCATCCATCTTAATTTCTCCTTAAACTATTGTAAAAAGATATTTTATTGAAAGCATCACTTCAATTTCTTTATTTGTAGATTGAGAATAATAATTTGAATCACTTTTGTATGTTGTTGTTATGTGCCGTCGAGTTAGACCCAACTCCTAGTGACTTGGGTTTCTGAGGTGGTATCTCTACAGAATTAGATTGCCTGCTTCTGAGGAGTGGTTGGTGGATTTGAACTGCCAGCCTTCTGGTTAGCAGTCAAGTGGCTTAGGCACTACGCTACCAGAGCTCCCTCACTTTTGTATAGTAATGTTTTATTCACAAAGCCAAATTTTTATTCTGAATCTACTGTTGCTTTATGGGGGAAAATTATTTCACTATGATTTAAGGTCCTGCTTCCACCCTACCTACCCGGTCTCAGTATTCACCTGACCTTATGATTGGTTATAAAATATTTCACAGCTGCAGCACCTGGGAATCAGCACTACAGAAGGAGGGGGACATACATATGTAGAGCATCTTCCTAAAATATGTAAATTGAATCAAATATAAAATTCTCCCTTTCCAAGAAATTCCTGTCAACCATTTAATATTATTATTAAAAAAAAAAAAGTCTTGCGTTTTACAACTACATTGCTTATTACAAAAAATGCAACTCTATAAAAAAATGAGAATCACCAAACCTTTTCTCTAACAGTTCTCTACTGCAGTCCAGGAGGCTTCATCACAGCACTGATAATAAAGAAAAAACTAAGCTCATTTCCAGTAATTTAATGATTTCCTCAGCTGCTATGATTAGCAAAGTATCCTTAAATAAGAATATGGAGTTACTTTGAAATATCTATGCTGATTTTTATCTTCTGACTAGTCATCTGTATTTTGCACTAACATATTTTCTTGATGCTGCTTTTATAGCATGTAAATTATAACCCTTGAAAAAGTATATCTACTAGTAGTGCCCATGGCTTTCCCATGTTTAAACAACATTTTGTGTTGAACTTTGTGATAGTTTTGAACAACCACCCACAGGTCACCTGAAAAACTCCATTTGATACATTATTACCAATTGCAAGGGTAATTTTTAAAATGCTATTCTGATTTAATACTACTATTCTCTTTCCCTTAAAAATGTCCAAACATAAAAGGGAACAATAAATACTCCAGGCTACAATAAAAACTTAATTTTCTCATTCTAAATGTAAATTTGCATAAATTGCTGAGATAAAATTGGCATTTTAACTATAGATTGCAAAGAAAAAATGCAGTATTTTATTGAATATTTGCAAGTTACTGCATTTAAATGACATTGCACATAGAGTAGCCCAATCAGTCATTCCTGGAGGCTTGATGATCTTGGATAAATGTGGAAATTTGCACTTCTAAATAATTAGCTTAAATATCATTAAACCATTTGCTACTCATTTTTGCTTATCATAGTTTACATATTAAAATGTATTTACTGAGACCAAAAAAAAAAAAAAAAAATCACTTCCATCAAATCGAGTCCAACTCATAGCAACCTCTTTTGGGTTTCTGAGGTGGTAAATCTTTACAGAAGTTGATTGTCCAAGCTTCCTTCTGCAGAATGGCTGATTTGGGATTATTTCAATTGGGAAAGAAAAAAGGGTAGGCAATACACTAAAACTATATGAAACTAAAATTATCTCAAGCAATGCCAACTTCCAATTCTTCATCTCCCATCAGAGTATGATTTTGTTGTTTTTCACTCTGTCCTTGTGGCCATATTTATATTGTTCTATACTATATAGCAACCATTTGTCTGTCAATTTGTCATATTGTGGTGGCTTTTATGTTACTGTGAGACTGGTGACATAGCCTTTTTTGAGTACCAGCAGGGTCACCCATGGAAGACAGGTTTCAGTGGAGCTTCCAGACTGAGATAGACAGGGATGGAGCATGGGGCCATTCACCTCTGAAAGAATTGGCCACTAAAAACCTTATGGATAGCAGTGAAACATTATCTGATATATTATTGAAAAATTTGAAGAAGAGCCATGAAACACTGTCTGAAAACTACAACTATTATTCAAATTTACACACCAACCATCAAAGCAAAAGATGAAAATTTTAAAGATTCCTTCTTCTAAAAGGAAGACCAGTTAATATGACTGTGGTTGTCAAGTTGTGTGTCAACTTGGCTGGCCCTGGCTGAGTGGCTGAACAGCTGGATGTAGTATTCCTCATAATGAGACTGGTTATCAGTTCCATGGTGGAATCTACTCTGAGCAGCTGAGTAGCTGCTTTAGGGATACAGTCTGCTTCCTGTATATAAGGAGAAGACTTGGAGAACGGTCTCTAGCTTATGGCACACTTGAACCCTGGTTGTAGCCATGTCATTGTTCAGTACCTTGCCATGCTCTGCTGACCTTGGGACTTTCAATGGACTTGAATTACTGGCCTGTCATGTGGTTTGGTAACATCAGGACTGTACCTTTTTATGTGTCAACTTTGGGCTTATCAGACTCAGCAGCCAGCTGCTGTCTAAGTGAAGAAAAACCTCAAGTTCCAGTGGGCCGGGAGCAGGAGGCAGAGCTGAAACCCAAGGTTGAGGTGCTTTCACCTAGCACCTAGAGGCTGGCACTTTGAACTTGGACTTAAAAGCCTCCAACCTGTGAAAGAAGAAACTCCTGTTTGTTCAAGCCATCCCATTTGTGATATATTTCTGTCAGAGTGGTACTGGGTAACCAAAACCACAACTATTATCCAAATTCACACACCAACCATCAAAGTAAAAGATGAAGAAATTGAAGATTTATATCAATTTCTGCATTTTGATATTGAACAAACATGCAATGAACATGTATTGCTTTTGCTTGGAATGCAACAGTTGGCAACAAAGAAGAAGGATTAGTAGATGGAAAAGATGGCCATGGTGATCACATGACAGAATTTTTGCAAGACCAATGACTTATTCATTGCAAATACCTTTTTACAACAACATAAATGGCAACTATACATGTGGATCTAGCCAGATGGAATACAGAGGAATCAGATCAAATAAATCTGTGAAAGAGGTGATGAAGAGTCTCAATATCATCAGTCAAAACAAGGCCAAGAACTGACTGTGCAACAGACCATCAATCATTCACATGCAAGTTCAGGCTGAAGCTGAAGAAAATGAAATCAAGTCAACAAGACCAAAACATTTTGCTGAGCATATAGCACCTGAAGAGCATATCCCACCTGAGTTTACAGACCATTTTAATAATAAATATTATTGAATATCATTGAACACCAGTAACTGAAGACCAGATGACATGTGAGATGACAGCAAGAACATCACATATGAAAAAACAGAAAAATCATTAAAAACACAGGAAAGGAATAAAATACTAATAAGGATGTAAAAAGACTTTGAAACTTGCTCTTGAATGGACAGTAGCTAAAGTGAAAGAAAAAAATGATGAAAAAGAAGAACTGAACAAAAGATGTCAAAAGATGGAAGAAAAAAATAAAGAAAAGTATTATAATGAAATATGCAAAGATTAGAATTGGAAAACCAAAAGAGAAAAACATACTCAGCTTTTCTCAACATGAAAGAACTGAACAAAAATTTCAAGTCTAGAATTGTAATACTGAAGGATCCTATGGGTAAAATATTGAATGATATAGGAAGCATCAAAATAAGATGAAAAGAATACACAGAATCACTGTACCAAAAATAATTGGTGGATGTTCAATAATTTCAGGAAGAAACACATGATCAAGAACAAATGTTATTGAAGGAAGAAGTCAAAACTACACTGAAGGAATTGGCAAAACTCTAAGCTCCAGGAATTGATGGAATACTTATTGAGATATTTCAACACATGGATGAAGTTCTGGAAGCACTTACTTGTTTATGACAGAAAACTTGGAAAACTATCTGGCCAATTGATTGGAAGAGATAAAGATTTGTGCCCATTTCAAAGAAAGGAGATCCAACAGAATGTAGAAATTATCAAGCAATAGTGTTAATATTAAATGCAAGCAAATTTTGCTGAAGATAATTCAAAAACAGTTGCAACAGTATAATGACAGGGAATTTCCAGAAATGCAAGCTGGATTCAAAAGAGGACATGGAACAAGGATATCATTGCAGATGCCAGATTTATCTTATTTGAAAGTAAAGAACACCAGAAAGATGTTTATCTGTGTTTTATTGACTATACAAAGGAATTCAACTATGTGGATCATAACAAATTATCAATAACATTGTGAAAAATTGGAATTCTAGAACATTTAATTGGGCTCATGAGGAACCTGTACACAGACCAAGAAACAGTTGCTCAGACAGAGCAAGAGAATACTGCATGGTTTAAAATCAGAAGGGCATGTGTCAGTGTTCTATCCTTTTATCATATTTATTCAATCTGTATGTCAAGGAAATAGTCTGAGAAACTGGTCTATATGAAGAATACAGTATCATGATGCAGGAAGACTCATTAATAACTTGTGATATGCAGATGACACAACCTTGCTTGCTGAAAGTGAAGATGACTTGAAGCATTTACTGAGGAAGATCAAAGAATACAGCCCTTAGTTTGGATTACACCTCAATATAAAGCAAACACAAATCCTCACAACTGGACCAATAAGCAACATAATGATAAATGGAGAAAAGTTTTAATTTGTCTGGATTTCATTTTACTTGGATCCACAATCAACACCAATGGTAGCAGTAGTCAAAAACTCAAACCTTGTATTGCTCTAGGCAAATCTATTATAAAAGACCTCTTTAAAGTGTTAAGAAACAAAGATGTCACTTTGAAAACTAAGGTGTTCATAACCCAAGACTAGTTTTGTTCAATAGCCTCATATGCATATGAAAGCTGGACAATGAATAAGGAAGACCAAGACAGAATTTATGACTTTGAATTTTGGTGTTGATGAAGAATACTGAAAATATGGACTGCCAGAAGAATGACTAAATATTTCCTGAAAGAAGTTCAGCTGCAATGCCTTAGAAGAGAATGGCCGGATTTTTGTCTCATCTACTTTGCTTATGTGGTCAGAAGGGACCATTCCTTGGAGAAGAATATAGTGCTTGGTAAAGTAGAGTGTCAGAGAAAAAGGGGAAGACTCTCAATGAGATGGAATGACACTGTGGCTGGAAAGATAGGCACAAGTATTGTAAGGATTGTGAGGATGGAGCAAGATAGGACAGAATTTCATTCTGTTGTACATAGGATCACTATGAGTCAGAATTGACTCAAGTGCACATAATAATAACATAGTGTATAGAGTCTATATAGCATAGAGTCTATATTGCTTCAGGATACATGGTCATGTTCCTGTTCAATATCTGCAACATAAAGGAAAAATGAACATGTGAAGGGATTGGTAAATAAAAATGTAGTATTGAATATAGTTGAGTTGCTATTCCAATTTTTGCAAATGTTCAAGACTCATTTGTTTACCATTATGTATCTACTTTTCAGCTGAAATGCTGAACCAATGTTGTCTCTCAAAACTCAATCACTTCTGGCTCAAAATTACATATGCTTAAAAATGTCAATTCCACTTCTCTAAATAGTCACTGAACTATCTAGGAAAATGTAAAAAAAAAGACAAAGCTCACAAAATTGAAAACTTAAGACTGAAGTTATCTGAAAGTAATTAATATTATTTTAGCAAATCCAAAACCAAACTCACTGTCATCAAGTCAGATCTGACTCACAGTGACCCCTCCTTGGGTTTCTGAGGTGGTATCATTATGGAAGCAGATTGCCCAATCTTCCTTCTCAGGAGTGGCTGGTGGGTTTGAACGTCCAGCCTTCTGGTTAGCAGTCTTAGACACTACACCACCAGAGCTCCTTAATATGTTATTTTAAGGCAAATGGAAATAAAATAGTAAAACTTTTCCAGGGGTCCACTCATTAACTGTACACCATCTTCAGTCAATGAGAAATGTACTTTCATAGAATGATTTGTATATTTCTGTCATGAGTGCTTTCATAATAAAATTTAGTGCCAACATCAGCAATACTCAAAGTGTTATTTGCAAGGCCTGAGGGGCTTGAGAATCTTTGGGGGAATTCATAAAGCCAAAATTACTATTAGAACAATAATATGACATAAAGTTCCAGTGGATCTTTCAGGCTAAGACTAGGAAGAAGGATATGATGGTTTATTTCTGAAAAAAACTTGGCCACAGAAATCCTATGAATACCTGTGAAATGCTGTATGATACAGAGTCAAAAGATGAGCCCCTCACAACCAGTAAGACTAATATCAGATTTCTTGGCAGAAACCATGCAGATGAGAAGACAATGGAATTATATATATAAAATCCTGAAAGAGAAAAAAACATTCCAACCAAGAATTATATATCCAGTAAAATTGTCCCTCAAATATGATGGTGAAATTAGGACATTTGTAGACAAGCAGAAATGAAGGGAATTTGTTAAAATCAGACCAACCTAACAAGAGATATGGCAGTGAATCCTTTGAACAGACAACCTACAGCAGCAAACAATTGACCACTAACACACATGGTGATATAACTCAGAAACCAACTGTTAAATAAGTATCCAAAGTAAATAAGCCTACTAGATTGTAAAAAGGGAACCAGAGACATCAATTAACAAAAGAAGACAACTATGAACCAAGAAGAGGGAAAAAACTTTGTAGTTACAGAACTTCTAAATGGTAGGGAAGTTGAGACAATTACAACATAGAATGGACTGCTCTAAACTAGGGAAGAAATTATAAATCACAGGGTAGCCTCAAAGAAAAATGATAAACCTTGACATCAAAAAAAAAGAGGACCAGTACAAATATTTAGCAAATACTAAAACAATAACAAAGAAGGAAGTGATAACATGATTCATAAACAAAATGAGCTCAGCACAGAAAATTATATGGAACAAAGAAATCAACACCAAGAAAAACCACATAACAAAGTGACAGAAACAAATTCATACTTATATATGGAAGGAAACCACATCCTTAAAGCAGCCACTCAGCTGCTCACAGTAAATTCAACCATGGAGTTCATTACCAATCTTACCATTGAGACTAACTTCATCTAGCTGCCCAGCCACTCAACCAGACCTAGCCAAATTGACAAACAAATTTAACTACTACACATATAATCAAGAACTGTTGGTATTGAAGGAAAAAGTCCAAGCTGCACTGAAGGAATTGGCAAAAAAGCAAGGCTCCAGGAATTGACAGAATACAAATTGAGATGTTGCAACAAACAGATGCAATGCTAGAAGTGCTCACTTATCTACACCAAGGAATCTGAAAGGTAGCTAACTGGCCATCCAACTGGAAGAAACGTGTCCATTCCATATTTGTTCCCATTTCAAAGAAAAATGATCCAACAGAATGTGGAAATTATCAAAGAATATGATTAATATCATACACAAGTAAAATTTTGCTGAAAATAATTCAGAAAATGTAGCAGCAGTACGTAGACAGGAATCACCAGAGATTCAAGCCAGATTCAGGAGTGGACAAGGAATGAAGTGTATCATCCCTGATGTCAGATATATCTTGGCTGAAAGCAGAGAATACCAGAAAATGTTTACCTGTATTTTATTGACTGTGCAAAGGTATTCAACTATGTGGATCATAAAAAAATTATGGATAACATTGCAAAGAATGAAAATTCCAGAAAATTAATTGTGCTCTTAAGAATCCTGTTTATAGACAAAGAGATAGTCATTTTAACAGAACAAGGCAATACTGCTTGACTTACAACCAGAAAAGGTATGTGAGTATTATTATACTTATTCAATCTGTATGCTTAGCAAATGATATGAGAAGCTGGACTATATAGAAGAATGGTATATCAGGATCGGAAAAAGAATGATTAACAACCTGAGATATACAAGTAACACAACCTTGCTTACTGAAATATTTACTGAAGAAGATATATGCTGCAACCTTCAGTATGGATTACACCTCAACGTAAAAAATAATAATAATAATAATCCTCAAAACTGGACCAATAAGAAACATCATAATAAAGGGAGAAAAGATTGAAATTGTCAAGGATTTCATTTTACTTGGATCCACAACCAAAACCCATGGAAGCCGCAGTCAAGAAATCAAATGAAATATTGCATTGTCAAATATTCTGCAAAATAACTCTTTAAAGTGCTGAAGAGCAGAGATGTCACTTAGAAGACTAGGTTGCATCATGGTATTTTCAATCACCTCATATTCATGTGAAAGCTGGAAAATGAATAAGGAAGACCAAATAATTGATTAATTTGAATTATGGCATTGGCAAAGAATATTGAATATACCACAGACTGCAGGAAGAACAAACAAATCTATCTTGGAAGAATGAGAGCCATAACACTCCTTAGAAGTGAAGATGACAAGACTTCACCTCTCATACTTTTTTCATGTTATCAGGAGGGACAAGTCCCAGGATGAATGACATCATGCTTGGTAAAGTAGATGGTCAGCGAAAAAGGGAGAAGACTCACAATGAGATGGATTGACACAACAGCTGCAGATATGGGCTCATGCGTAACAATGATTATGAGGATGGCACAGGATCAGCCAGTGTTTCTGTTGTACATAATATTTATCTGAGTCAAAACAACTTGAGATTAAGAGACATTACAGTATCACCAAGATACCAATCAGACAAGTCTCAAAAGCCACAAAATGGAAACAGGGAACTGGAGATGTCAATTCATAAATGATGAGAACTTTAAAACATGAAAGAGGAATAAACAGTGTAAGCGTAGAACTTCCATATAGAAATAAGTCAAGATGATATATAAAAAAATAACAGACCGTTTTATATTTAGGAAGAAAAATGTAAATCTCAAAGTAACCACAAGAAATATTTATCAACCTGTTGTTGTTGTTGTTATGTGCCGTCGAGTCAGCCCTGACTCAAAGCGACCCCTCCTTGGGTTTCTGAGGCAATATCACTACGGAAGTAGGATTGCCCAACCTTCCTTCCGAGGAGTGGCTGGTGGGTTTGAACCGCCAGCCTTCTGGTTAGCAGTCAAGTGCCTTAGCCACTATCAACCTACTCACCAAAATAAAAAAGAAGAAAATCATAAAGACTTGTTAAACACAACATCAACAACAATGAAGGCAATAAAAGAAAATACAAATACAAATGAATTCAGCAAATAAAGTCAAGCAGAACAAATTGTCAACACCATACACAAACACTCACTCACACACACACACACACACGACAGTAGTAAATTCATACCTATCAATAATAACACTGAATTAAATGGTTTAAGGTCACCAGTCAAGAAACAGAGGTGGCAGAATGGGAAAAAAAAAAAAAAATATGTTGTTAATAAGGCATAAAACTTAACACAATGACATAAGTAGATTAAAAAATTAAAATATTGGAGAAATAGATCAAGCAAATACAACAAAAAAGAAGGGTGGCTATATTCATCTCTTATAAAATAGACTAAGTCAAAATTCATCAAAAGAGACAAAGAAAGATATTATACAAAAATTAAAAGATCAATCCACCAAGAAGACATAACTATAATAAACATTTACACTCTCAATGATTGAGCCCCAAAACACAACCTCTAACAGTACTGAAAAGATAAATATATAGTTACACAATACTAATAGGAGACTTTAACACATCATGTTTGATGAAGGGCAGAACAACTAGAAATAAATGCAGCAAAGATACGAACATCTACATACGTCAACCAATTTGACCTTGTAGATACATACAGAAGACTCCATTCAACAGCAATACAGTGCACATTTTTCTCCAATGCACAGGGTCCATTTTCCAGAAGAGATCATATTTGAGGCCACAGAGCAAACCTTAACAGATTCAAAAACACAGAAATAATATAAAGTACCTTCTGTCATCACATTGTTACAAGAATAGATATCAACAGGAAGAACAAAGAAAAAATCAAATACATGGAACTGAATAATGCCTTGTTTGAAAATGATTGGGCAATAGGATACATTAAAATTAAATTTAAGAAAATCCTAGAATCAATTGAGAATAAAAACATATCATAGCAAAACTTTTGGGACACAGAAAAGCAGTGCTCAGAAGAGAATTTACAGTATTAAATGCATGCATTAAAAAAAAAAGAAGTGGCCAAAATCAATAGTTTAACCATACAACTTGAAGAAATAGATAAAGAGTAGAAAATGACACCCGTAGTAAACAGAAAAAAGAAAATAAAGATTAGAGCAGAAATAAATGAAACAGAAAACAAAATAACAGTGGAAAGAATCAGCAACTTTAGAAGTTGGTTCTTTGAGGAGAGGAATGATATTGAAATACCACTGGTCAAGTAGACCAAGGAAAAGAATGAGTAGATGCAAATAATAAAAATAATAAAGAGGTGGGTGACATTAAAACACAAATAAATGAAAGAAAAAAATCATAAGGGAATATTATGGAAAATAGTACTTCAAAAAATTTGAAAATCCAGAAGAAATGGACACATTTCTAGACACACACTACCTAGTAAACTAACACAAAGTGAGGCAGAATATTTGAACAGAACCATAACAAAAAGAGAAATTGAAAAAGTAATTAAAAAAGAAAATTCCCCCCAAAAGCCTATCCCAGATGGCTTTACTGGAGCACACTACCAATCCTTCAGGGAAATTCTACTCAAAATATTTCAGAACATAGAAAATGAAGGAATATTCCCTAATTCACTCTATGAAGCCAGCAGAACCCTGATACCAAAACCAGGCAAATATACCACTAAAATAGGAACTTACAGATGAATATCACTCTTGAATACAGACACAAGAATTTTCAACAAAATTCTAGCCAAAAGAATTCAACAGCATATCAAAACAATAATATATCTTGATAAAATTGGATTCATATCAGGGATACAAGGATGGTTCCACATTAGAAAATCAATCAGTATAATAGACCACATTAAGGAAATGAAGGAAAAGAATCAAATGATCATATCAATCAATGCAGAAAAGGCATTTGATAAAATCCAACATGCTTTCCTGATAAAAAATTCTCAGTGAAATAGGAATAGAAGGGAAAATTTTCAACATAATGAAGTCCATATGTACGAAACCAACAACCAACATTATCTGCAATGGAAAAGTCTGAGAGCCTTCCCCTTCAGAGCGGGAAGAAAATTTTCAGTGGAGAATGGGAAGACAAGAATACCCTTTATCACCACACTTATTCAATATTATACTGGAAGTCCAAGCTAGAATAATAAGGCAACAAGAAAGAAAAATAAAGAAAATGCAAATTGGTAAGGAAGAAGTAAAACTATCTGTGTTTACCAGTGACATAATCCTATATAGAGAGACTCCACAAGAAAGTTATTGCAATTAATAGAAGGCTTCAGCAAAATAGTAGGATACAAGATTAAGATAGAAAATCATTTGGATTACTCTACAAACACAAAGACAATTTTGAAAAGGAAATCAGATAGATAATACCATGTACAATAGCTCTCAAATGGGCAAAATATTGATGAATAAATCTATCTATGGATATAAATGACATATTCAGAGAAAACCATAAAAAACTACTGCAAGAAACCAAAAATATACCATGCTCATGGATAGGAAGACTTAACAGTGTGAAAATGTCAATACTACCTAACTTGATCTATAGACATAATGCAATCCCAATTCAAATTCCAACAACATTCTTTAAAGGAATGGAAAAAAATAATTTCCTATTTTATATGGAAAGGAAAGAGATATAGGCAAACAAGTATTGAAAAAGAACCAAATAGAACTTCACATGTCCCAACCTCAAAACATAGTACACAGTCACAGTAGTCAAAACAACTTGATACTGGTACAATGACAGACACACAAACCAATGGAAGAGAATTGAGAATTGAGAAATAAATGCATACAGCTAGGGACAACTGATCTTTGACAAAGGGTGAAGTATGTTAAATGGGGCAGAGATAATCTCTTTAATAAACAGTGCTAGCAAAACTGAGCATTCAATTGCAGAAAAAAAAAAATAAATAAAAGAAACAGAAACCATACCTTCTACCATACATGAATAGCTCAAAATGGATCAAAAGTCTAAATCTTGTACCAAAAGCTACAAAGTTCATGGAGGACAAAATAGAGAAAAATGAAGGGGTCCTAATTTATAATATAAATAGAATATGAAACATTTTTAAAAATGTATAAGTAGCAGAATAAAAACTAGATAGCTGAGACCTCCTAAAAATTCAATATTTATGCTCATCAAAAGACTTCACCAAAGGAGTAAAAAAGGGAACATACAGACTAGGGAAAAAAAATTAGCAACAACATATTTTACAAGGCTCTAATCTCTAAAATTTACAGAGAAATCTAAAACTTCAAGAACAAAAGGAAACGTATCCAATTATAAATTTTGCAAAGGACATGAATGGACAGACACTGCACCAAAGACATTCAGGCACCTCACAAACACATTAGCCCATTGCTGTTGTTGTTATGAGGGGCCGACTAGTCCTTTATGATACATAGTGACCCAGTGTACAACAGAAGGAAACACAGCCCAGCTCTGCCATCATCACAATCATTGTTATGCTTGAGCCCCCTGTTGCAGCCATTGTATTAATCCATCTCACTGAGGGTCTTCCATTTTTTCACTGATCTACTTTAACAAGCATAATATCCTTCTCCAGGAATTGGTCCCTTCTGACAACATGACCAAAGTATAAGAGACAAAGAAGTCTATCCATTCTCACTTCCAAGGAGAATTCCAGCGGCACTTCTTCCAAGATAGATTTGGCAGTCCATGGTATATACAATGTTCTTCCCTATTTCACAATTCAAATGCATGTGTCTACTGTGGTCTTTCTTTTTTCTTGTCCACCTTTAAGATGCATATGAGCCCACTGAAAAGACAATGACTTGGTTAGTCTTCAAAGTAACATCTGTGCTCCTTATCACTTCAAAGAGATCCTTTGCATCAGATTTGCCAAATGCAACATGGCCTTTGATTTGTTGACTGCTGTTTCCATGGGCACTGATTGTGGATCCAAGTAAAATGAAATCCTTGACAACTTCAATCTTTTCTCCACTTATGATGCTGCTTATTAGTCCAGTTGTGAGGATTTTTGTTTTCTTTATGTTGAGGTGTAATTCATACCGAAAGCAAGGATTTTTGATCATCATCAGTGTTTCAAATCTTCTTCACTTTCAGCAAGCAAGGTTATGTCATGCACATATCACAAGTTGTTAATGAATCTTCCTCCAAAACTGTTGCTACATTCTTCTTCATATAGTCCACTTTCTTAGATTATTTCTTGAGCATACAGATTGAATAAATATTGTGAAAGGATACAGCCCTGAAACACACTGTTCCTCTTTTTAAAAGGTACATTATCCCCTTGTTCTGTTCAAAACACTGCCTCTAGGTCTATGTACTAGTGCCTCATAAACAAAATAAATTGCTCTGGAATGTCCATTCTTCTCAAAGTTATCCATAATTTGTGTTCTTTTTCAGTCTTCCTTACTCATTGTCTAGCTTTCATATGCACAAGAGGTGAATGAAAATACCATGGCTTTGGTTTGCACAGCTTGATCTTCAAAGTGACATCTTTGATCTTCTACACTTTAAAGAGGTCTTTTGCAGAAGATTTGCCCAGTGCAATACTTGGCTTGCAGCAGATTTGCCCAGTGCATGATTTCTTGTCTACTGCTTCATGGGTGTTGATTGTGGATCTAAATAAAATGAAATCCTTGACAACTTCAATCCTTTCTCCCTTTATTATGATGTTACTTATTGGTCCAGTTTTGAGGATTTTTGCTTTCTTTATGTTCAGATGTAATTCATACTTCAGACTTTAGTCTTTGATCTTCATCAGTCTGTGCTTCAAGTCATCTTCATTTTTTTTTATTGAAACATAATTTATGTACAGTGAAATACACTAAACTAAAGTGACATGGGTCAATGCATTTTATTTTTCAATGTTACTTCTCCTCCCCTCCAACTCCTGGCAACCACCAAAGAAAGTTTCATTCTCTATATAAACCATTTCTTGACC
>NW_006921702.1:8283725-8284724 GCF_000298275.1 Orycteropus afer afer | reverse complement strand
TTTCTTTGTCTTTGGTTTTGGTAAGTTTGATGATGATACGTCTAGGTGATTTTCTTTTGGGTTCTATCCTTTTTGGGGTTCTTTGGACTTCTTCAATGGATATATTCTCATTTTTCATCATACCAGGAAAATTCTCTTCCAACAAATCTTTGACAATTTTCTTTGTGGTTTTACTTATCCCTTCTAGTTCTGGAATTCCAATTGCACATAGGTTAGTCCTTTTGATCGTATTCCATGTGAATCTTAGGCTTTCTTCATTTTGTTTTGACATTTTTTTTCTGATTTATCCCTTTCCAAAGAAGTGTTCAGGTATTAGTGCCTTCAATCTCCCTAGTTCTGTCTTCCATTGATTCAATTCTGCTCCTTTACCCATTCAATGTCTCATCAATTTCTGAAAACTTAGTATTAATCTGAATTTCTGTGTGTAGATTTTGTAACACTTCTAATTTTTCATTTATTTTGTCATTTTGTTCTTGTATTGTCTCTCAAAATTTTTCTAGGGTTTTCTCTGTGTTTTCCTTGATCTGTCTCTCAATTCGTTGAAGATACCTGAATATAATTACTTTGAATTCCTTATCAGGGAGTTCCAGTGCTGCGTCTTCCTCAGGGATGTGTTTTGGGTCTATATCCTCGTCCCTTATATCTTCTGCTTTATCTTGCTTCTTTGTGTCAGCTGTGATGCAGTTTTCTCCAGGCATTGTGACATTTTTGTGTTTATATTTAATTGCTGATTGTGTGTTGGAGTGATTTGCCCACAGGGTACTATGCTTTGCTTTTCTATTCCTAGGGGGCAGCACTTATACACTCACCACCTGTCTCCTTTCCAGTTGTTGGCCTCTCGTATGTCCCTGCTGACCTTGGCAAATAGAGCCCATTCTTAGGTCCCTGGAATCCAAATGAGAATGGTATTGCTTTAAAATCCAAAATAGTTGTCACTTTTAAAGATTCAAATTGGGAGTTCTGGCAAGATGGCAAACTAGGCACAAGGACTGCACAGAC
>NW_006921702.1:8269243-8277499 GCF_000298275.1 Orycteropus afer afer | reverse complement strand
AAAAAAAAGCATAAAAAAAAAGATTCAAATTGGCTGCACCCTTGGTCACTTTGAATATCCAAAATGACTGTCATGTGTAAACAAATGGCTCTGCCCTCTGGACAGCAGAAAGTCAACAGCTTAGGTTGTATCCCACCTTGCTGCTCCCTTCCTAGTCATAGGCCACCAGCGCAGTTGTCCCTGCAGCCGTCGGTAACCATGGCTGATCTTTAGGTCAATTCTCAGGTCTCAACACCACTTGAAAATATTCAGGGTGTTGGTCCCATCAGAGTAGCTGACAGTCTGCAGCTCTGACCATCTCTGTACTCACTGTTTTCCTTCAGGTTTTTCCACTAATTGGTGCCTAATCCACTTCTGTATAGTTCCTTTTGAAGCTCAGAGCCCCAAGATTATCTTTTGTATCTCTCTCAATTGTTTTTTCTTTTCTTTGTTGAAGTGGGTCTGTGTTCTTCTCTGCCTATTCCTCCATCAAGTCATCTTCATTTTTAGCAAGCAAGGTTGTGTCATCTGGTTAGCATAGATTGTTAAAGAGTCTTCTTCCAATCATGATGCCATGTTCTTCTTAAAGTCGAGCTCTCAGATTATTTGCTCAGCATACAAATTGAATAAGAATGATACAGGACACAAGCCTTATGAACATTCTTCCTGATTTTAAACCATGCATTATTCCCTTGTTCTGCTCAAATGACTGCCTCTTGATATATGTACAGGTTCCTCATGAGCACAATTAAGTGTTCTGGAATTCCCTTTCTTCTCAATGTTATCTGTAATCTGTTATGATTCACACAGTCAAAAGTTTTTGTATAATCAATAAAGCACAGGTAACTATTTTTCTGGTATTATTTGCTTTCAGCCAACATTCATCTGACATCAACCACAATATCCCTCATTCCACATCCTATTCTGAATCAGACTTGAATTTCTGGCATTTCCATGTCAATATACTGTTGCGACGATTTTTGAATTATTTTCATCAAAATTGTACTTGTGTGTGGTTTTTGGTGATATAAATAATACTATTTGATTATTTCAATATTATGTTGAATCACCTTTCCTTGGATTGGGCACAAATAATGAGGCTTTTCTAGACTCCTGGCCAGGTGGTTGTCTTTCAAATTTCTTGGTATAAATGAGTAAGTGACTCCTATGCTGCACCTATTTGTTGAAACATCCCGATAGGTATTCCATCAATTCCTAGAGCCTTGTTTTTCCACCAATTCCTTCAATGCATCCTTGATCTCTTTTTTCAGTACCACTGGTTCTTGATCATATGCCACCTCCTAAAATGACTGAATGTGTATCATTTATTTTTGGTACAGTGACTCTGTATATTCCTTCCATTTTCTTTTGATGCATCCTACATCATTCCAATATTTTATCCATGGAATCCTTCAATATTGCAATTTGAGGCTTGAATTTTTTCTTCAATTCTTTCAGGTAGAGAAATACTGAGCACGTTTTTCCATTTTGTTTTTCTAATTTCAGATTTTAGCACCTTTCATTAAAATACTTTACTTTGTCTTTTCAAGTTGCTGTTTGAAATATTCTGTTCAGT
The DNA here is from genome assembly GCF_000298275.1 of Orycteropus afer afer. Taxonomy (NCBI): domain Eukaryota; kingdom Metazoa; phylum Chordata; class Mammalia; order Tubulidentata; family Orycteropodidae; genus Orycteropus; species Orycteropus afer. Next base: position 8,275,944 of record NW_006921702.1, on the reverse strand, counting down.
TTTTTTATTTCCATATTTTTTCTTTTGCTTTAGCTACTCTCCATTCAACAGAAAATTTAAGAGTCCCTTCTAATATCCATTTTAGTGTTTTCTTCTTTTTCAATGACCTTTTGCTTTCTTCTTGTATGAATTTCTTTATGTCATGCCACAACTCATTTGATTTGTGGTTATTGGTGTTCATTGTGTCATATCTATTCTTCAAATGTTCTCTAAATTCAGGTGGGACAAATTCAGTGCAATATTTTGGGTCCTGTGTATTTCTTTTAATTTTTTTCAAATTCACCATAAACTTGAATGTAAAAAATTAATGATCTGTTCCATAATTATCACCTGGTCTTGTTCTGATTTATGATATTGAGTTTCTCTATCATCTCTTTCCACATATGTTGTTGTTGTTGTTGTTGTTATGTGCTGTCAAGTGGGTACAGACTCATATGGACCCCTCTTTGTGTTTCTGAGACAGTATCACTACAGAAGTAGATTGCCCCACCTTCCTTCTGAGGAGTGGCTGATGGGTTTGAACCATCAGCCTTCTGGTTAGCAGTCAAGTGCCTTAGGCACTACCCTACCAGAGCTCCCCTGTAGTCAATTTGATTCCTTTGAATTTCAACTGGGAGGTTTATGTATGTGGCAGCCATTTATGTTTTTGAAAAATGTTATTTGCAATTAATAAGTTGATGGTCTTCCAAAATTTTATCATGTGATATTTGGCATCATTTCTTTAACCCATGCTATATTTTGCAACTATCAATGTTTCTCCTCTGTTCTCAACTTTTGCATTCTAATCATAGTAATTATATATCCATCTTGATTGCAGGTTTGGTCAATTTCAGACTTCAGAAGTTGACAAGACTTTATTCAATTTCTTTATCTTTGGCTTTACTAGTCTGTGCCTATATTTGAGTAGTATTAACTGCTTTTCCTTGTAGATGTATGGATATTGTCCTATCACTTACAGCATTGTATGTCAGGATAGATCTTGATTTTCTTTTTTAATGAATGTGACACCATTCCTCTTTAATTACTCATTCCTGGCATAGTAGATTATACAGTGGTCTGATTCAAAATGGTCAATACCAGTCCATTTCAGCTCATTCCAAACTGCAAACACATTCCCATTGATCTATTGTGACTCATAGTGACCTGTATTATGTTCCCAATAAATATTTAGGAAAGCAGATTGCTTCATTTTTCTTCTATGCAGCAGGTGATGGGATCAAACCACTGACTTTTTGGTTTGCAGCCAAATGTCTTAACGACCATGCCACCAGAGCTCTAAGACAATAGAAAATATTTAATTTGAATATCATAGATTAAAAAAGAAGAAGCAGGAGGAAGGAGACAATATGGTATCATATTGAGTTGCTCCATGCAATCCATCTACAGTAAAGATCTAAGAAACCAAGTGAAACAGATACAGATGATAGTCCTTAAATTCAGCATCAAATGAAAGGATAAAAAACTAGATTCAATATTTATTGGAAAAAGAAATTTGATGAAAATAGTGAATGAGGAGTGAGATGGGTGGGAGTGTTTTTCTATCTGGCCTGTCACGGGTTGGTCATTTTTTGTCACAGCAGACAGCATACCTGAGTGAAGAGAATGTAACCTCACGGAATCTCCATTAAGACAGACACGATACAGAGAAAAGTAAAATGAGGATAACAAAAGCTAGATCTAAGAACAGTGCAAGGAAACAAGTGAAAACTCCATAAACACAGGGAACCATAGAGAAGGGAAAGAGCAAGTAAATAGGAAATAGAAGCCATCAAACACAGTGTTGGGGTCCCAAGTGAAGGAGATAGTCTGTAAAGTGGCAACTGGAGACTCTGGACTCTAGGTGTTCTCCTCACTAACTTGCTTGAGTCAGGTCAGAAACCGGATAACTGGTTGCACTTGCCCTGGTATATACCCACACCCACACTCACACCCACACCAGTGAACTGGGACCATAGAAGTGTGTTTTTCTGCCTTCACCCATATACTTTTGCAGTTGGTGGTGGACTCTCACACCTGCTGCCACACTGCTTCCCAGGTGATCAGGGATATGCACTCCTGTGGACCACATGCCATGTACTCATTATCTCATGGTTAGCAGCATGCATTTCCATAGATTAAGCATCAGGCACCTGCCACTTACACAGTTGAAGCACAATTTCAAATAACATGCTGCCCTTTATTTTTTTCCTTCCATATTTTTAATTTATTCATCTTTTTATCTGCTCTTCTTCTTCCTTTATTTTTATTCATTTTCTTCTCCTCTTTTCTTTTCTCTCTTTTGCTCCTTATTTTTTTCTGTCCCATTTAGCAGTGAGAGGACATTGTGTCCTTAGTAAGCATCTGTTGTTGTTGTTGTTATGTGCCGTCGAGTTGGCCCCGACTCATAGCGACCCCTCCTTGGGTTTCCGAGGCAGTATCACTACGGAAGTAGGATTGCCCAACCTTCCTTCCGAGGAGTGGCTGGTGGGTTTGAACCACCAGCCGTCTGGTTAGCAGGCAAGTGTCTTAGCCACTATGCTACCAGAGCTCCCTAGTAAGCATCTACACTTGTCATATTTCCACCTACTACCCTACCAAATGGACAAATGCTAACACCCAATCTTACATCAAGGGATTAAAGAAAGATAGTGGACAACATCTGTTCAGCCCACCAGCAGCTGCTCTAAATTGCCAGCAAACAGACCTGAGGCCACACATCTAATTATTACACCACTCATTTGGAGACAAGTGGTGATCATCCCAGTGCTGATAAACTAGAAACCAGGGTAGAAAACTCATCCCATCAGTCCAAATATATCAAAATCAAACAAACAGCATGAACAAAGCAATATACAATCAAGAAATAAATACAGTAAAACCACAATATCTCAGAGACAACACATAATTTTCAACAAATAAACAGGACAAGATGGTTCAAACAAGTAATCAAACTAAAGACCCAGGTAATGTCCCTGAAGAATAATTGGTAATGGAACTATCTGATAAGGAATTCAAAAGATTTATTTATAGGGTCTTTCAAGAGATCAAGTAAACCTTAAACAAAATCAAAACAAACACAGACAATACCTTAAGAGAAATCAGGAAAGCAATACAAAAAAAAAAAAAAAATTACAAAGTAAATGAACAATTAGAAGTCATACAAAACCAGCAACTAGAAATCTAGATTAACACTAAAATGTTGGAAGTAGATAACAAATAAGAAGGACAGAAGAGTACAAGTGAGTCAATAAGACTGTATCAGTGAATTACAGGACAAATCCCTTGACACCAATTTGTTTGAGGACACATCTGTAAAAAGAATGAAGAAAAATGAAAAAAGCTTAAGAATTCTGTGAGACAACGTCAAGAGGAAAAACTTATATGTAATCAGAATTCCAAAACAAGAGGCAGCAACACAAAATATAACAGAGAGACTTGCTGGCAGAAAACTTCCCTAATGTTATGAAAGACAAAAAGATATCCATCCAAGAAGCTCAACAAACTCCATAAAAGATAGATACCAAAAGAAAATAAGAGCCCTCACAATTGACAATATCGCAATGTATTATACAACCACAATATTCAAAAGAGCTAATGCTAGTACAATGACAAAACCATACAGCTATGGAAAAGAACTGAAAACAGAAATCAGTCTACCACATTATGGACATCTGATCTTCAACAAAGGGCCTAACTTTCTTATATGGGGAAAAGAAATCTCTTTAACAGATGATGCTGGCAAATCTCCATATTCATTTGCTATAAATTAAACAAGATCCTTATCTCACACCTCATACAAAAATGAAATCAAGATGGATCAAAGACCTAAATGTAAAACCTACAACCATAAAGATAATCAAAGAAAAAATAAGGATAGATATAAGTGCCCTAATTTATGGCATAAATAGTCTATCAAACATAACCAAAAATACATAAACAACAGAAGAAAAACTAGATGACAAGGGCCTCCTAAAACTTGAGCACTTACATACATCAAAAGACTTCTCCAAATAAATAAAAATAGAACTTAAAGATTAGGAGAGAACTTTTAGCAATGACATATGTGAGAAGGTTCTATTTTATAAAATAAGGAGAGAACGTCAACCCTTTAACAACAAAAAACACAAATAATTCAATTAAGAAATGGGCAGAAGATATGAACAGACAGTTCACCAAAGAAGACATTCAAATGGCCAAAAACACATGAAGAAATATGAATATTGAACAGAGAAATGGAAATCAAAGTAACAATGATATATCATCTCACCCCAGAAATAACAGCAAAGTTAAAAAAAATACAGAAAACAGAAGATGGTGGAATAGGCAGAAAGACTGCACAGATCCTCTTCAACAAAGAAAAGGGGGACCAATTAATACAGATACAGAAGATAATCCTGAAGCCCCGAGCTTTGAAGAGAAGGATATAGAAGTGGACTAAACTCCAACAAATAGAAGAAAATGTGCAAGAAAACAGCAAAAAAGTAAACTTACAGAGCTGTGGGCTGGCAGCGATTCTGACAGCACAGACAGCTTGGATATCACTGAGTGGTATTAGGACCTAAGAATTAACCTAAAAACCAACCCTGCAAGCCAGAGGCTGCACAAAGACTGCACTGGAGCCTGGTGAATAAAAGAACAAGCAAAGAGGAAAGTGGGCTGAGTTGTGGACTTTTGCCTGTCTGGAGGGCATAGCTATTTTGAGTGTTTACAAGAGTTAAACCTATTGGACAATTAAAGCAACAGCATTCTTCCAAATTCCAGGACTTCAGAATAGGCTCCACTTGCCAGGAACCTCAAGGACATTCTGGATGCCAGGAACTGGAAAGGTGTGATACTCCCCTGTTACTCTTATAACCCACACCTTCTTAGTGAATGGAGGTATGGCCATTCCTCACTCTCACCCACCTTCTGGTCTGGCAGGAATTCCATTACAGTCTGTGTGCTCAGACAGAGACTTGGTGCCCTGCCCAGATTCTCCTCCCTCCATTTTTTTAGTTTGTTTGTTTTTATCTCTTTTAAAATTATTATTATTATTAATTATTATTATTATTGTTATTGTCCTTTTTATTACTATTCTTTATTCTTCCCTTACCAGGTTCTAGTATTCAGCTTTTTCTCTCTTCCCTGTTCCTGGTTACAATTTTTTTCTTTCTTATGTTTAATCATCTTCCTTATTTTTCTTTTTGCATTTTTCCCATTTTTTTCCTCCATTATTCTCCTACTCTACCTTTTTTTTTTTTTTTTTCATATTACCCTCTCCCCAGATATTGTGGAGATTTTTTTTTTCCTTTTTCCTTTTATTGGTTTTTGATCCTGTGTGACTAAATGCTGTGCTTTTATCCACCTGCTTTTATTTTTTTGATGATTATTCAGTTGTTGTTTTTGTATAACTGAGTGGGAGACAGCAACAGTGCCCATACACCACAATTACACCCACACCTCCTGCAGCTTCTCTGACTGAGAGCCACCACTTCCTTCTCCACCAACTGGCCAATGATAAACAATCACCAAGAAGAGCTTGAATCATCCTTCTCTGCTCTTCACAAATAGTTAACAGAGATCTAAATACAATAATATGACAATGTCTCAGAAACAACAAACCATCACAGTCTACACAAAGAAGCAAGATAAAGTGGTAAAAACAAAGGAACAGGGTACCAACCCAGAACACATCCCTGAGGAAAAAACAGCATTAGAACTCCTTGATAAGGAATTCAAATGAATTATGTTTAGGTATCTTTAAAAGACTGAGAGACAGATCAAGGAAAACACTGACAAAATTAAGGAAAATACAGAAAAACCCTAGAAAATTTTCAGAAGCAAATTCAAGAACAAAATGGAAAAATAAACAAAAAATTAGAAATGATTAAAAATCTACAAATAGAAATCCAAGAGATTAATACTAAATTTTTAGAAATAGATAACACATTGAAAGGGTAAAGGAGTAGAACCAATACAATGGAAGACGGAATTAATGAGATTGAAGACAAATACCTAAATAATTCTTTGGAAAGGGATCATACAGAAAAAAAAAATATATATATATATCAAAACAAAATGAAGAAAGTCTAAGGTTCATGTGGGATGCCATCAAAAGGAATAACCTACATGTCATTGGAATTCCAGAACAGGAAGGGAAAAACAATACTACTGGGAATATTGTCCAAGATTTGTTGGAAGAGAATTTCCCTGATATGGTGAAAGATGATAATATATCCATTCAAGAAGTCTGATGAACCCCAAACAGGATAGACTACAAAAGAAAATCATCAAGACATATTCTCATCAAACTCATCAAAATTAAGACAAAGATAGAATCATGAGAGCAGCACAAGAAAAATGAAAAGTTACTTGCAAAGGACAACCAATAAGAATAAACTCTGATTTCTCAGCAGAAACCATGCAAGTGAGAAGGCAACAGGATGGTATATATACAACCCAGAAAGACAAAAATTTCCAACTAAGAATTACACACTTGGCAAAATTATCCCTCAAATATGATGGTGAAATTAGGAGATTTCCAGATAAGCAGAAACTAAGGGAATTTGTTAAAAGTAGACCAACCTTACAAGAGATATTAAAGGAAGTCCTTTGAAAAGAGTATCAATAATTACAAACAACAACCAACCATTAATACACAAGATGACATAACCCAGAAACCATAGCTATGGACATATCCAAAGTAAAATAAGCTTACAAGATTGTAAACAGGGAACCAGAGA
>NW_006921702.1:8266814-8268899 GCF_000298275.1 Orycteropus afer afer | reverse complement strand
ATGTGCCGTCGAGTCGGCCCCGACTCATAGCGACCCCTCCTTGGGTTTCTGAGGCAGTATCACTACGGAAGTAGGATTGCCCAACCTTACTTCCGAGGAGTGGCACTTGCCAATAATTACACTGAATGTTAATGGATTAAATGCACCTCAAGAGACAAGAGACGGAGAGTTGCAGATTGGATAAGAAAACAAAATCCATCAATATGCTGTCTATAAGAGACACACCTTAGAAACGAAGACAAAAAATAGACTCAAAATCATAGGTTGGAAAAAGATATATCAAGCAAATGGCAACCATAAAAGAGCAGGAGTGGCAATATTAATTTCTGATCAAATTGACTTTAAGACAAAAACCAGCATACGAGACAAGGAAAGATATTATATTATGATTAAAGGATCAATTGAACAAGAAGATATAACCATAATAAATATCTGTAGACCCAATGAAAGAGCCCCAATACACATAAATCAGACTTTAAAAGAGTTTAAAAGGCAAACTGACAACTACACAGTCATAGTGGGAGACTTTAATACATGATTTTCAGTGAAAGATAGAACAACTGGAACAAAAACTTAACAAAGACACAGAAGAACTAAACAGTGCAATTCACCAGCATGACCTTATAGACATCTACAGAACACTTCACCCAACAGCAGCACAATATACATTCTTCTCCAGTGCACATGGAACATTCTCCATGATAGACCATATGTTAGGACATAAAGTAAGCCTTAATACATTTTAAGACATTGAAATACTGTTAAGCATCTTCTCAGATCACAATGCTATCAAATTAGAAATCAACAATAGGAGGATCAACAGAAAAAAGAGTAAACACATAGAAACTGAACAAAACCCTTCTTAAGAAAGAGTAAGTGAGAGAAGAAATAAAAAAAATTAAATTCAAAATTTCCTTGAATGAAATGGGAATGAAAACACAACATACCAAAATCTTTGGGACACAGCAAAAGCAGTGATCAACAGCCACTTTACAGCAATAATTGCACACATCAAAAAAGAAGAAAAAGCCAAAATCAACACTTTAAAACAACATCCCCAACAATTAGAAAAAGAACAGCAAGAGAAACCTACAGTCACCAAAAGAAAGGAAATAATAAAGTTTTTAGCAGAAATAAACAAATAGAAAATAGAAAGACAATAGAAAAAAATCAACAAAGACCAGAAGTTGGTTTTTTGAAAAGGTTAAAAAAATTTAAAAACTATTGGCAAATGTAACAAAGGAAATGAGGGAGAGAATACAAATAACATGAATAAGAAACAAAATGAGTGACATCACAACAGAACTAACTGAAAAAACAAGGATAATATCAGGATACTATGAAGAACTCTACTCCAACAAACTGGAAAATATGGAAGAAATGGACAGATTTCTAGAAACACACCACTTACCTATACTAACACAGACTGATGTGGAAAAGTTGAACAGATCCATAACAAAAGAAGAAATTGAACAGGTCATTAAAAATTTACCAATAAAAAAATCTTGGCCTAGATGGTTGCACCAGAGAATTCTGCCAAAAATTCAGAGAAGAACTGACACCAATCATACTCAAACTATCCCAAAATATAGAAAATGATGGAATCCTCCCTAACTCATTTTATGAAGCAAGCATAATCTTGATACCAAAACCAGGTAAAGACATCACTCAAAAGGAAAACTACAGACCAATATCCCTCATGAATATACATGCAATAATCTTCAACAAAATCCTAGATGATATACTCCAACAACATATCAAGAAAATCATGATGCAGAAAAGACATTTAATGATATCCAACACCCATTCCTGGTCAAAACTCTCAGCAAAATAGGAGTAGAAGGGCATTCCTCAACACAATAAAGAGCATATATGCAAAACCAATAGCCGACATTGTTCTCAATGGAGAGAGACTGACACCATTCCCCTTGCAATCAGGATGCCCTCTATCACTGCTTCTATTCAACATTGTATTGGAAGTTCTAGCCAGGGGAATAAGACAAAAAAGGGAAATCAAAGGCATCCAAATTGGTAAAGAGGAAGTCAAATGCTCCCTATTTGCTGATAATATGATCCTATACCTTG
>NW_006921702.1:8257135-8265544 GCF_000298275.1 Orycteropus afer afer | reverse complement strand
TATGGAAGTAGATTGCCCAACCTTCCTTCCGAGGAGTGGCTGGTGGGTTTGAACTGCCAGCCTTCTGGTTAACAGTCAAGTGCCGTAGGCACTATGCTACCAGAGCTCCCTGTAGAATGTATAGAAAACTCCAATACCTCAATAACAAAAAGACAAAAGATACAATTAAAAAATGGGCAGAAGACCTGAATAGACACTTCACCAAAGAGGATATTCAGGTGGCCACAAAAATATGAAGAAATGCTCACGATTATTAGCCATCAGAGAGATCCAAATCAAAACAACAATGAGATACGATTTTGCCCAAGCACTAACAGCAAAGTTCAACAAGACAGAAAATAACAATTCTGGCAAAGATGCAGAAAGATTGGGACTCTCATACAGTGCTGGTGGAACTGTAAAATGATACAATAACTATGGAGAGCATTATGGCAATTCCTTTCAAAGTTGGAACTTGCAAAACCATTTGACCCAGCCATTCCATTACTAGGTATATATCCTAAAGAAGTGAGAGCCATGACAAGAACAGATATATGTGCACACCCAAGTTCATTGCACCTCTAGTTATAATGGCAAAAAGATGGAAACAATCTAGGTGTTCATCAACTGAAGAATGGATAACCAAACTATGATACATACACACAATGGAATACTATTCAACCCTAAAGAATAATGTAGAATCTGCAAAACACTGCATAAGGTGGATGAACTTGCAGGACATTATACTGAGTGAAATTAGTCAATCACAGAAGGATAGATATTGTATTAGTCCATTATTGTAAAAAGTCAAGGAAAGGTTTATATATGGAAGGAATTTTTCTTTGTTAGTTACCAGGGGTGGGAGGAGAGGGGAGCGAACACTGTTAGATAGGTAGAGACACGTATTAATTTGGGTGAAGAAAAAAAAATACAGAAAATAACAAATCCTGAAAAGGTTATGGAGAGTTTAGAATTCTCATAAATTGGGACTGCAAAATGGTACAACAGCTGTCAAAAATGTTATGGCACTTCCTTACAAATTTCAAAATAAAAATATCATATGATCCAGCAATCCCACTACTAAGTGTATATCTTAGAGAAATAAGAGCTGTGACCCAAATAGGTATATGCACAGTCATGTTCACTGTAGCATTGTTCACAATATCAAAAAGATGGAAACAACCAAAATGCCCATCAAGGTATGAATGAACAAACTATGTTACATTCTCACAGTAAAATACTATGTAATGTTAAAGAATAATGATGAATCTACAAAACACCTCATAACATGTATGAACCTGGAGGACATTATTGTTGTTGTTGTTATATGCCATCGAGTCGGCCCCGACTCATTATGCTAAGTGAAATAAGTCAATAACAAAAGGACTATATAGTAAAAGAACACTATTATAAAAAGTCAAGAAATGGTTTACACACACACACATTAAAAAAAATCCTTTGATAGTTGTGATAGTTGGAGCTGTGTGTTAACTTGGCTGGACCCCAGTTCTGTGTGGTTGTTCCCATGATGGGATCGAATGACTGTGTTCTGAGTGGCCAATCTGTTCAGGAGGAGTTTCCCTAGGGGTGTGGCCTGCTTCCAGGATATCCAGAGACATCCTGGGAAGAGAGACATTCTTCTGTGGATCAGGATTCTATTGTGCTGCCTACAACTGTCCGTGAGTGAGCAGTCCACTGTTTGGCCTGGAGATCTTGGATTCATCATTTGTTGAAGTCAACAGCCAGTCAAGCCTTCCAGCCTTGAGTTTCTCAGCCCCTGCAGTTGCAGAAGCTGAGAAAAGCCTCCAGCCTGATGTTTGCTCCAGAGACTTTGGACTTGCCAGCTTCTATATGTTTGTGAGCCATTTTCCTAAGATAAATTTCTCTCTCTCTGTATATATTTAAGCTTTGCTGGTTTTTGTTTCTCTGGAGAATCCAGTCTAACACATTTGGTACCAGGATTGGTTCTAGAGAGACAAAATCATAAGGATGGGCTACCTAGATTGTTTCTCCAGTTTGATTAATTTTAATGACACTAGCGACTCTACGTCTGCTAGTAAAGAGGGCCTATTAATCCGTGGTGTGAGGTAGCAAAACCAATACACAAAATAGCACCACCAATAGATCAAGTACTTGTGAGAAGTGACACTCCGGGTGATTGGTATTTGATACTTTTCTGCAATTTTGTCTGAATGAGAAGTATAAAAAAGCTGGTTGGTTGGTCCTACTTACACTGGACAAACTGGTGAAAGAGCAAGATGAGGTCAAAGCTGCTGAGTCTCAGCTTAAGCACTGCATAAAAGACATCAATGCTTCCAGCTTCACTCTGAAAGAAAGCCTTATAACTTCTAGCAACAGAGCTGATATTGCTGAAAACCAAACCCAGAGTCTTATCGTAAGGGTGGCTGAATTACAACGCCAGCTAAATTGCCTATCCAAAATGGTGCCTGGTGTTAAAGTGAGGGCATTGTTTGGGAAAAAAAAAATGGGATCCTGAAACCTGGAATGGGGTCATATGGACAGATAATCAGGAAGATCAGGATATGGAGCCTGTAAATTCTGTTGAATCCCACCCATCTAAACAGATTACTGTAAAACCATTATCCCCTCCCCCTCAGTTTGATGGGATTAACTAGACTGTTCCTGCTGGGTCATTGTTTGAGTCAGAGGCCATGGAAGACCTTTCTGAATGCTCTCAGGAACTGCATCAAGCACTCATTGTTTTTAGCAGACCCGTAACTAAAGTCAAGTCCAAGTGAGCTCCAAGAGGTGAAATAGAAAGTGTGACTGAAGAGATGATACGCTATACCCAAAAAGACCTATTTCATTTTGCTAACATATACAGACAGAAAACTGGAGAATATGTCTGGGAATGGCTATTGAGGGTGTGGGAAATGATGCAAGAAATGTAAGATTGGATCAGCCTGAATTTATTGATTTGGGCCCACTAAGTATGGATTCTTTATTCAATGTCTCAGCTTGAGAGGTTGGGAAAGGATGTAATAGTTTATTTGGTTGGCTTACTGAGGCATGGATTATGAGGTGGCCTACCTTAAGTCAAGTTGAAGTACCAGACCTGCCTTGGTTGAAGGAGTGAACGATGCTCCTCAAGTTCTCCAGGCTTTCTTATCCTTGCATAGTCATGGACAGAAAACCAACAAGATGAAATTGGCTTAGAAGGAAAAGGAAAACTTGACCTGGAGTCATTCAATCTCATTGTGGATTTTGCACGAGCAACAAATATTTCTGTATGCTGATGCACTGATTTCATGGGTTCTTTGTTATTGAATTTCTGGTGGCACAATGGCTAAGTATACAGCTGATAATCAAAAATCTTTGTGGTCCAAACCCACCAGCCACTTCACAGTTGGCTGTGACAGACCTGGCAATTGACTCCAGTAAAAAGTTCAGCCTTGGAAAGCCTAGGAATACTTCTGCTCTCATACCGGGTCTCTAATAGTTGGAATCACCTTGTCAGCACACAGCATATGTTAATCTATCCTGAATAATACGAAGTAATCAGTCTTCCAGTATCCCCCACTCCCATCCTCAAAAGAGATTGTTGTGTTACAAGCATACTTTTCCATATTTTATCTAATATAAGCATAAACTACCTTTCTATACACTTTTTTGAAGTTCCTGGATGGCAAAAACGTTTAGTAAGCTTGGGTACTAACCAAAAGGTTGAAGATTAGAGTCCACTCAGAGGCATCTTGAAAGAGAGGGTTGGAAATCTACATTTGGAAAAATCAACAATTGAAAACACTTTGTGGCACAGTTCTACTTTGAAACATAAGGGGTCTCAATGAGTCATATAGACTTGAGAGCAACTAGTTTCTTTATACACTGCTTTATACTTTGCTTTTTCCTATATGTATGTACCTTTAATTTCATATCAGTACTTAAAGTTCTTTCTTATGTTTTGCTGTGACTTCCTACTATTGCATTTGGATATACGATCTGGCATATGTTTATGTTGTCTTTAACCTTTTAAATTGTCAACAATGACTAAAAATGATTTTTATACATGTCATCTTGATTTTTATTTGTAGAATAAATACTCAGATGTGGATTCAGTGGGGACTGAAAACTGTGTGTAATTGTGTTTAATATTAGAAAATTATCCTTCATAGGTTGTGTTCCAGTTTATTCTTCTAAACAAAAGATATGAAATATACTGCTTATGCAGAAACCAATATACATTATTATTGGACTTTTTGACATTTGCCCATATCAGGTTGAAAAAAAGTGTTTGTCAAGTGCATTTAATTTGCATCACAATCATAATGAGCAAAACTCAGTAATGTTTAAGAGCCATTCATAGTTCCTATTCTGTGACTGTATGTTTTTATCCATTGCTCATATTTTATCTTGGGTTGTTGTTTATTTTCTCATAAAAATAAAGAAATTTATTATGCATTAAGAAAATTAAAGCCTGAGCTTTCTGGAATAAGATTGGTGTAAAGAGACATATATTTGCAATCTTTTTTTAAAAAATATTGGCACACAGTGGCTTCAGTATTTTTAAAAAAGTTATTCTCATGAAGTTTGCCATTTAACTATTTTTAAGTATGCAATTCAGTAACACCCATTTCATTCACTATGTTGTAGAAGCATCATCACTATCCATTTTCAAATTGTTGTCATTACCCAAAGAGAAATTCAATAACCCTTCACATGTTCAAGCCTCTATTATTCGTTGATTTTTTTGTTGTCGTTTGTAGAAACAATGTGTTTTCAGTAACAGAAGATGTTTTGAATAATATATAAAAATAACATTTTTTTTTAAGTAATATGGATTTTTATACAATTAGTGGGATGCATATGTCTCAAGGTGGCACTGATGCTGCGGTTGGTGGAATGAGATCTGTTTCTTCAGATTCATAGATTTACACAGGCACCTACCAGATGGCAGCATGCCCTGAAAGTGAGATACTAAACCAAAAAAAAAAACAATGCACTATCCTTGAGTCGGATCCAACTCATGGTGACCTCTCCTTGGGTTTCCAAGGCAGTATCACTATGGAAGTAGATTGCCCAACCTTCTTTCCAAGGAGTGACTGGTGAGTTTGAGCCACCAGCCTTCTAGTTAGCAGTCAAATGGCTTAGGCACTATTCCACCATAGCAGCTTCCTATTAAAATGTAAAGACAGAAAATGTAGGTAGGCACTATATATCTCATGAGTCACGAAAGGGTTATGCAACAATTTCATTTCTCCCTTCCCCTAGGCCTTGATAACCACTAATGCTGATATTTCTTACTGAATACAAGTGTTGCATTTTTTTTCCATGCAAAAAATAGCATCTTTATTTTGTATAAAATTCTCATATTTACTTGGGTTTATAGTTGGACTTTGTCTACAGTGCTATTGATATATTTATATATTCCTTTAGTATCATACTAATCAGTATTTCAATCATTTGATAGACTATTCTCTTTTAATTTGTCTGTTTTCAGATTTATTGTGGCTATACCATGTGATTTTTTGATTAGCTTCTTTTAACACTAGAAAATAGTTTTATTTTTATTAAAGTCATATTAAATTCACAGACTAGTTAGCAACAATACTTTTTTTCTCTTTGAGAATAGTATATTGATTTTAATTTTTAAAGTCCTTTTTTACATGTCTATTAATATACATTTAAGTGTTCCACATATAAAATTTGCAAATTTCTTTTATGTCTTTAGTAAATGAGTTCTTTTCTTTTATTATTGTGCCAAACTAGTTGTATTTTGTATTTAGTAAAGTTGTTGGTTTTGTACACTATTTTCATTTATTTGACAACTGAATTATCATTTTTCCTAACTACTGAATTATCATTTTCCCAAAATTTTTGGATATATATGCCTGTTTTCAGAGTTAACATGTTCAAAAAAACGGAGTATTTCTTTCATATTTTTAATCTATTTTTGATATTCAGTAATTATAAATTTTAAGAATTTTTTATATTTCATACACATTTCTAAAGTTAATAAATCATTTTTATAATGTCTTTCTATTATACCCTTTTTATATTTTAATACCATAGACTCTGTAGTGATATCTTACTTTTTGGCTCTTAACACTTACACTCTGTGTCCTCTTTTTTCTTGACCAGTCTTGCTAGAGGTCTGTACATTTTAACAGTTTTATAAAGGAAACAATTTCTCTATTTTATCTTTTCAATTATATAATTTATTTTTTATTCACTTCTACTCATTACTTCCTGCATCCCTCATTCATTGAGTGAATTTGATTTTCTAATTTTTGAAGTAAATATTTAGATAATAAAATTTAGGCTTATTTTTTTGTTTTTGTTTTCTTTTCTGGTGTATGCATTTAAGGAAATAAAAATTCCTTTAAACAAATCTTTAATGTATAGTCCCTGAAACTGATAAGATAAATCTTTATTATCATTTAATTCAAAATATTTTCTAAATTCCTCTGATATTTCCTTGTGACCCAAGGGTTATTTTAAAATGTATTACCTAATTTTCAAATAGGAGAACTTTATTATTTTTATTTTTTATTGTGATTTGAGTTAAAGTTTGCAGAGCAAATTCACTTTCCATACAGCAGTTCACATATACTTTTTCTCATGACATTGAGTGTAATCTCTCACGATGTAACAGCTCTCCTCCCACTTCCTTCCCATAGTTACCTCTTCCCTGTGTCCTTCCCTCCATGCATTACTGCCTCCTGAGCTGTCTTCCTTTGGATATATAGTCCTTCTATTCTCCCATGATTGTTCTCTCCAAGGAGGGTATCTACCTAGTATAAATGTTCAGCTCATATGCCTGTCTTTTGTTTGGCTGGAAGCCACAGAAGTAGGTTCAATTCCAGACATGAAGGACAGCTAGGGGTGATAGTCTCAGCGGTTGCACCAGGCTCTATAAGACCAGCAAACCTGGTCCCCTTTTTTTTTTTTTTTTTTTAATTCCCAAATGATTTTGAGTTTTGCTCCACATTGTTCTACCACTCCATCCAGGAACTCCTACACAGATCTCCCTCTGAATGGTTTGACAGGAATAGCCGGGCACCATCTAGTTCTTCTGTTCTCATAGTCAAATAGGCTGAGTATCACATGGTGTACCAGTTGCTTGGAATAATTGTTTCCATGAATCTTTTGTTTAATTAATTATTCTTTGTCCTTGACAAGGAGAGACCCATCATTGCATCTAGATGACGACTTGCAAGCTTTTAAGATCCCAGTCGCTACTTGCCAAATAAGATGTGGAACAATGTTTTTGGGTAGTTGTTGTTGTTGGGTGCCATCAAGTCATTTCTGACTCATACTGACCCCATGCATAGCAGAATGAAACACCGCCTGATCCCGCGCCACCTCCAGGATCCTTGCTATACTTGAGCCCATTGTTGCAGCCACCATGTCAATCCATGTCATCAAAGGCCTTCCCCTCTTTCACTGACCCTCCACCTTACCAAGCATGACATCCTTCTCCAGGGAGTGGTTCCCTCTGACAACATGGCCAAAGTAGGCGAGATGAAGTCTGGCCATCCGTGCTTCCAAGGAGCATCTTGGCTGCACTTCCTCCAGGACAAATCTGTTAGTTCTTTTAACAGTCAATGGAACCTTGAGCATTCTTTGTCAGCACCACAACTCAAAAGCATCAACTCTTCTTCAGTCTCCCTTATTCATTGTCCAGCTCTCACATGCATATGAGGGGATAGGAAATATCTTGGCTTGTGTCAGGTATACCTTAGTCCTCAAGGAGACATCCTTGCTCCTCAGCACTTGAAAGAGTTCCTTCGCAGCCAACCTGCCCAGTGCCACATGTCATGTAATGTCCTGACTCCTGCTTCAATTGGTGTCAACTGTAGAACAAAGCAACGTGAATTCTTTGACAACCTCAATCGTTTCTCCATTTTTTGTGATGTTGCTTATTGGTCCAGTTGTGAGGATTTTTGTCTCCTTTATATTGAGATGTAATCCATACTTCACACTGTGTTCCTAAATCTTCATCAGTAAATGCCTCAAGTCCTCACTTTCAGCAAGCAAAGTTGTATCATCAGCAAATGTCAAGTTCTTAATGTTTCTTCTTCCAATCCTGATGCCATGTTTTTCTTCATATAGTCCAGCTTCTCGGATTATTGCCCAGCATATAGATTGGACAAGTATGGGGAAAGAATACAACCTTGATGCATTCACTTGTTGATTTTAAACCATACAGTGTCCCCTTTTCCATTTGAATGACAGCCTCCTGGTCAAAGTACAGGTTTCTCATTATTACAATTAAGTGTTCAGGAATTCTCATTCTTTTCAATGTTATCCATAATTTGTCATGATCCACACAATCAAATGTCTTTCCATAGTCAATAAAACACAAGTTAACATCTTTCTGGTATTCTTTGCCTTGAGCCAAGATCCATCAGACAGCAGCTATGATATCCCTTGTTCCACATCCTCTTCTGAATCCAGCTTGCACCTCTG
>NW_006921702.1:8250535-8255834 GCF_000298275.1 Orycteropus afer afer | reverse complement strand
TGGTTGGTGCATAAATTTGAATAATAGTCAAATTAATGGGTCTTCCTTATAGGCATATGGGTATTATCCTATCACTGACAGTACTGTAGTTCAGGACAGATCTTGAAACATCCTTTGTGATGATGAATGCCATGCCATTCCTCTTTAAACTGTCATTCCTAGCATAGTAGATCATATGTTGTCTAATTCAAAATGCCAAAAACCAGTCCATTTCAGCTCACTAACACCTAGGATATCAGTCTTTATGCATTCCATTTAATTTTTGACAACTTCTAATTTTCCTAGATTCATATTTCTTACATTCCATGTTCCAATTATTAATGGATGTTTGCCGCTGTTTCTCCTCAATTTGAGTGGTTCCACGTCAGCAAATAAAGATCTCGAAAGCTTTATGAGTAAGGCTGATTTTACTCTGATAATTCTGCGTTTGCCCAGTCCTACTTTGGGAGCTCTCTAAGCTAAGTGACTTATCTTCCTCCTCTTATTGGACAATGTTTTTGGACTGTTCATAAAGTTGCACAGTAATGTGTCAGACAGTGTTTCTCTGCTATTCATAAGGTTTTCCCTGGCCAGTTCTTTGAGAAGTGGATGGCCTCCTCCTTCTTCCTAGTCTGTCTCAGCCTGCAAGCCAGGCTGATATCTGTGCAACAGGTGCATCCCACTGGGTTCGAAACACTGGTGGCACAGCCTCAAGACTCACAGCAACACATCACCACATTAGGACAAACCAACAGACAAATTTGTCTTCCTTAGCTTTTGGAAACCTCTCCAACCACCCTTACCCACATCCCTGCGGCTGACTCCTCGATCTGTTCTGGTCTCCTTTGCCTTTTTTGTCCTCTCCCTGTCTTTCCTGCCTTTCTGCTTATGTGGCATGGCCTGGTCTCTCTCTTCACCTGGGTTCCTAAGACTGACTCCTCGATCTGTTCTGGTCCTCTTTTGGTCATTTTTTGTATAGTATGTTGTGTAGTATGTTATGCCAATTGAGCTTGATCTCCCCTGCGACTATGATCCTGAGTCTACAGGTCCAACTACTTGCTCCCTCTGGGTAGCTGGCTGTGGCCAAGAAGTGACTACAAACTTATTCCTTGTCAGCTCTACTATATACCTGGGAATTCTTACAGAACATACCAATACACTTGTAGGAACATTCTCTTCCAACCCTACACATGGTCTTGGACACATTCCCCCACTGCAGGGACATACCTAATAGTTCAGCCTGTCCAGCCATCTATCCACCTGTATATCCATGTTTACCTTCACTGACAACACAGTACTATATTGCAAAAGGGTTCATCTTTGTTGTCTGTACCTACCATGTACATCTCTATGTCTTCCTCTTCCTCAATGCCACCATGTTGATCACTCACATTGGGTACATTGCCCTTCTCTTCATTCAAGTCAATACCTGTCTCTACCTATGTGTTCCCTGCCCTCCCTCTCCTGGTAACCAACTAAGAAAATTTCCTTTCATATACAAACCTTTCCTTGACTTTTTACAATAATGGGCTAATATAATATTTGTCCTTCTGTGATTGACTGATTTCACTCCACATAATATCCTGCAAATAGGATAACTTTTAAGTTATTTTTATATTATTGATTTTGAGATAAAGACTCTTGCAAGAAAAAAAAAAAAATTGCATATTATCTCAGTTCTCTGTAGTGTGTTGAGACTTTTTGTGAAAGAACATGTAAAGGCCCTTGAAGAGAACACATTAATGAGTCCAATGTATAGTTTCATAATTAGGTCATATTTTTATAATCAGGTTGTTCAGATCTTATTGTTTTGTCTGTTTTTCATTTCCTGAAATGTGCATGCTAAAATCTCCCATATGACTATAAATTTATTTTATTTTAATTACTTCATTTTTTTTCTTTAGATATATTGACTATATTTTATTGGTTGAACATATCTTTTGAATTATTTTATCTTTGTGACTGGTTAAGACTTTATTATGAAACAGACTTTCTATCTAGCAATGCTTCGTGCTTTAAAGACTGCTTTGTTTTTTGTCTAATTATTGCAGCTGTCTTTTAATCATATTCACATTGAATGTAATTTTCTACCTTTTACTTATACATTTTCTATTCTCTATGTGTTTTGTAAGCATCATTTTCTCAAGTTTGGTTTCCTGGAAGCAGCTGCTAAAGAGAGGATTTGAATGTATGTAAATTATTATTAAAGAAGGTTTTCAAGGAGAAATTAGGAAGGTAATGAGGGAGGAAGGACAAGGAAGGAGGAGAAGGTAAAAGTCTCCAGCCTCAATTTGGAATTCCTGCCAGAAAGCGTGTTTTGGCTTAAGACAAGAGAGTTTCTCTGTAGGGGACATAAACTCACAGCCATTGAGGGCTCACTTTTCATGTTGGCAAAGCAGCTCCAATAGTCTTTTTGGAGTTCTCTGAGGAAGGAAACTAGTACAGGTTTATATAAGCAAAAGAACATGAATGCTGGAGGATGAACTTACTGAGGCAGTCAATTACAAATGTGGGGTATAGGCAGAAGATTTATAGTGTCCTTTTATACAAAAAGTTGGGATTTCAAACAAAAAAAATAAAATGTGACAATGAGAGTCTTTTAATAGGAGTATTAAATGTGAGGGTGGTGCAGGAACAGGGAGTATTTCCTTCTGTTATGCATAGGGTTGCTGTGAGTCATAACTGACTTGGTAGCCCTTAACAACTACAATTTAATCCAATTTCCTTTATTGAAATTACTGATATATTGTCGTTTTTATCTAACATTATCTACCTATCTATATCTATTGTTTTAAAGTGATTTTACTTCAGAGATCACAATGTAATTTTTGACAAATACATTCTGAAAGAAATGTCAATTTTACCTATTCTTTGATAATTCACAAATTTGAAGTCCTGAGTTAGAATCAACTCAATGGCACCCAATCACAACAACATTTTTCTGAATTTGTCATTCATAACATACTTTTTACATTTCCATATATTCAATCTCATATAACAGGCTTTGCTGTTGTTGTTTTGAAAGTCTAATACAGAGTCAATATTCATTTAGTCATTATTCATAACTTTTTTCTTTCTTACAATTTTATGTATCTGTAATCACTCCCCCTGCTTGAAAAAAAAATCCTTTAGTTTATTTTAAATGAAGCCTTAGTGAAAGCTTTTTCTGTTAGGCTTTATTTTCCTAAAAATGTACTTATCAAGTCTCATTTTATACAATATTCTTTTATTTTTGATATAAAATGTACACACATTGTAATGCATCAGTTTTAAGTAAAGCATTTGATGAGTTTGATCAAATGTAGACACTCAATTACTTGCCAATCCAAACAAAATATAAATGATTTTTATCACCTTGGATAATTACCTCATGCTCCTCAATCTCTCCTCTAGAGGCAATCATAGTTAAGAATTCTTATATCATAGGTTGATTTTACCTATTCTGGAATTTCATAACAATGGTATCATACAATAGGCATTACTTTTGTTGGATTCTTTTGCTCAACAAAATGGTTCTAGATTTATCCATATTGTTGTCTGTTAGCAATTTGCTATTTTTTTATTCTCAGTACTATGAATATATTTTATAAATACACATCTTATCCATATTCTTGGTTGTCATTTTGAAGAGGAAGTTGATGATTATGTTGATTCACCTTGCCCTAATACTGATGTATTGCATATATTTTCAAGGAAATTATGTCTCCTTAAGTGACATATCTGCTAAAGGTTTTTCTTCATTTTCATATCTTTATTTTATTATTGATTTGAAAAGTTCTTTATATAATTTAGATAGAATTCCTTTGTCAGCTATATGTGTTGTCAATGTTCTCTCTCAGTCTGTGGTTTATCTATACATTTTTTCAGAGTCTCATTTAATGACCAGAAATTTAAACTTGAAGTCAAATTTATTTATTTATTTATTTGTTGTGGTGCTAGTTATTTTGTCCTGCTTTTGACAAAACAAAAACAAAAACCCTTAGGTCATGAAGGTATTTTCTTTTAAAAAAACTTTAAAGTTTTGTCTTTTGAATTTAAATCTACGGTCCACCTCAATTTACTTTTTGTGAAATATAGGGGAAAATGTCCAGGTGTATTTTATTTTCATAGAGCTACACAGTTGTTCAAGTACTACTTGAGATTTCCTTTTCTTATTAAATTACCTTGGACTTTGTCAAAATTCAATAAACCACTAGTGTGTGCTCATTTTTCAGCTAATATCTCTTCCACAGAATTGTTGCTCTTTGGCCATCACCATGTTGTTCTGATTTTTACAGCTTTCTTCCAAGACTTAAAATAAAATAAGGAAACTTTAATTTTCAGTTTCATAGATTGTGATGAACATTCCATATTTCTATAAAAATTTTAGATTCGACTTGTCAATTTCTAAAAAAAAAATATATCATGGTGGAATATTTTTGGGACTGCATTTTGAATCTGTAGATCAATGTGGTAAGAATCCATACTTACAAATATTATAAACCTAATTAATGTATAAGTCATATGTTGTTGTTGTTATGTGCTGTCGAGTCGGCCCTAACTCATAGCAACCCCTCCTTTGGTTTCTCAGGTGGTATCACTACAGAAGTAGATTACCCAACTTTCCTTCTGAGGAGTGGCTTGTGGGTGTGAGCCACCAGCCTTCAGGTTAGCAGTCAAGTGCCTTAAGCACTACGCTACCTTTTATTTCTTTCTTAATATTTTAACATTTCATTGCAGCAGTGTGGAACATAACTGCATTTGATAGTTTTAGTAGGATTTTTGTATAATCCTTAAGATATTTTTGAATACATAATCTTATCAAACTAAACTACATTTTATTTTTATTTATCTATTCTTTATCCTTTTTGCACTGAGTAGTGGATCTAGTGTGAGGCTGGATACAGATGATGAGAGTTGGTATCATGTGTATTCCATATTAAGGAGAAAGTATTCTTCAATATTTTACCATTTTATGTATTTGTAGAATTTTCCATAAATCTCTATTATTCTACTGTTGAATTACCCTTGTATTAATAGTTTGCTGAGACATTTTTTTTTATTTGTTGGTCATGATTAGGTATTGAATTTAGTCACATGTTTACTCTGCTTCTATTGACAACATCAGGCACCAACTAGTGGGAAAACCTGAATGAAAACAGTGAGTACAGAGACGGTCAGAGCTGCAGATTGTCAGCTACTCTGATGACACCAACAGCTTGGATATTTCCAAGTGGTATTAGGGCCTGAGAGTTGATCTAAACATCAGTCCTGGTCACCAGGGGCTACAGGGACAACTGCTCTGGTGGCCTATGACTAGGAAGGGAAAAAGCAAGGAGGG
>NW_006921702.1:8235667-8248287 GCF_000298275.1 Orycteropus afer afer | reverse complement strand
TGAGATATTTCAACGAACAGATGATGCTTTGGAGGCACCCACTCGGTTATGCCAAGAGAGTTGAAAGACAGCTACCTAGCCAAGTGACTGTAAGAGATCCACATTTGTACCCATTCCAAAGAAAGGTGATCCCATACAATGTGGAAATTATTGAACAATATCATTAATATTGCACGCAAGTAAGATCTTACTAAAAATAATTCAAAAATGGTTGCAGTAGTATCTTGACAGAGAACTTCCAGAGGTGTAAGCTGGATTCAGAAGACAATGTGGAACAAGGGATATCATAGCTGCTGTCAGATGGATCTTGGCTCAAGGCAAAGAATATCAGAAAGATGTTTGCTTGTGCTTTATTAACTATGGAAAAGCATTTGATTGTGTGGATCATGACAAATTATGGATAACATTGAGAAGTATGGGAATTCCCAAACACTTGATTGTACTCATGAGGAACCTGTACCTTGACCAGGAGGCTGACATTCAAACAGAGCAAAGGGACACTGTTGTTGTTGTTAGGTGCCATCAAGTCGTTTCCGACTCATAGCGACCCCATGCACAGCAGAATGAAATACTGATCTATCCTGTGCCAGCTTCATGATCTCTGCTATACTTGAGCCCATCATAGCAGCCACCACATCAGTCCATCTCATTGAGGGTCTCCCCCTTTTTCGTTGACCCTTCACTCTACCAAGCATGACATCCTTCTCCAAGGAATGGTCCCTTCTGACAACATGACCAAAATATGTGAGACAAAGTCTGGCCATTCTTGCTTCAAAGGAGCATTTCCTCCAGGACAGATCTATTAATTCTTTTAACAGTCCATGGTACTTTCAGCATTCTTCACCAGCCCCACAACTCAAAAGCATCAACTCTTTTCTGGTCTTCTTTATTCATTGTCCAGCTCTCACATGTATACAAGGCGAATGGAAATATCATGGCTTCTCTCAGGCACACCTTAGTCCTCAAGGAGACACTACATGGTTTAAAATTAGGAAGGGAGTGCATCAGGTTTGTACCCTTTCCCCATACTTGTTCAATTTATGCTGAGCAAATAATCTGAGAAGCTGGACTATATGAAGAAAAAGGTGGCATCAGGATTGGAGGAAGAATCATTAACAACTTGAGATACACTGATGATACAACTTTGCTTGCTGAAAGTGAGGACTTGAGGCACTTACTGATGAAGATTTAGGAACACAGTCTGCAGTATGGATTACATCTCAAGGTAAAGAAGACAAAAATCTTCACAACTTCACCAATAAGAAGCAGCATGATAAACAGAGAAAAGATTGAGGTTGTCAAAGAATTCATGTTGCTTGGTTCTACAATTAAGGCCAATGGAAGCAGCAGTCAGGACATCAGATGATGTGTAGCACTGGGCAGATAGGCTGCGAAGGCACTCTTTCAAGTGTTGAGGAACAAAGATGTCTCCTTGAGGACTAAGGTAAGCCTGACACAGGCCATGATATTTCCAATTGCCTCGTATGCATATGAGAGCTGGACAATGAATAAGGAAGACCAAAGAAGAGTTGATGCTTTTGAGTTGTGGTGTTGGCAAAGAATGCTGAAGGTACCATTGACTGCCAAAAGAACTAATAGATCTGTCCTAGAGGAAATGCTCCTTGGATGTGAGAATGGCCAGACTTCGTCTCACCTATTTTGGTCATGTTGTTTAGTCGCAATTTCCTCAATGTAACAGCCCTCTTTCTACTTCCTCCCTGGAGCCTATCTATTCCTTTCTTCTTCTTTCACTGCCCCTTCTTGCCTTCTGAGCTTTGTTTTGGGTCAAATGCTCCCCTTTTGGTCTCATCTGTCCTTGAGGAAGTGCAGCTGAGATGTTCCTTGGAAGCGAGGATGGCCAGACTTCGTCTCATCTCATTTGGTCATGTTGTCAGAGGGGACCATTCCCTGGAGAAGGATGTCATGCTTCATAAAGTGGAGGGTGGACAAAAGAGGGGAAGGCCTTCGACCAGATGGATTGAAATGGTGGCTGCGACAATGGGATCAAGTATATTCAGGATCATGGACCTGACGAGGGATCTGATGGTGTTTCGTTCTGCTGTTCATGGGGTCACTATGAGTAGGTAGTGACTTGATGACACCTAACAACCACAACATTGAAAACATCATATAACTTGTCTCTTTTATTCTACTAATGTGATGAATTGCATTGGCTGATTTTCAAATGTTAAATAAAGCTTCTGTTCCTGAAATAGGTCCAAAATTTTATTATTAGTATTCTTTTAAATTATCTTCTTGGATTTTGTTCTTTAGTATTTTATTGAGGACTTTTGCATTTCTATTCATGAGAGATATTGATTTATACTTTTTTTGTAATATCTTTGAATTATTTTGTACTATGGAATTGCAGGTTTCATAATATGAAATGTCAAGTGTTCTCTCTTTCTCTAGTTCATAATATACTTTGTATATGTTTGGTATTATTATTTTCTTTATGTTTTTTATCAATATCTGGAAGTGGAATATTCTGTTCATATTTCAATATGAACCTAGTTTCAGCATTCATAAAGGGCTATTTATATTTTCTAATTTGCTTGGATCCATTTTGATAAATTATGTTGTCAAGTAATTTTTCTTACAATCACTGAATTTATCAGTATTTGTTTATCATGATACTTTAGTAATGATCCCTCATTATCCTATCAGTTACTTAAAAGAAATCGTTTTAGTAGTTGAGATTTAATGAAAATTTTTCAGTTATTTTTTTTTTCATCACAAATGGTCTCCACAGTTTCTTTAAATAAGTCAGCTGTAAAAAATTATCCCTTTAAAGATGATGTATCCTTATTTTCCTTTATTATCCTTATTTTTTCTTACACACACACACACACACACACACGTATATATACAACAAAAAAGTCTTAACTATTTTTATTTTATAATTCAGATGCATTAATTACATCAACCTTACTGTGCAATTCTATTATGTCTTGAAGTTTTGTATGTCATGCTTTCTCTCTACTTCTGTTACTCCAGCTAATTGTATGATACATATTAACACAGTATCTTCAAGCCTCTTTCTTTCTTTCTCTCTTTCTATTTGTGATTTGGACGTAAGTTTACAGAGCAAATTAATATTCTATTCAGCTATTTATACACATTTTGTTTTGTAACTTTAACTGCAATTCCCTCAATGTAACAGCCCTCTTTCTTCTTCCTCCCTGGAGCCCATCTATTTTTTTCTTCTTTCACTGTCCCTTCTTGCCTTCTGAGCTTTGTTTTGGGTCAAATGCTCCCCTTTTGGTCTCATATGGTTAATTGTTCTGAGGAGTACATTCCTCCTGAGTGATAATGCTCACTTTATAAGCCTGTCTATAATTTGGCTGCAAGGTGGTTCCTGCGGGCAGGGGGTTCAGTTCCAGGTTTGAAAGATGTGAAAGAGCCATAGTCTCAGGGGTTCCACTAGTGTCTATTGAACCGGTAAGTCTAGACTTTACTATAATTTTGAATTTTATTCTACATTTTTCTGCTATTAGCTTCATGTCTTTCCGTGATCCCAATCAGAGTAGTAGGTAGCAATAGACAGAGACCATCAAATTCATCTTGCCTTAGGGTGGTGGAAGCTGCTATGGTTAACATGGCGTATTAGTCATTTACGCTAAGTATTTTCTTGAGCCTTTGATTTTCTTCATTCTTTTCACTCCAATAGTGAGAGACCAATAGTTACATCTTAGATGGCCAAAACAAAACCCAAATGCACTGGTATCAAGTTGATTTCAACTCACAGTGACCCCCATTGGGCTTCCAAAGCTGTAAATCTTTAGGCAAGTAGATTGCCTCATCTTCCTCCCCACAGAGCATCTGGTAGATTTGAACAATTGACCTTTGGTTAGCAGCCAACTGCCTTGCCCACTATGCCACCCGATATCACCAGGTTTAATGACCTCAGTCACTACTTTCCACAGTAAGATATAGAACATTGTCTTTGTGAACTATGCTATGACAATTGACCTAGTTGTCCCTGGAGATTGAGATCTTAAACTCCTGAACACAGTGACTCATTCCCTCAGAGGATTTACTTTTGGCTAATGTTTTCATAACTTTGTCTCATTTTTGTTCTATGATATACATGGATGTATTTTAGCACATACAAATACCTATGTAGTAATATCTCTGGCAAACCTGTGTTTGTTGATGTGTATACACCCATTTGTTTTCTCAAACTTGCTCAGCTTGTATGTCTGCCTATGTTTCCACTTACAGATTATTATTTGTTATTACTGTTATTGCAGGGTTGTGTATGCAATAGTATTTACCTTTGTTTTATGTAACTTTTGTGTACTTTTCAGGTCGTTCTTTGGCTTGGTCATATTGTGCTGATCTCTCCTTTACAAAATATTTTCATTTACTTCACCCAAGTTAATATTTGTCTACTCCTTAGTTAATGATTTCCTCTCTTCCCCTCCCATCTCTAGTAATTATTATGTTAGACTGGGTTCTCTAGAGAAACAAAAATCAGCAAAGCTTATATATATATAAAGAGAGAAAGAAATTTATCTTAGGAAAATGGCTCACAAATATATAGAAGCGGGCAAGTCCAAAGTCCCTGGAGCAAACGTCAGGCTGGAGGCTTTTCTTAGCTTCCACAACTGCAGGGGCCAAGAAACTCAAGGCTGGTAAGTAGTAGACTGGCTGTTGACTCCAACTAATGATGAATCCAAGATCTCCAGGCCTAACAGTGGACTGCTCATTCATAGACAGTTGTAGGCAGTACAATAGAATCCCGATCCACAGAAGAATGTCTCTCTTCCCAGGATGTCCCTGGGCATCCTGAAAGCAGGCCACACCCCTGGGGAAACTCCCCCTGAACAGATTGGCCACTCAGAACACATCCCATCATGGGAAGAACCACACAAAACTGAGATCCAGCCAAGTTGACACACAGCTCCACCTATCATAGTTCACCCCTTGTCAACTTGGCAGCTGTACACATCTTTTTAACCATATATAATCTCTAAATAAGGACAATTACAGAGTCATATTTGTGCCTAACATGATATGCTAACACACATACAACCAAAATGCATTAACCTTATTTACATTTCACAGTTCATAACAGAAGGAAACAAAAATATTTGATCCACATATGCAATGAAGAAATATAACAATCACAGTCCTCATTTTTGCAGCTGGTCACATGGTCGTAGCTGATATTCAGAACTACCTTCTTCCACCACAAATTCTGTATTTCCCTTGCCTTCAGCAAGCACCTCAGCTGGTCATGGTTCTTTGCCTGGTGGGGTGACCCAAACCTTCATTCCTGAAGGGTCTGGGCCATTAGCAGTCATCAGAATTGGGTTGCTGTAATTTCCCATTGACTTTAACCACAGGGCATGGTAGTACTAAGACACATCCTAAAGAATCTCCTGTATTCTAGACATACTCTTCTTTACCTCCATTATGTAAAGCCAACTCAATTTACCCTTAGTAATCAGGATCTATCACTCTAGATAGTACAGTAATGCCCTTCTTTGTCTGTTGATCCAGAGTCATGAGGAAGCCAAAATGGCCAGGTGGCATTCTTAACTTCTAGTTCAGTGCAATTAGTATTGTGTCTCCAGGTGGGAGTGTTCCTCCCTTTGGGACTAAGATCTCCAGACCCGCAGAGCATAGGGCAGCAGGGACAGGAAGCAAACACATTTTTGAGTGGGTCACTAGGGGTAATAGTGAGTGGTACCACTCCTGTTTCCACCCCTTGGTTCCTGGACCTGTGAATCCTGGCTACTGGAGAAACAGAATCATATATTGGATGCTGGTTTAGAGCATATACAGCCTCTTGGAGAACGTTGCCCCAACCTTTCAAGGTATTACCACCTAGCTGGTGCTGTAATTGTGTTTTTCAGGAGGCCATTCCATTGTTCTATCAAGCTAGCTGCTTCAGGATGATGGGGAACATGGTAAGACCAGTGAATTCCATGAGCATAAGCCCAATGCTGCACTTCATTTGCTGTGAAATGAGTCCCTTGTTCTGAAGTAATGCTGTGTGGGATAACATGATGGTGGATAAGGCATCCTGTAAATGCACGGATGGCAGTTTTAGCAGAAGCATTGCATGCAGGGAAGGTGAATCCATATCCAGAATAAGTATCTATTCCACTAAGAACAAAACATGGTCCTTTCCATGATGGAAGTGGTCCAATGTAATCAACCTGCCACCAGGATGCTGGCTGACCACCCTGAGGAATGGTTCCATATTGCGGACTCAGTGTTGGTCTCTGCTGCTGGCAGATTGAGCACTCAGCAGTGGCGGTAGCCAAATCAGCCTTGGTAAGCAGGAGTGCACGTTGCTGAGCCCATGCATAACCTCTATCCCTGCCACCATGGCCACTTTGTTCATGAGCCCATTGAGCAATGACAGGAGTATCTGGGAAAAGGATGGCTGGTTCTCACTGAATGTGTCATCCTATCCACCTGATTGTTAAAGTCCTCCTCTGCCAAGGTCACTTTTTGGTGGGCATTCACATAAGATACAAATACCTTTACTCCTTTGGCCCATTCAGAGAGATCTATCCACATACCTCTTCCCCATACATCCTTATCACTAATCTTCCAATCATGCTCCTTCCCAGTCCAAGACCATCCAGCTAAGCCATTAGCCACAGCCCTTGAATCTGTATATAATCGCACATCTGGCCATTTCTTGTTCCATGCAAAGTGAACAGCTATATGCACAGCTCCAAGCTCTGCCCATTGAGAGGATTTCCCTTTACCACTGTCCTTTAAGGAAGTCCCCGAAAGGGGCTGCAGTGCTGCTGCTGTCCACTTTTGAGTGGTGCCTGCATATCACACAGAAACATCTGTAAATCAGGCATGAGTTTTCTCTTCCTCAGTCAACTGACCATAAAGAACTCCCCATGAGGCCATACATGCAGAGTGGGACAGGGAAGGTAATGTGACTGGAGTGGAAGCCATAGGCATTTGGGCCACTCCCTCATGCAAATTACTTGTGCTTTCAGGTCCTGCTCAAGCCGGATCTCTGATATACCACTTCCATTTAATGATAGAGTGCTGCTGTGCACCTCCAAGTTTAGGACTCTGTGGGTCAAACTATTCTGATTAGTGTTCTGACTCTGCTGTCCATTATGGTTACCACACCCACCTTGTCTTTGTCAGTTAACTGATGCCAGTTGGCCCCTACTACCATGGGGTCCAATCAGCCCCATCTTAGTGATGTGTTTACATAAAATAACAATCACAGCAGTCTTCAAGGATGCTGGAACTCCCTTCACAAATTTATTCCTCACAGTACTGGTGAAAGGTGTGTCTTCTAGACTCTTCATTTCTGGCTCTAGGGGTCTAATCTGATAAATCCATTCTAACAGGCCAATTTCCCTAAGCCTCTGGACATCTTCTTCTACATTCAACTTGGAAACAATGCATATCATATGAATTCACATTGTGCAGGCCAGAATTTGTCACATGACTCCAATTAATACAAAGAGCTAGGTCACCTAACCTCTTGTCCATCTAGAA
Source organism: Orycteropus afer afer (assembly GCF_000298275.1). Classification (NCBI taxonomy): domain Eukaryota; kingdom Metazoa; phylum Chordata; class Mammalia; order Tubulidentata; family Orycteropodidae; genus Orycteropus; species Orycteropus afer. Next base: position 8,240,793 of record NW_006921702.1, on the reverse strand, counting down.
GGAAAGAATTAGATATTGCTAGATATCTTACCAATATGCTTACCAATATCAGCAATTCCTGACACAATTCTTCTTCATTTGAGTTTGGAAATATGGTAATTTATTATTCTTACAATAAAGTATTTATAGATATATTAAAGATGAAACTGAACAGAAATATACTCACATGAAACTTTTTACCAGTGTATTCATGGTGCTTCTGATGGTGGGAGCTCTGGTAGCATAGTGGCTAAGGCACTTGACTGCTAACCAGAAGGCTGGTGGTTCAAACCCACCAGCCACTCCTTGGAAGGAAGATGGGGCAATCTACTTCCATAGTGATACTGCCTCGGAAACCCAAGAAGGGGTCGCTATGGGTCGGGGCTGACTCAATGGCACACAACAACAACAACAACAACAACTGATCAAAATAGGAAATAATAATGGATAAATAAATAATATTGAAAATTTAATATGCCAGTTATTTAGAAAACTATGATGACTTTTGGCGTAATCCCAAAATATTAAAGTTAAGAATACTTACACTTAATACCTATATTTTTACCAAAATGACTTCTTCCAGAAAACATGATGCTACAATATTTCAAAATTTTGTGCCATAGTATTTTAATATTTGCTTTAAAATTGTGGCTCTATGCATCCTACTTTGCTCACAGGTTATCTTTGGAGAATAAAATGGGAAGTCAATTGTGATCAAAGTCAAGCAATTGTTAATGTTGGTGTAAGACTGGGAACTACGCCACTGGTATTTCAAATGCCAGCAGGGTCACCCATAGTGCACAGGTTTCAGTAGAACTTCCAGAATAAAACAGACTGGGAAGAAGAATGGGTCATCCACTTCTGAATCACTGAAACACTGTATCATATATTTCTGGAAAATTTACTGAATAACAGTGAAACATTGCTTGATTATAGTGCCAGAAGATGAGCCTCTCTGGTTGAAAGTAACTCTAAGTACAACTTGGGAAGAGCTGTCTCCTAAAAGTAGAGTCAACCTTGATGTGGATATAGTAAAACTTTTAGAACCTCCATTTGCTAAAGGAGCATGACTCAAAATTGGAAGAAACAGCTGCAAACATTCACTAATAATTGAAACATGAGTGTATGAAGTATGAATCTAGGAAAATTGGAAGCTGTCAACAAAGAAATGGAATGCATAAATATTGATAGTGTAATCAATCATCAGTGGGTTGAAGTGGATTGGTATTGGCCATTTTGAATCAGACACTCATATGATCATCTATGCCAAGAATAACAAATTGAAGAGGTATGATGTCATGTTCATCATCAAAAAGAACATTTCAAGATCTATCCTGAAGTACAATGAGTGATAGGATAATGTTCATAAGCCTACAAGGAAGACCAGTTAATACTACCATTATTCAAATTTACTCACAAATCACTAAAGCCAAGATGAAGAAACTGAAGATTTTTACCAACTTCTGCAGTCCAAAGTTGACCAAACATGCAATCAAGATGTATTGACAATTACTGGTGACAAGAATGTGAAAGTGAGAAACAAAGAAGAATCACTGGTAGTTGGAAAACATAGCCGTGGTGATAGAAATTGCACTGGAGGTTGCATAATAGAACTTAGCAAGTATGACTTTTTCATTGTTAATACTTTTTTCAACAACACAAATGGTGACTATACAAGTGGACATCAAGAGATAGAATACACAGGAATCAAACTGACTACACAGTGGAAAGAGGCAATGGAGACACTCAATATCATAAGTCAAAACAAGGCAGAGGCTGACTGTGGAACAGACCAATTGTTCATATGTAAGTTTAAGTTGAAGCTGGAGAAAATTAGTACAAGTCCATGAAAGCCAAAATTATGACCTTGATTAAATCCAGCTTGAATTTAGAGACCATAAGAAGAATGTGCCTGATGCATTGAATACCAATGACAAAATTAAGAGCATCATACAAGAAAGCAAAATGTTGTTAAAAAGACAGCAAAGAAAGAAAAGACCAAAATAGATGCCAGAAGTCTCTGAAACTTGTTCTTAAATGGAGAGTAGCTAAAATAAATGGAAGAAATGATGAAACTAAAGAGCTGAACAGAAGCCTTCAAAGGGTGGCCTGAGAAGCTACACTGACATAGCATAGTGAAATGTGCAAAGACCTGGAATTAGAAAATGAAAAGGGAGGAATAGTCTAGGCATCCCTCAATGTGAAAGAACTGATGAAAAAATTAAGCCTTGAGTTGTAACTTGGAAGGATTTTACTGGCAAAATATTGCACAATGCAGGAACCATTAAAAGAAGATGGAAGGAATACAGATTCACTGTACCAAAAAGAATTGGCCAGCATTCAACCATTTCAGGAGGTAGCATATGAACAAGAACCAACGTTATTGAAGAAGGGCAAGCTGCAGTGATGGAATTGGCACAAAACAAGCCTCCAGGAATTGACTGAATAACTACTGTGATGTTTCAACAACAACAAAAAAAAATGCAGCTCTGGAGGTGTTCATTTGTTTATGTCAAGAAATTTGGAAGATAGCTTCCTGGCCAATTGACTAAAAGAGATTCACATTTGTGCCCATTCCAAAGAAAAGTGATCCAAATGAATGTGGAAATTATTGAATAGCATCACTGATATCACACGCAAGTAAAGTTTTGCTCATGATAATTCAAAAACAGTTGCAACAGTATATTGAAGAGGAACTTAAAGAAATACAAGTTGAATTCAGAAAAGGACATGGAACAAAGGATAACATAGCTGATGTCAGGTGGATCTTGTCTGAAAGTAAAGAATACCAGAAAACTTTTACCCTTTGTTCCATTGACCATGCAAAGGCTTTCAACTGTGCATATCATAGCAAATCATGGACAACATTGCAAAGAATGGTAATTCCTGAACTCTTGATTTTACTAATTACAAACATGCACATAGACCAAGAGGCTGATTCAAAAAGAACAAGGGGATAGTCCATGGTTTAAAATCAGAAAAAGTGTGCATGAGGGTTGTATCCTTTCACCATATACATTAAATCTGTATGCTGAGCAAATAATCTAAGAAGCTGGACTGCATGAAGAAGAATGACAAATCAGGATTGTTAGAAGACTCATTAACAACCTGAGATATGCAGTTGACACATTGCTTGCTGAAAGTGAAGATGACTTGAAGCACTTACTGATGAAGATCAAAGATTACACTCTTCAGTATAGATTACACCTCAACATAAAGAAAATAAAAATCCTCACAACTGAATAAAAAAGCAACATCATAATAAATGGAGAAAAGTTTGATTTTGTCAGGGATTTCATTTTACTTAGATCTATAAGCCACACTCTTGGAAGTTGTTGTTGTTGCTGTTATGTGCTGTCGAGTCAGCCCTGACTCATAGCCACCCCTCCTTGGGTTTCCGAGGCAGTATCACTACGGAAGTGGGATTGCCCAACCTTCCTTCCGAGGAGTGGCTGGTGGGTTTGAACCGCCAGCCTTCTGGTTAGCAGTCAAGTGCCTTAGCCACTATGCTACCAGAGCTCCCAGTAGTAATCAAGAAATCATATATCATATTGCATTGAGTAAATAAGATGGGGGAAAAAAAAAAAAAAAACTCACTGCCATCATCAAGTGGAATCCAACTCATAGCGACCTCTCCTTGGGTTTCCTTGGTGGTATCTCTACTGATGTTGATTGTCCAGTCTTCTTTCCAAGAAGTGGCTGGTGGGTTTGAACTGCCAACCTTCTGGTTAGCATTCAAATGCCTTAGGCACTATGCCACCAGAGCTCACTTTTTGAAGTGTTAAAGATCAAAAATGTCACTTTGAAAACTAAGGTTTGCCTAAACTAAGCCATGGTATTTTCAATCATGTCATATGCTTTTGATAGTTGGACAATGAATAAGGAGGATGGGAGAATTGATGTCTTTGAATTGTGGTGTTGGCAAAGAACACTGAAAATACTACAGACTGCCAGAGAAGTGAACAAATCTATCCTGAAAGAAGTGCAGGCAGAATGCTCCTTAAAAGTGAAAATGGTGAGACTTTGTCTCACCTATTTTGGTCATGTGGTCAGAAAGGACTAGTCCGTGGAGAAGGATATCATGCTTGGTAAAGCAAAATGTCAGTGAGAAAGGGGAAGACCTCAACGAAATGGATTGACAAGTGGCTGCAAAGATGGGCTCAGTAACAGCAAAGATGGCAAAGGTCTGGGCACTTTTCTGTTCTGTTGTGCATAGTTGACTCAACAACAACAACATCCAAAGTAGAAAAATAAATGTTAGGAATACTAGTAAAAGTTAAATTTACTCTCTACTATACACACTTTTGTAACTTTTTAACTTTCTATCTCAAATTTATTACTATTTTTTTTTTTATTTTGATTTTGATTTGAGAGAAATTTTATGAAGCAGATTCATTTTACATTCAATAGTTCGTATGCACTGTTTTGTGACTTGGTTACATTCACCAAAATGTAACATCTCACCTCCCACTTCCTCCCTGTGTTTAACATTTCCCTTTGTCCTTGCCTGTGCATTCCATCTCCCTAATTTATCCTTGTGTGAATGCTGTTCTTCTGATCTCCCATGGTTGATGGTTCTAATTAATGTTGCTCAGCCTTTTTATTATTTGGCCAAGACCTAAGCCATGGGAATCAAATCAATTCTAAGCCCCAAGGATGAATCAGGGCCATAGTCTCCAGAATTTCACCTATTTCTATCACTCCAGTAAGCTTGGTCTTTTTTGTGATTTTGAGGTTTGGACCACATTTTTCTCCCAGTTTATCTAGTATTTTCTATTTGGATCCAATTCTAATTGGTTAGCATTGATCCCATTCTAATTGGTTAGCACTGGTAGCCAGGTAACATCTCGTTCTTCTGGTCTTTGGGTGATATATGTTGAGGTTCTCATGGTCCAATAGTCCTTTGGACATTTTCCATGCATCTTTGACTTTCTTCCCTCTTCTTTGTTCAGGACGAGGAGACACTCCAATAGTTGCCATTCAGGTGGCCTCTGAAAAGCCTTTAAGACTCCTCACTACTTACCAAAATAAGATGTAGAACAATATTTTTGTATACCATGTTGTGCCAATTGAGCTTGATGTCCCCCATGACCATGATCCTCAATCCTCTATCCCATGACCTACTCCTTCAAAGTGCTTATTTGTGG
>NW_006921702.1:8234335-8234867 GCF_000298275.1 Orycteropus afer afer | reverse complement strand
ATATATATATTATATATATAATCATATAATAAAATGTGAAAATTAAAACATAGAAAGTTTTATAATTTTTGTTGCAAGAAATTGTGTTTCAGGTAAAGCATACCCTGGGAAGAAATTCGAAACTGTGTTTATTACATTAGTTATATTAACAACAGAAAGTGAAGACATACTTTTCTTTTTCCTCTCTGGTTAGTTGAATATTTTTAATAGCCAAAAAACTTTATTCTAAGAACATTTTTCCCTCCAAATCTTATATTTATTCACTTGTAGAGTGTTAGTGATGGCTGCTGATGCAGTTCAAATGAAAGAGATATTTTAAAACAAGTATTTTAAGCTGTATGAAATGTGGTATATCATATACCTGTATTGGCTTTTCTTTCAAACATAGTTATTTTAAATCATTTTAAAAAGTATATACATTAAGGGATTTTTATTAAAACAGTAACACAAAGAAGCACATTTCATGTTTAAAATTGTGCTACTAACTATCTGGATAATGTTCTTGATATCTTCCCATAATTCATCTGGCTTT
>NW_006921702.1:8221941-8231721 GCF_000298275.1 Orycteropus afer afer | reverse complement strand
GTAGGATTGCCCAACCTTCCTTCCGAGGAGTGGCTGGTGGGTTTGAACTGCCAGCCTTCTGGTTAGCAGTCAAGTGCCTTAGGCACTATGTACATACATGTATATCATGGATTGGTGCTTCCTAAGGTCAATTATAGGAGCTCTGGTAGCATAGTGGCTAAAGCACTTGACTGCTAACCAGAGGGCTGGCAGTTCAAACCCACCAGCCACTCCTTGGAAGGAAGGTTGGGCAATCCTACTTCCATAGTGACACTGCCTCGGAAACCCAAGGAGGGGTCGCTATGAGTCAGGGCCGACTCGACGGCACATAACAACAACAACAACAACAAGGTCAAATATGGATCTCATTGTTCCAATGTGAATTTTTAACTTTACTATTCCATTATTCTTTTCTCTAAAATCATAATTAGATCTTTTTATCTCACCTCTTCATTTTATCCTCTCATAACTTTATGTTCCTGTTTCATGGAGTTAAAATCTTACATTCTCATGAGAATGGCAGTTTCTTAAAAATGTCTTTCTGATTCTTCTAAAAATAATGTTCAAAAATATTCTAACTGAGCCTTTAGAATGAAGTTTCTTTTCCTTATATTATGTTTTATTCCTGGCCCCAATTTCATATTTTTATATTTTTATCCCTGGAAAGACTTGACTACACAAGGTGATTTCCAACAGACAAAATGTATGGCTATGCACTTGCTACTGTTTCTTTCTGTCTGCCAGAGATAGACTGGCATGGAAGTCTGTTGTGTAAATCTGTTCTCCAGATCTAGCAGGTTCCATTTAATGTAACTCTGCGGGACTGATTCTTCCTAGTTTTATTGCCTGACCCTTTATACTGAAGTAGTACATGAAAACCTACAAGCCCTCATATACAATGTTATCAGCCCTCCACTTGTGTCTGTCAGCATTTTATTTCTAGCAAATTTACCTCATATGATATAATACATGATTTGTATTCTACCTCCTGTTATTTTGAGGTCTTAGGTGGTCAGAGATTTTAAGTTTCCCATGAGACAGGGAAAAAAAGTGCCAATGAATTAAATAGGGACAAACAACTGCAGATCATCTACCGGTGATTCAGAAAGGATGAGTTTTTCCTCTGGCTTCAAAAGGTCTTATCACCAATCTGTTCTACACAAATATTACCTATGTTTTAATATGAGAAGTCATCTTAGATTTTGAAAGTTGGTTGCCTGTAAATCTAGTTATTATCTATATATGGCTTATTTTTCATATCTCTTGCTTCATAGGGAGTTGTTACTTGTGAAAATGATAGCTGGATAACTTAGCTGAATGTGGGATTGGTGTACTGTCTATCTCTGACAAAACACATTTTTCTCCTCTTCTCCAGCCACATTTGCCAGAGATTGGGAAGAATTATTCTGACCCCAAATGCCTGGATCCATATATCAGTGCCGTTTGAACTTTAGGAAACTTATTCAACATGACCCTTTCCTCATCTATAATGTGAGGATATTATTAGTACATGTATCTCACCAGACAGTGGTCAGGATTAAACTAATTAATTCAAGAAATAATTTTAAAAATATAGCAAAATATAAGTACCCAATAAGTGTTTGTTGTTATTGTCTTTATTTACTCTCATGGATAATGTTTGATGTTTTCAATAAATCCTCTTGCATTTCCTCTCAGCAAACAGACCCCAAATGCCATCTTTGGATATGGCAACCCAGAGTAAATAAAACATTGGCCAACCTCCTTGTGGCTAATTTTAGTCATGTGACTAACTTCTAGCCTAGAAGGTGTGTACGGAAATAATGTATGCAGTTTCTTGGAAGTGGTGTTTATGGGAAGAGTCCTACACTTCTTTTTCTTCTTCCCATTGTCTGGAATGTAGACTTCATGACTTGAGCTCAAGTACCTACCTTGTGCCATGCTCATGAGATGAAACAGTAAGGTAGAGGGACCTGGAGTTTCTCTACCCACACTGTCCAGTATTGCTGACCTCCATATTTTATGTGACAGAACAATTTTTTTCCCCATTTAAACCACATTTTATTGGTGGTGTTTCTTCTATTTTTTGTTTGTTTTGTTTTATTTTGTTTTGTTTTTTTTGCTATATGCAATAGAAAATACTATTACCAAACCAAAACAATAAGATTACTTTACTTTTTCTAGTCTTTTTACTTTGTGCTTATGCTTCAATTTTATTTGTTTGTTTTTAATCTCTAGGCCAGACTTCTCTGATCTTCAAACCCTTATATCCAACAGCATGCTTGGTGTGTCCAAACAGGTTTTCCAAAGACATTTCGAATTCCACATACACAAAACTAAGCAAGTGGTTATTTATTGCCCTGTTTCTAAATCTAGTACTCTTCTAGGATCCCCTCAGTTTACGGTACCACATCTGTCTTACATAAGCTAGAAACTTGGGGAATCTCACTGTTATAATCCCCTTATTTTCTATATTTAAGCATTTATAAAGTTTTATTCATTCTAACTACAAAATATCTCTCAAAACTTCCCAAGTATCTTCATTTAATCCACAATCATTCAAAATTTAACTTCATGAATTACATGAGTTCTGTACATCCCTAAGCACTTCCCATTCATAATCTCATGCTTTGTAAGGTAGTCAGTCTCAAGACATAAATGGCAACAAAGAATCCCTGCTGTCTTCTACCAACTAGTAGGCCCCAATTTACAACATATTCAAGTTATGATTAATCACACTTGTGATCATCTGCTTTTTTATGTTTGTGTGCTTTTATGAATGTATGTATTAAATATATATCATCTGTAAATTTATATGTAATGTTTCCAATCCCAAAAGAAATTAATTTTATTTATAAAGAAACTGATAATAAAAGGCAATAAAATGAAAACTAAAAAAAAGAAAAAAACAACAAAAATGAGGTATCCACCTTACATAAGAAACATCTTATCATGGAGTCATAAGAAAAGAATCCCATCCTAAGATGGGGACTACCTGTATTTCCTTCTGTTCAATAACATATACAGTATTCTGTCATTTGTAAACTCAGTACCAGTTCCAATTTCTGCTGAGTCAGGGATTTTCAGTTGTAAGTAAGAAAAACTAACTATAAATCAGTGTATGAAAAATGAGAATTCGTTGGCTCACATAAATCAGCATCATGTGCAAGTGGATCTGAATGCTCACAGAAAGTCATCAGGTTCTAAAAAATCCCATTTCTTAGATCTGCTTGCTTAGATCTGTGCTCTCCATGTATTAGGCACAATTATGTCATTATTGTAGTTCATGTGGCAGAAGGGTAGATATACTCTCAGTATGTTTGTACTAACTGCACATCCAAAAGAACACTGACTTTAAGTGAATCATATAATCATTCCCCCTTAAGCATCATACTTGTCTGGTGTTAGAGTAGCTGGCTCAGGCTGCTCATTTGTCATTACAGCCCATGATGAGGCGTAGTTCTCTGCTGATGGAATTGATTCACAGAGAAGTAGGTCCCAAAATGAAGTGAAGCAAGGGGGACAGAAAAGCAAACCCCTAGCCAAACTGATGTTGTTGTTGTTAAGTGACACTGAGTCCTTTCCAACTCATAGAGACCTTAGGCATAGCAGAACAAAACACTGCCTGATACTGAGCCAGCTCCATGATTCTTGCTACACTTGAGCCCATCACCACAGCCACTGTGTGAATCCACCTCATTGAGGGCCTACCCCTCTTTTGTTAACCCTCCACCTTACCAAGCATGACATCTTTCTCCAGGGATTGATCCCTTCTGATAACATGACCAAACTATGTGAGGTGAAGTCTGGCCATTCTAGCTTCCAAGGAGCGTTCTGGCTGCACTTCCTCCAGGACATACCTGTTAGTTCTTTTATCAGTCCCAGGTACTTTCAGCATTCTTGCCAACAACACAGCTCAAAAGCATCAACCCTTCTCTGGTCTTCCTTATTTATTGTCCAGCTCTCACATGCATATGAGGCAATTGAAAATACCATGGCTTGGGTCAGGTGCACCTTAGTTCTCAAGGAGACATCTTTGCTCTTTAGCATTTGAAAGAGGTCCTTTGCAGCTGATTTGCCCAGTGCTATATGTTGTCTTATGTCCTGACTGCTGCTTACATTGGCATCGATCATAAAATCAAGCAATGTGAAGGCTTTGACAATTTCAATCTTTTCTCCATTTTTCATAATGCTGCTTATAGGTCCAGTTCTGAGGATTTTTATTTTCTTTTTATTGAGATGTAATCCATACTGCAGACTGTATTCTGCAATCTTCTTCAGTAAGTACTTAAAGTCATCTTCACTTTCAACAAGCAAAGTTGTGCTGTCAGTGTATTGCAGGTTGTTAATGATTCTTTCTCCAATCCTGATGCCATGTTCTTCTTCATATAGTCCAGCTTCTCAGATTATTTTTGCTCAGCGTACAGATTGAATAAATATGGTGAAAGGATACAACATTCACACACTCCCTTCTTGATCTCAAACCATGCAGTGTTCCCTTTTTCTGTTTGAATGACAGCCTCCTGGTCTATGTACAAGTTCCTCATGAGTACAATTAAGTGTTCTGGAATACCCATTCTTCTCAATGTTATCCACAATTTGTTATGATCCACACAGTCAAATGCTTTTGCATAGTGAAGAAAACACAAGCAAGCATCTTTCTGGTATTCTTTGCTTGGAGCCAAGATCCATCTGACATCAGCAATGATATCTCTCATTCCACGTCCTCTTCTGAATCCAGCCTGCACCTCTGGAAGTTCTCTGTCAATATACTGCTGCAACTGTTTTTGAATTATCTTCAGTACGATTTTACTTGCATGCAATATTAATGACATTGTTCAATAATTTCCACGTTCTGTGGGATCACCTTTCTTTGGAATGGGTACAAATATGGATCTCTTCCAGTCAGTTGAGCAGGTAGCTGTCTTCGAGATCTCTTGGCATAACCCAATTAGTGCCTCCAGTGGGGCATCTGTATGTTGAAACATCTCAATGGGTATTTCATCAATTCCTGGAGCCTTGTTCCTCACCAATTCTCTCAGTGCAACTTCGACCTCTTCCCTCAATATTATTGGTTCTTGAACATATGTCACCTCCTAAAATGGATGAAGATCAACAAGTTTTTTTGGTACAGTGACTTTGTGTATTCCTTCCATCTTCTTTTGATGCTTGCTGCATCATTTAATATTGTCCCATAGAATCTTTAAATATTGTGATTTGAGGCTTACAATTTTTCCTTAGTTCTTTCACCTTGAGAAATGCCAGGCATGTTCTTTCCTTTTGGTTTTCTAACTCCAGGTCTTTACACATTTCATTATAGTAATTGGCTTTGTGTGCTCTAGCTGCTCTTTGAAATCTTCTGTTCATTTCTTCCATTTCCATTAGCTACTCTTCATTCAAGGGCAAGTTTCAGAGTTTTTCTGACATTCATTTTGGTCTTTTCTTTCTTTCTCATATTTTTAATGACATCTTGCTTTCTTCATGGATGATGCTGTTTATGTCATCTCACAATTCTGGTTTTCAGTCATTGGTGTTCAATGCATCAGATCTATTATTTAGATGGTTTTTAAATTCAGGAGGGATATATTCTAGATCATATTTTGGCTCTCATGGACTTGTTTTAATTGTCTTCAACTTCAAGTTGAACTTGCATATGAACAATTGATGGTCTGTTCCACAAGCAGCTCCTGGCCTGGTTTTAGCTAAAGATATTTTTCATTGCCTCTTGCCACAGATGTAGCCAATCTGATTCCTGTGTATTCTGTCTGGTGAAGTCCATGTGTATAACTGCCATATGTGTTGTTAAAAAAAAAAAAAAAAGTTCATTTGCAATGAATAAGTCATTGGTCTTGCAAAATTCTATCATGAGATCTCCAGCATTATTTCTGTCACCAAGGTCAGATTTTCCAACTATCAGTGATTCTTCTTTGTTTCCAACTTTTGCATTCCAATCACCAGTGATAAGCAAAACATCTTGATTGCATGTTTGGTCAATTTCAGACTGCAGAAGTTGATAAAATCTTCAAGTTTGCTCATCTTCTGCTGGGTTGGTTGGTGCATAAATTTGAATAAGAGTTAACTGGTCTTCCGTGTAGGTATATGGATATTATCCTATCACTGACACCATTGTACTTCAGGACATAACTTGAAACATCTTTTGGGATGATAAATGCCACACCATTCCTTTTCAATTTGTCATTCCCAGCATAGTAGATCATATTATTGTCTGATTCAAAATGGCCCAAACCAGTCCATTTCAGCTCACTAATGTCCAGGATATCAATCTTGATGTGTTCCATTTCATTTTTGACAATTTCCAATTTTCCTATATCCACACTTCATACATTCTATGTTCCAATTATTAATGGATGTTTGCAGGTGTTTCTCCTCAATTTGAGTTGTGCCACGTCAGCACATGTAGGTCCTGAAAGGCTTACTTTATCCATTTCTTTATGGTTGGTCCTAATCTAATGAGACAGCTCTTTCCCAGTCCTATTTTGAGTGCCTTGTAACCCAAGGGGTTAGTCTTCCTGAACTGTCAGATAATGTTTCTAAGCTACTCATAAAGTTGTCCAGTAAGTGTCAGACAGTGTTTCTCTGCTATGTGTAAGGTTTTCCCTGAACAATTTTTGGGAAGCAGATGTCCACCTTCTTCTTCCTAGTCTGTATTAGTCTGTAAGCTGCGTTGAAACCTGTACACCACGTGCAACTCTGCTGGCATCTGACACACCAGTAGCATAGCCTCAAGCCTCACAGCAACGTAGAAGCCTCACAGCACGACAAACCAACAGACAAGATTGTCTCCCTTGGCAGTTGGAAAAGTGATAAAAAATTATAATTGAGACAGAGATAACTGCATAAAACCTAAAATAAAATTTCAAATTGTTTCCTATGGAAAGGGAGCAAAATTTGGAATATATAATATGAGCTCTGCTTTTTATTAAAAGTCCATCTGCTGATATTTGATATTTTACTATATGCATAGGCTGCTTCAATAAACATTTTAAAATGAAAGTAATAAAAAATGTTTGGGGTGGTATATAATTCCAACATCAAATATGTATATATACATATAGTGCAGATCTAATTAGAAAACATGTTTTTACATGTACAGTGTTAAATTTGCTGAATATTAAGAAATTTAACAACTATATAATTTAAGGCAAAATGTAATTTAAGGCTTTGATGTTGGCTTTCAGTTTTCCTAAGAACAGTACCTTAATAATACAGTAATGCTCATTCTGAATCCTGTAAAGAAAGTAAAAAAATAGAAAATGATGAACCAATCCCAAATAGGATTACAGTTGTAAGATAAAATTAATTAAAATACAAGAAAATTAAATTCAATGATATATTAAAAAATAATCTGCCAAGCCTAAGTAGGATTTAAACCAAATATGCAAGGCTAACTTTAGATTTAAGAATCTTTTTCTATAATACATCAAATCAATTGGCATCATCCAGTATTTCAAAAGTCATTGAATACAATGAAATGCCCTTTCCTGATTTAAAAAGAGATAAGCAAATGTAGAGAGTCCTGTCTATCTGAGGGGAAACTCCTTTTCCTCCCTAAGGTGTCATTTGGGGAAAATCCTCACTTCTGACTTCCCCTATGTCCACTAGTCCATTTTGGCAGAAGCTGCAGAAATAACAAAGCACAATGACTCAATTCCTGTATCTGGGAAGAAGAAAAGCAAATGAGAAGTTAAACAACAACAAACAGACTACCTGAAAAGTTGGAATATACACAGTAGGGAGTTCTGGTAAGGTGGCAGAACAGGTAGAAAGACTGCACAGACCCTCTTTAATAAAGAAAAGGGGAACCAGTTAACACAGATACAGAAGATAATCCTGGGCCCCTCAGCTTTGAAAGGGAGAATATAGAAGTGGACTAAACTCCAACTAGCAGAAGAATTTGCATGAAAACACCACAAGGAGACATACGAAACTGTGGTCTGGCAGCAATCTTGACAGCACAGACAGCTTGGATATTGCTGAGTGGTGGTAGGACCTAAGAATTAACCTAAAAATCAGCCCTGCTAGCCAGGGACTGCACAGAGGACTGCACTGGTGGCTGGTGAATAAAAAGGGAAGCAGTGAAGAGAAATGCAGGCTGAGCTGTGGACTTTGCCTGTGTGAAGGGCACAGCCATTTTGAATCTTTATAAGAGGTTTAATTTTGGATATTTAAAGAGACAGTGTTCTCCCAGATTCCAGGAACTTAAGAACAGGCTCCACTTGCCAGGAACTGAAAGGTCATTCTGGACCCAGATGACTAGAAAGGTGTGACATTCCCCTGGTTACTCTTATACCCCACACCCTCTTGGTGAATAGAGGTGTGGCCAACCCTCACTCTCACCCACCTTCTGGGCTGGCAGGAATTCCATCCCAGTCTGTGTGCTCTCACGGAGACTGGGTGCCTTGTACCACACCACCCAATGGTTTTTCTTTAGTTTGTTTTTGTCTGCTCTAAATCTACCATATTTTTGTCCTATTTACTGTTATTCTTTATTCTTCTCCTCCAAGATTCCAGTTTTCAGCTTTTTTGTCCCCTGTTCCTGATTGCATTTTTTTTTTTTTTTGCTTTCTCATGGATAGCCTTTTTACTTGTATTTCTTTTACATTTTTCACATTTCTTTCTTCATTATTCTCTCTCTCTACCTTTTTTCTCTTATTGTCCTCTCCCTAGAAATCAATAATAGGAAGATCAATGGAAAAAGAGTAAACACATGGAAAAAGAACAACACCCTCCTTAAGACTGGGTAAGAGAAGAAATAAAAACTGAAATTCAAAAATTCCTTGAATCAAATGAGAAGGAAAACACAACATACCAAAATCTTTGGGACACAGAAAAAGCAGTGATCAGAGGCCAATTTATAATAGTAAATGCACACATCAAAAAAGAAGAAAGAGACAAAATCAACACTTTAAACCAACATCCCCAACAATTAGAAAAATAACAGCAAGAAAAACCTACAGTCATCAGAAGAAAGGAAATAATAAAGATTCTAGCATAAATCAATGAAACAGAAAATAGAAAGGCAATAGAAAAAATCGACAAGACCAGAGGTTGGTTTTTTGATTGCATTGTATTAGTCCATTATTGTAAAAAGTCAAGGAAAGGTTTATTTTTGGAAGGAAATTTTCTTTGTTGGTTACCAGTGGTGGGAGGGGAAAGGAGGGAACATTGTTAGATAGGTAGAGATAAGTATTGATTTGAGTGAAGAGAAGGGCAATGTACCAAATGTGAGTGATCAACATGGTGGCATTGAGGAAGAGGAAAACATAGAGTGGTACATAGGAGGTACACACAATAAAGATGAACACTTTTGCACACACAGTACTGCATTGTCAGTGAAGACAAACATGGGTAGATGGGTGGATAGATGGGTGGAGAGGCTGAGCTATTATGTATGTCTATGAAGTGGGGAATGTACCCAAGACCATGTATAGGATTGGCAGAAAATGGTTCTATAAATGTATTTGTATGATCTGTAATAATTCCCAAGTTTATAGTACAGCTGACAAGGGACAAGTTTGAAGTCACTTCTTGATCACAGCCAGCTACCTAGAGGGAGTGACTAGTTGATCCTGTGGGCTCGGGACCATAGTCACAGAGGACATCATGCTCAACTGGCATAACATAATACATAAAACATTGTTCCACCTCCTACTTTGGTGAGTAGCAACTGGCATCTTCAAAGCTTGCAAGCAGCCATCTAGATGCAATGATGGGTCTCTCCTCATCCAAAGCAATGAAGAATGAAGAAAACCAAAGATTCATGGAAATAATTAGTGCTAGTGACTGCTACACCATGCAATC
>NW_006921702.1:8201896-8203054 GCF_000298275.1 Orycteropus afer afer | reverse complement strand
AACAACATGTGGTGGATTACATTGATAGTTTTTCTGATGTTGAACCATTCTTACATATCATGTATGAATCCCAATTTGTCAGGATGCATTATTTATTTATTTATTTTTTATATATTGTTGGAGTCAGTTGGCTAGGTTTTTTTTTTAATATTTTTGCATTTATGTTCATGAGGGATCTTGGTCTGTAGTTTTCCTTTTTAGTGATGTCTTTCTGTGGTTTGGGTACTAGTGTTTTACTTGCTTCATAAAATGAGTTTGGGAGTATTCCCTCTTTTTCTATGTTCTGGAATAGCTTCAGTAGTATAAATGTCAACTCTTCCCTGAATATTTGGTAAAATTCTCCAGTGAAGCCACCAGGGCAAGAAATTTTCCTTGTGGGGAATATTTTATGACCTGTTCAATTTCTTCTTTTGTTATGGGTTTATTAAACTATCCTATCTCTGAGTGGAATAGGTTAGGTAAGTGTTGTGATTCCAGACATTTGTCCTTCTTTTCTATGTTCTCATATCTGTTTGAGTACAGTTTTTTCATAATATTCTGTCAGTATCTTTTATTTCAGTTGGTTCTGTTGTGATGACACCCTTATGTTTACTATTCTTGTAACTTTCATCTTCTCTTTCTTTTCTTTTGTTAAATTTGCCAATGATTTGTCAATTTTGTTAATCTTTTCAAAGAACCAGCTTTCATTTTGTTGATTTTCTATATATTTTTTCTGTCTCATTTTCTGTTTCATTTATTTCTGCTCTAATCTTCATTATTTCCTTACTTCTAGATACTGTAGGATTCTTCTATTGTTCTTTTTCTATTTTGTGGGGATCTTGAGTTAGAATGTTGAGTTTGTTTCTTTCCTCTTTTTTGATTTATGCATTTATTGCTATAAACTCCCCTCTGAGTGCTGCTTCCACTGTCCCATAAGTTTTGGTATGATGTTTCTTAATTCTTGTTTGATCCTTGGGATTTTTGTTGTTATTGTTTCATAGTTTATTTTTTCTATTTTCCAGTAGTTTTTGAGCAGTGCATTGTTCACCTTCCACATTTGATGTTTTTTTTTTCTTTAATCTTCCTATTATTAATTTCTAATTTTATTGCATTGTGGTCCAAGAAGATGCTTTGCCATATTTCACAGCTTTTTGCTTTTTTTTTTTTTTTTTTTTTTTT
>NW_006921702.1:8174049-8201599 GCF_000298275.1 Orycteropus afer afer | reverse complement strand
AGCACTTTCATTGGGTGCACAGATATTTATTATCTTACTATTTTCTTTGTCAATTGACCCTTTCAGCATCATATAGTGTCCTTCTTTGACTCTCATGTTGTTTTTCACCTTAAAGTCCAAATTAATATTTGGACAAATATTTGGCAAATTAATATTGCCACTTCTTCTCTTTTTTGGTTACTGTTGGCTTGGTAAATTTTTTTCCACCCGTTAACTCTTAATTTGTTTTTATCTTTATGTCTAAGGTGGGTCTGTTGTAGGAAGCATATCCATGGGTCTTCTTTCCTTATCCAGTCTGCCAATCTCTTTCTATTGATTAGTGCATTTGGTCAATTCACATTGCATATATTAATGAGAGGTATGAATTGATTGTTCTCACTCTATTGTGTTTTTTTGTCATATTGTTGGAGTTTCCTTGGTCCTTATACTTTTCTGTGCTGAGTTCATTTTGTTGTCAAGTGTTTCCTCTCTTTTCTTCTTTATTGTTAGTATTGTTCTTTCTGAACCTGTATGTTTTCCTTCCTTCTGGATTTGCTTAGGGGGATTGTTAATTTTCTCTGTGGTTATCTTAGAGTGAATTCTTGTCATTATATTTTTGGAACAGTCTGTTCTATGAATACATTGTCCTGTTTCTTCTCCATTTTGAAGTTTGTACCTGGAACTTTTATTCCCTCTAATTGGTCAGTTGCTGTTGTCATGTACAGATTGACTTCCTTGATTTTTAGTGTACAATGTTTTTTGGTCTTATTTTGAGTATCCATCTCTGATTTGGTTTTAGTGTTGATGTCATGTGTCCTGACATTTTTGTTTCTGTTGTGGGTTCTCTATTGGAAGGACTTCCTTAAGCATTTCTTGTAGGGTTAGTCTGGTTTTCACAAAATCCTTTAATTTCTGTTTGTCTGAGAATATCTAGATTTTGCCCTCATATTTGATGGATAATTTGGCTGGATATAAGATTCTTGGTTGGAAGTTCTTTTCCTTCAGTGTTTTATATATGCCATCTGATTTCCCACTTGCCTGCATGGTTTCTGCTGAGTCATTAAAGCTCAGCCTAACTGTGTGATTATTATAAGTAATAATTATTTTGTCTTGAGCAGCTCACAAGATTCTTTCTTTTTCTTTGGTTTTGAAGAGTTTTATTATATGCTTTGGTGTTTTTCCCTTGGGATCTACTCTGTATGGCGTTCTTTGAGCTTCTTGGAAAATATCTTTTTTTCCTTCATAATATGGGGGAAGTTTTCTGTCAGAAAATTTCCACAATTTTCTCAGGTTTTTTTTTTTTTTTTTTTTTCTCCTCTTCTTGTTCTGGAATTGCAAAGAGGTGTATGTTGTTTCTTTTCATGCCATCTGCTATTTAGTAAATTACATAGTGTAGTTTTCCTATTCATCAGTCTTTGTAAACTTCATGGTGGAATTTTCTGTGAGCAACTTGGTAGCTCCTGATTGTTAAAGTTATCCACTTGGGGTATTTCTGTTGAACTAGCACAAAGCAATCTTCTGGGAAGTTTGATCTCTCTCAGGTGTATAGAATTCAGAGTTGGGATTAAAGAATGTGCACTCTTCCAGGCTCAAAAGAGTCCTTCTAGAAGCAAATGGAGTCTCTTTGACTACTGACTGAGAAAATCATACTACTGAGAGAAACACACTCCTGAGAGACACACATTACTGAGCGAGAGACACAGAGAGACATATACTTCTGGGAGAGAAACTGAGAGAGACTTTTGGCTGAGAGATGGTGGGCTGAGAGAGACTGAGCAATGTTTCTGAACTTTAATTGTAGCCTGGTGTTTCCCTAATAAACCCCATAATCTTTGAGTTCTGTGTGGCCACTGTAGTGAATTATCAAACCCAGCAGAGAGGTAGTGGGTGCTGAAAGAGAAATGGTTGGTGTCAGAGTTGATGAAAAGACTGGAGGGAGCCAGCATATCTGGCCTCACAGGAATAGGCCTTGGGCTATTGATGGTGATTCTGTCTTCTTCTTTTGGGGTTAGAGGAGGTCAGAAGATGCAGCTTCCTTGCTCTTTTGACATATAATTCTTAGGTTCTCTTCATTTCTCTTAAATCTTTGTTCTGATTCTTCTTCATACAGGCTCATGTCCTGTATGACTGAATTTATCTTCTGGATTTCTAACTGCTGTTTTTGTATTACTTCTGATTTTGTATTAATCTTGTTATTTTGTTCTTGGATAGCTTTCCTGAGTTCTTCCAAGGTACTGTCTGTGTTCTCCTTGATTATATTTGGGGTTTCCTTAAGCTCTTTAGAGTTCTATAAACACACCTTCTAAATTCCTTCTTGAATAATTCTATTGCCTCTTCTTCCTCCATGTTTAATTCCTCTTGTTTGGGATTTTATTCTACAGTCTTATCCTGTTTTTTATTTTTCTTTGATGTGAAGTTGCCTGTTGTTTCCTAGACTTTTTGAATTTGTCTTTAACTGTTAGTTATGTATTGGTTTGTTTTGTCTTGGTTTTATTATTTAATATTTTTGGAAAAGTGGAACTTGTGTACTTTATAATATATATAGATAGATAGATAGATAGATAGAAATAGATAGATAGATAGATAGATAGTTGATAGATAGATAGATAGATATAAATATATATGAATTCAGGTGTGCTGGTTTCTCTGCAGGTATTTTTTTTTTGTGACAATGGAATCACTGTGGGGAATGTGGATGCAGGTCTCTGTTTGTCATGAAGGGATGTTAAGATTCAATCTGGCAAGTGTTGTGGTGGCTTAATGTGTTTTTTCTTTTGAATGAGGTTGGGGATTACTGGGGAAAGGGGGAAAAAAAGGGGGAGGGTAGCTCCAAGATACCAAGAGCCATTTCCAGGGCTTTGAGTGGGCTGCTAATGATGATGTTATACTGTTATTCACAGGCCCACAGCTCAATTTTGGCAAAGACTCCAATTGTTAGGGGGCTGCCATTTTCTGCCAGGTTCAGACAGTCACAAAAATCCCACTCTGCAGGCCTCTCTGTGCCAAAAAGCTGACCCCCAATAACTTCTTTCCAGGATTAGGTTGCATTTTACATTGAGTTGTCATGAGTTGGTGAAGTTAACAACAGCAAAGTTTTATTAGGATGAATGGGGAAGACTATTTTCAACAAGGTTTATAAGAAAGGAGATGTGATCCAATCAAAGCATCTAATTTATAATTTGTAGCTTTCGATTCATGGTAAAATAATATAGAAGGTTTTCTATAGAGGTGAAGTATACTCCAGGTTTACCCAAGTGTCCTAAAAAAAAGACAAACACTTGACCTCTGAGTATGTATATTCAAGTTGTGGATAGCAGGTAGAATCTTCTGATACCTTATGACCAAAGACTTAAAATAAATTTGGAGATATAATAAGAAACTGTGTATTCCTTAAATAAGTATCATTTGGCTCACTATATACCTACTGTTGAGCTACAAATGAAAAAAGAATATAAGACCCCTCAGTACATGAGGAACACACAAGTGGAGGGAGGGCACCTGCCATGCATGAAGCAATGAATTAAAAATACACAATGAAACAATAATTGAATCTAGAAATGACAAACAAATGGTGGTGAAATGAGTGTAGTGATAGGAAATATTGCCTGGAAGAGCCTTTTTGAATATTTACACAAAAATTGGTCTGTTCTTAGGTTTACTTTATTGTTTCTCAGAATTTCTTTCAATATATCATCTTGTGGATATAAAACTGATATTGAAGTAGTATCTCATATACTCTAACTTCACAAGAGGAGAAAAGGATCAGCCCAAGGCTAATCCCTATGAAGCAGAGGTCAGACATGAGTCTACCTTTCCTTTTCATGAATTCTAACACCAGCTATCCCTCCCATGGCACTCTCTACTGCTCTGCTGGGTTTGATAATTGATTGCAATGGCCACACAGAACTCTCCAACAATACCATTATGGGGTTTATTAGGGAAGTAACAGGTTATAATTCAGGATCAGGAGTGCTCAAGATAGAGTTCTTCCATCAGGCCAGATTTCCGTCAGCTGTGTCTGAAGGTAGGTCTATCTAGCCTTTGGTCCCTTGCCTTAGCCTCTGCCATGTTTGGGTAAGTGTTACAAAGCCCTTTTAGCTCTATTGATAAATGCCTAAAGGCATCTCATTCTGCCTACAAGCCTCCTGCCTGAAAGTTCTCTATTTTCTTGCTTCATGAGGCTGAAAGCCCACTGCTCTTTCTCCTGCTAGTCTTGTGGTTCTGTGGCCTCTGTTGCTGCCATTTCTTTGCCACTGTTTCTCTTTATTCCTTACCATCTCTTGTATCACAGCTCTCTGTCCCCTGAATTAAGGAGCTTTAGTCAGGGATCTCAGGCCCAAAGACATGTTCCACTTCTGGCTCTATTCTTGCCAGTTGTGAAATTCCCCCTAATTCTCCTTCTGAGATGTCTCATTTTAAGCCTAGATAAAACTGACCATTCCCCATATTAGTTTCATACACCTTATTTGCATGTTTATAGTCCAATAGGATAAACCAAAACAAACAAACAAATTCACTGCCATCAAGTCATTCCCAACTCTCATAGCAACCCCTCCTTGTATTTTTGAGGTGGTATCACTACAGAAGTAGATAGCCCAATCTTCCTTCTGAGGATGACTGGTGGGTTTGAATTGCCAGTCTTCTAGTTAATAGTCAAATGCTTTAGGCATTATGCCACCAGAGTTCCTTATAGGGATATGTAAAAATAATATATTATTTTTAGGCTACATCATAAAATGTACTTTGTACATTCCTAATATATATTTTAATTTTTTAGAATATTCTAGTATATAAAAAAATTATAAAGTTCATAGAGGGTCCCCTTATATCCCACATCTAGTTCCCCTTATCATTAACATTTTACATTAGTGTAGTTTATTTGTCACAATTGATGAGCACATATTGATATATTATTGTCAAGTAAAGTATATATCTTTTTTCATATTTCCTTTGTTTTCACCTTATATACTTCATGCCTGTATCCTATCTGTGATACTACACTACACTTAGTCATTATATCTTCTTAAGCTTCTCTTGGCTATCACATTTTTTCAGATTTTTTTTCTTGTTTTTGACTTCTTTGACTATTCAGGAATTATTGCTATATTCTAGAATGTCCCATAAGCATAAATTCTTAGTGGAATTTGTATGATGTTTTTATCATGATCTGACAGTTTTAATGGACTTTGGGTACTGTGTTATTTTTGTAAAGCTGTCATAAAAAAATTACTACAAATTATGTAGCTTAAAACAACAGAAATGTACTCTCTCATACTCTGTAGATAACAAGTCCAAACACAACATACCAGCACTGCTCATTCTCTCTCTGAAGGATCTGATGGTAAATCTCTTCCATGTCTTCATTCAGCTTCAGATGTTAGCAATCCTTGGTTTCCTTGGCTTGTAGACACAGCAGTCTAGTATCTGGATTAAAGACCTACTTTTGCCTCATAAAATTGTTTCTACAACAACCATGATTCTAAGTAATGTCATATTCTAAAGTGTTGGGAAGAACATAAGTTTTAGGAGAACACTAATCAACCCATTGCAGAGAGAAGATGACAGAAATGAAATACCATTATCATAACATCATACAAATGGTTCATATAACCAGGATGCCTTATTACTATCAGCAAGGTGTTAATTTTAATCAACTGATGATGTAATATTGGTCAACTTTTTCCACTGTAAAGTTACTCTTTTTTTATCCTTAATTTTGCATTTTTGGAAAGAAGACTCTATGCATAACCTACACAAGTGAGGAGTTATGCTCCATCTGTTTCATACCATCAGGGAACAACATCTCTTTACTTGCTTTCATAAAAAGGACCAAGTAAATAAGCAATAACCAGCACTATAAACACACACAAACTAAGAATTTCAGAGACTAGCAGTTTTTCCTGAAGCTTTCAGTACTTGGGATGAATATACACAGCAACAACAACAACAACAACAACAACAACAACAAAAACTCAACTTAAATATGGGATGTACTTTTCCTTTACTTTTTTCACCACTCATGACAGCGTTGTTGTGCCAGCCCAGCTGTGGCCCCACCAATATTTCAACATGTTGAAAATTGCTTTTCCCCTCTCATTTTGTACTCCAAAGTTTGACCTACTGCCTTCACACCAAATTCTTCATCTTCTATTGTTATGCAGTAAAATATAGCTTGTACCCTGAGAATTACATTTGGATGCATCTATCTCTCTATTTTGCTCTGTAGACAACACGATTTACTCTGTTAGAATCATAAGAACAACAGAAAGCCTGAAGTTAGCTCTAACTGGCTACTGGAACATGATCCCTTCCCCTTGGAAGGCATTTATATTTACAAATGTGTTTTTCCTCCAGTACACTTCAGTTTGGTGTGGCACCCTGAAATTATTTGAGATAGTGCTTTTCTATCTCTGTACCTCTGTCCTTTGGTAGAAGGCTATAAAGGGAACAATCCCAAATGAGTTTTGTGAAGCTAGAGCACAAGTGCTGCTTTCAGTGGGACCAGTGTGGTTCTATTTCTTTTCCTAAGAACCTATGAGTGTCAAGGACACCCATACACTTACTTCCTAGGAAAATTCATCCTTTATCTGTATTGAATCTCACAGTTTCAGTTGGTTACATTTCCCCATGAATAAGACCCTATCTATGTCTAATCATTCAAAAATGCTTCAAATATTTTGGACTATTAATAACAACCTTCTACGATTTCCCAAGTTTTCTTAACATTTGAAATGTTTTGCATTTATTTTAAAGAAAGCAAAGAAGAAAGAGCTTCTGAGCTGAAATTTCTTTTTATTAAAAAAAAATGGGATGGGAGTTTTGGGAAACTGACTATAATAACAGCATATATTTTAATTATATAAATCAGAAAGCTATCACTTTATTTCTAGAATATTCATTAATGAATGATTTGAATAATGCTGTGAACTTAAAATATGTATTAGATTTCTAAATTTATATTAACATCCAATTGTCACAATCAATATTCTTACATAGAATAAGGTACAACTGTATAGATATATCATGTGGAAATTTAAACAAAAAATATATTCTAATATCTGATCTGCACTTATTATGGAAATTGTAATACAAAAAAATTGTTACAACAAATATTTACAAATAGGAAGAGGAAATGTAAGGCTTGCAGGATGGCTAGTATTTCCCAGAAACTCTACTTAAACATGTAAATCCAATAATAACCTCTACCAGCTAACCACGTAAAATCTGTACCTTATGTTATGTTTAACTTGCATAAACATTAAACTTTGATTGTTCTCTGAGATTAAGAGGTCCGTGAAATTAATTTCACCTATTTGGTTGTGAAGTGAGAGGTAAGATAAAATATATAGGAATTATTTATAATTTTTTTTAATTTATCATCCCATTATATTAGAGATGTCAAAAAACAATTTTAAATCTAAAATATCTTCAAGAAGTCATAATTAAATGTTTCATGCCTTTAAAACTTTGTGTTTTCTAAAAGAGCTCTAATTTTCCAAACATAAATATCAGGAGAAACTTACTCTAAGTAAAGTACTGCATTGAAAAAGGAAAAAAATAAAAAAGCACAGTTAGAGTACCAGATGTCATGATCATTACAAGTGAAATTCATGTGGGGAGAAAATCAGATTTTACCAGTATAAAAATCAAGAATTCCACTGAAGTAGAGAGGAAAATAAAGGCATTTAAGTAAGCCAAGCAATGTCTCCCAGTCGGTGGCATTTGTAATAATTGTTTTGTTCACTACCTATAGTAATTATGAAATGTATCACAATTGGACATGCAGAACTATAAAGATGTTTTTAAATCTGTCTTAGTGTTAATTTTGACTCATGGTGACCCTGTGTGTGTCAGAATAGAACTTTATCCACAGGGTTTTCAACAGCAGTTTTTTTTGGAAGTAGATACCAGGTATTTCTTCCATGCCCTCTCTGGGTGAACTCGAACCTCCAAACTTTTGGTTAGCAGCCTAGCACGTTCATTCTTGGCAATACCCAGGGACATAAAAAAAGTAGAATATTCTAAAAATTAATGCATTTACTCTGGAGCTTGAATCCCTAGACACATATTCTGATTCTGATGCCTGAAGCTTTCAAACTTAGTATCCTTTCAGGGAATAAAAAGTTCCTAACTTGTGGTTGGGATCCTCATCCCAACTTTATTAAATAAAAATACTTCATATAAAATAATTAGTATAATATCTGATCTCAGGTACAGCATGCTTAATAAAACAGTGGTAATCATTTTGCTATAATGTTATCTACTGCTCCTGTAATTAGCATAAAAGTTTCTCCAGCAGTTAAGACATGTTGTTGTTGTTTGTTGTTAGGTGCCATTGAGTTGTCTCTAACTCACAGAAATACTATGTACTATAGAACGAAACACTGTCCAGTTGAGCGCCATCTCCACAATACTTGCTATACTTGAGCCCATGGTTGCAACCATTGTGTTAATCCATCTTGTTGATGGTCTTCCATTTTTTCTCTGATTCTTCACTTTACCAAGCATGATATTCTTCTCCATTAAATGGTCCCTTCTGACAACATGATTGAAGTAGGTGAGAGCCAGTCTGACATTCTCACTTCCAAGGAGCATCCTGTCTGCTATTTTCTAGGAATAGAATAAGACATAGACTACTAAAAAGAAGCAAATGAAAAAAAGATCCAGTTATTAGTTTACATTGGTCTTGATACTAATTAATGGTTCTGTCATTCATTCATAGACTAGACATTTGCTAGGTTGTGTGGACACAACAGTGAGGAAACAGATACATTCTGTGCTTCACTGAGTTAATCACATAAGAAAGATTACAAAATTGATGGTAGGAGGAAAAAAAAAGAAACAAAGATCTAATATAGAAGCTGTATAAATGATCATGCCTCAAAAGAAGACAGTTTGCTATAGCAACTTCAATCTCATTAATAAAAATCACTTCCATATTAAGAACTACAGAAGTTTGAAGAAGCAACAGATGTGATATTCCAAGTAGGCAGCATTCCAAAGGTTCACTTTTTTAACTTGAAATATGGTATAATTTATATGTGATTAACCTCATTTATGTAGGTTTTAGTGGACTTCCAAAAGAATGAACAAGTTAGTTTTAGAATAAATACAACACAAATATTCCTTAGAAGCGAAGCTGTTGAGACTTTTACTCTCTTATTTTATACATGTCATCAGGAAAGATCTATTGCTAGAAAGATATTGTGGTAGTTAAAGTAGTGGGCTAGTGAAAGCAAGGGAAACCCTCAGTGAGATGGACTGACGCATAGCCACAACAATGAACTCAAACATACTAATGATCATGAAGACCATGTAGGACCAGGCAACCCTTCATTCTGTTGTATAATTTGGGTATGACTTGAGGGCGACTAACAATAGCAACATATATTAAATACAATACATGTTATATGAGCAGTTAATTCTTAGATCAGTTTGCTAAGCTAAAGTTACTCTTCTAAAAAACCTTCCAAACATACTAATGAAACATTCTCCATACAATTAGTCATCAGTGGTATAACCCTAAGAGAAAAATCAGGGGACAATTATCTGCTCTCAGATTACAGCTAAAGAAGAAAGATTTGTTAGCTTTCAACAGTAATTCACATCTTCATGTAAATCCAGTTGTATGGGAGGATTTTAAGCAATAATAGATTTATTGTGCCAAGTACTAGGTATTTGAAGTTGGTTAAGAAATGATATATTTAGTAGCAGTTGTGGTAGAACACAGGGGCCATATATATGTAAAATAAATAATGCAAGTTATTTTTGTTAACAGTTATAAATGAGATTTACATGATATATGCTATAAAAATTGTACAATTCTATGTTAACTCAGACTATGTACAATACCTGAACAAGGTTTAAAAAAATCAAGACATCAGTAAAAGTATTTACTGTATCATGATAAATAGATATGTCACTTCATGTCATAACCTTAAAGGTTTGATAGCTACAAAGAAATACATCATTTATATCCCCTTTCTATTAGACTTGACACTTGGGAAGTCACAAATATATCTTTCATGTGAAAACCATGATGGCAAAGATTTTCTATCATAAAACAAGTGTGAAGTTGACATTGCTATTTCTTTGGAGAAGACTAAAGTCATCTATTCATCTGAATCCAGCAAACGTTAAGATACAAACATGGAAAGCATAAAGCCACTGACAAATGGCTGGACTATGATTTTCCCCTTGATTACATAGTTTAAGAAAATAAAACTATAAAAGTATTGCTAATTGATATGAAGGTAAGACAACTAATTTCTCACTAAAAAAAAAAAAACCTTTGAAACAGTATTTTCTTTTTTTTTAATTAATACACTTTATTTTCTTAGAGCAATTTTAAATTTATTTAAAAAATGGTTCAGAAAGTTTAAAAAGTTTCCAAGTATCCTTTATCCCTGGGGTCCCAGCTACTCTTATTATTAATATCTTATATTGGTATATTAATGACTTATATTGTTCACTAGATGGAATACACAGGAATCAGATTGACTACATCTGTAGCAAGAGGAGATGGAAAAGCTCAATACCTTCAGCCAAAACAAGGCCAGGAGCTGATTGTGGAACAGACAGACCATCAACTGCTCATACTCAAGTTCAACTTGAAGTTGAAGACAATTAAAACTAGTCTTTGAGAGCTAAAATATGACCTTGAATATATCCCATCTGAATTTAGAGACAATCTAAAGAATTTGATGCATTGAACATCAATGACTGAAAAGCAGATTAATTATGGGATGACATCAAGAGCATCATCCATGACAAAATCAAGAGGTCACTAAAAAGACAAAAAGAAAGAAAAGACCAAAATGGATGATAGAAGAGGCTCTGAAACTTGCCCTTGAGCAAAGAGTAGCTAAAGCAAATGGAAGAAATGACTAGAAGAGCTGAACAGAAGATTTCAAAGAGCAGTTCTAGCAGACAAAGCCAATTACTACAACAAAATGTGCAAAGAACTGGAGTTAGAAAACCAAAGGGGAAGAATATGCTTCGCATTTCTCAACTGAAAGAACTAAGGACAAAAATTAAGCCTTGAGTTGCCATATTGAAAGATTCTATGGGAAAAATAGGAGCTCTGGTAGCATAGTGCCTGAGGCACTTGACTGCTAACCAGAGGCTTGGGTTCCAACCCACCAGCCACTCCTCGGAAAGAAGATGGGGGTAATCTTCTGTAGTGATACTGCCTTGGAAACACAAGGAGGAGTTACTATGATTTGGGTCCGACTCGACGGCACATAACAACAACAACAACAATGGGCAAAATATTGAATGATGCAAGAATCATTAAGAGAAGATGGAAGGAATACACTGAATCACTGTACCAAAAAGTACTGATCAATCTTCATCCATTTCAGGAAATGGCATATGTTCAAGAACCAATCATATTTAAGGAAGAAGTCAAAGCTGTACTTAAAGAATTGGTGAAAAACAAGTCTCTAGGTATTGATGGAATACAGATTGAGATGTTTCAACAAATGGATGTCCTGCTGGAGGCATTCACTCAATTATGCCAAGAAATTTGGAAGACAGCTACCTGGCCAACTGACTGGAAGAGTTCCATATTTTTACCCATTCCAAAGAAAGGTAATCCCCACAATTTGGAAAATATTGAACAATACCATTAATATTGCATGCAAGTAAAATCTTACTGAAGATAAATCAAAAATGATTGCAGCAGTATATTTACAGAGAACTTCCAGAAATACAAGCTGGTTTCAGGAGAGGACATGGAACAAGGGATCTCATTGCTGATGTCAGATGGATCTTGTCTCAAAACAAAGAATACCAAAAAGATGTTTTGTGTTTTATTGACTATGCAAAAGCATTTTATTCTGTGGATCATAACAAATTGTGGATAACATTGAGAAGAATAGGAATTCCAGTACACTTAATTGTACTCTTAAGGAATCTGCACATAGACCAGGAGACTGTCTTTCAAACAGAAAAAAGGAACACCGCATGGTTTAAAATCAAGAAAGGAGTGTGTCAGGGTTGTATCCTTTCAACATACTTATTCAAATTGTATGCTGAACAAATAATCCGAGAGACTGGACAATATGAAGAAGAACATGGCATCAGGATTGGAGGTAAGAATCATTAACAACCTGCAATATGCTGACAGCACAACTTTGCTTGCTGAAAGTAAGGATGACTTGAAGTACTTCCTGATGAAGATTGAAGAATACAGTCTGCAGTATAGATTACATCTCAATATAAAGAAAACAAAAATCTTCACAATTGGACCTATAAGCAACATTATGATAAATGAAGAAAAGATTGAAGTTGTCAAAGCCTTCACATTGTTGGTTCTACAACTGATGCCAATGGAAGTAGCAGTCAGGACATCAGACGACATACAGCACTGGGCAAATCAGCTGCAAAGGACCTCTTTCAAGTGCTGAAGAGCAATGATGTCTCCTTGAGGACTAAGGTGCATCTGACACAAGCCATGGTATTTTCAATTGTGTCATATGCATGTGAGAGCTGGAAAATGAATAAGGAGGACTAAAGAAGAGTTCATGCTTTTGAGCTGTGGTGTAGGTGAAGAATGCTGAAATTATCATGGACTGCTAAAAGAACTAATAGGTCTGTCCTGGAAGAAGTGTAGCCAGAATGCTCCAGAAGCAAGAATGGCCAGACTGTCTCACATGCTTTGGTCATGATGTCAGAAGGGACCATTCCCTGGAGAAGGATGTCATGCTTGGTAAGGTGGAGGGCCGACAAGAGGGGAAAGCCCTCAAAAAGATGGATTGACACAGTGACAGCGGTGATGGGCTCAAGTATAGCAAGAATTATGGAGGTGGCTCAGGACTGGATGGGTTTTTTTTTACTGTGCATAGGGTCACTATGAGTCAGAGACAACTCGACAGCACCTAACAACAACAACAACAACAACATATGAGATTTATTTTATGCCATGTAACCATCATTCCAGTATCATATAGGTTAGTGTCACTGTCCTAATATCTCATGTGTACCATTATTCATCTCTCCCTCCTACTCTTGAACCTCAGGCAACCACTATTTTTTTATAGTGGCTCTACAGTTTTATCTTTTCCAGAATGGTACAGTTGTAATCATAGAATACATAGTCTTTTAATATTAACTTTTTTCACTTACCACATTGTTTGGATGTACCACAATATGCTTACCCATTCCCATTAGTGAAAGACCTCTCAGTTACTTCCAAGTTTTGCCAATTGTGAGTAGAACTGCTATAAAATTCATGTGCAGAATTGTGCACAGATATAAGTCAATCCTTCAGCCTTCACTTTGATTAATGCCTAGGAGCATAAATACTGTGTCATGTGGTAAGCCTATGTTTAACTTTGTAAAAAGCTACTAAATTCTCATCCTAAGTGGCTATGCCTTCAACACTCAGCATGAATGCAAGTTCATGTTACTTCATGTGAACATCCTTGCCAACATTCTAATAGGCTCAAAACTATTGTGTAATGATGTTGCATTGTTCTAATTGTAATTCCCTAATGAAACATAAGGAGCTCTGGTGGCATAGTGCCTAAGGCATTTAACTGCTAACCAGAAGGCTGATGGTTGCAACCCATCAGCCACTCCTCAGACGGAAGATTGGGCAATCTACTTCTGTAGAAGTACTGCCTTGGAAACCCACAGTGGGGTCGCTATGAGTCAAATTGACTCAATGGCAGTGAGTTTAGTGAGTAATGAAACATAATATTAAGCGTGATTTCACATGCTTTTTTGCCATCTGTATATATGTCGGTTCATCATACTGTGGTGGCTTATGTGTAGCTGCAATGAATGCCAAAAACTTAGTCTTGGTATTTTAAATACCAATAGGATCAATCAGGATGTACAGGTTTCAACAGAGCTTGCAAACTAAAACAGAATAGGAAGAAGGAACTGGTGGTCTAATTCTGAAAAAATTGGTCAGTGAAAACTTTGAATAGCAGCCGGACATTGTCTAATATAGTGCCTATAGATGAGTCCCTAGGAGCTCTGGTAGCATAGCGCCTAAGGCACTTGACTGCTAACCAGAAGGCTAGTGGTTCAAACCCACCAGCCACTCCTCGGAAGGAAGGTTGGGCATTCCTACTTCCGTAGTGATACTGCCTCGGAAACTCAAGGAGGGGTTGCTATGAGTCGGGGCCAACTCGATGGCAAATAACAACAACAACAACAGATGAGTCCCTTGGGTTGGAAGGCATTTGAAATACAACTTGGGGAGAGCTTCCTCCTCAAAGTAGAATTAATCTTAATAATGTGGCTAGAGTAAAGCTTTTGATACCTTCATTTGCTAATATGGCATGACTCAAAATTGGAAGAAATAGCTACAAACAGCCAGCAATAATCAGAACATTGAATGAACAAAGCATGAATCTAGGAAAATTGCAAGTTGTGAAAATCAAAATAGAACACATAAAGATTGATACCATAGGCATTAGTAAACTGAAAGGGATTAACATTAGCCATTTTGAATTGGACAACCATATGGTCTACTAGACCAGGAATGATAAACTGAAGGGAAATGGTGTCACATTTAGGAGCTCTGACATCATAGCACATAAGATATTTGTCTACTAACCAGAAGGCTGGCAATTCAAACCCACCAGCCACTCCTCGGAAGGAAGACTGGGCAACCTACTTCTGTAGAGATACTGTCTCAGAAACCCAAGGATGGGTCACTGTGAGTTGGAACTGACTTGATGTCAGTGAGTCTGGTTTGGCTTGGTATCACATTCATCATAAAATAGAATATTTCAAGATCTGTGCTGAAGAACAATGCTGTCCATGGTAAGATAATATCCATATGCTGAGAAGGAAGACCAGTTAACCTATTATTTAAATTTCTCCACCAACCATTAATGACAAAGATGAACAAATTGAAGATTTTTACCATTATTTTACCAATCTGAAATTGTTCAAACATACAATCAAGATGCATTAATAATTGCTTGTCCTTAGAATGAAAAAGTAGGAAATAAAGAAGGAAGCTCAGTACTTGGAAAATATGACAGTGATAGAAATGAGGCTGGAAATTGTGTGATAGAATTTTCCAAGATTTATTCATTGCAAATACCTTTTTGTTAAAAAAAAAATATAATAATAAAATAAATGGAGACTGTATATGCAGACCTCAACAGATGGAATACACAAGAATCAAATTGACTAAATTTGTGAAAAGAGGTGATGGAAAAGTTCACAATTATCAGTCATAACAAAGCCAAGAGGCAGCTATGGACAAGATGATAAATTGCTCATATGCAAGTTCAAGCTAAATCTGATGAAAATTAGCACAAGTTCATGAAAGCCAAAGTAAAACATTGAGTAGCTCACCTGAATGTAGAAAGAGACCATTGCCAGAATAAATATGCACCATTAACACTGTTGACTGGAGAACAGATGGGTTATGGAATGACATCAAGGACAGTATACATGAAAAAAAGAGTAAATGTTATTAAAAAGACAGGAAGGAAATAAAAGACCAAAATGGATGGTAGAAAGGACTCTGAAACTTATTTTTGAATATAGAATAAATAAAGCAAAAGGAAGTAATGATGAAGTAAAAGAGTTGAAAAAAAGATTTCAAGAGGCAACTGGAGAAGAGAAAATATTTCATTATAAAGGAAAGTGCAAAGAATTAGAGCTAGAAAATTAATAGAGAAAAATACACTTGGCATTCCTCACACTGAATGAATTCTATAAAAAAAAAATTCAAGCCTCGAGTTGCAATATAGAAAGATTCTATGGACAAAATATTTGAAAGATGAAGGAAGTATCAAAAGAAAATGGAGGGAATACACTGAACTACTGTAGCAAAAATAACTGGTAGATGTTCAATTGTTTTAGGAGGTAACATGACCAGAAACTATTGATTTTGAAGAAATAAATCCAATCTACACTAAAGGCATTGGTGAAAATCA
Source organism: Orycteropus afer afer (assembly GCF_000298275.1). Classification (NCBI taxonomy): domain Eukaryota; kingdom Metazoa; phylum Chordata; class Mammalia; order Tubulidentata; family Orycteropodidae; genus Orycteropus; species Orycteropus afer. The sequence goes on along the minus strand of NW_006921702.1, from coordinate 8,185,709 downwards.
AGGTTCTGAGGGAACACCAATTGAGATATTTCAATAAAAGGATGCATATGGAGGTGCTTGTCTGTCCATGTTAAGAAATTTGTAAGACAGCCACCTGGCCCACAGACTGGAATAAATCCATATTTGTACCCATTCCAAAGAAAGGTGATCCCACAAAATGTGGAAATTATCATACAATATCATTAATATCACACACAAGTAAAATTTTGATGAAGATCATTCAAAAACAGTTGAAGCAGTATGCCCCCAGCACTCCCTGAATTGGTACCCATACAAGAAATTTCCAGAAATTCAAACTGCATTCAGAAGATGATGTGGAATGAGGGATATCATTGCTGATATAAGATGGATCTTGGCTGAAAGTGGAGAATGCCAGAGAGATGTTTACCTCTGTTTTAAGAAATATCCAAAAGCATTTGATTGTGTGGACCATAACACATTTGGGATAAAGTTGCAAAGAATGGGAATTCTAGAACATGTAATTGTGCACCTATGAAACCTGTATATAGATCAAAAGGCAATTGTTGGAACAGAACCAGGAGTTATTGCATGGTTTAAAATCATGATAGGAATGCATCCAGGTTATATCCTTTCACAGTATTTATTTCAATTTGTATGCTGAGCAAATACCCTGAGCAGTTGGACTATAAGAAAAGAAAGCAGCATCAGAATGGAGGAAGACTACTTAACAACCTGTGATATACAGATAACACAACTTCAATAGCTTAATGATGAAAATCAAAGACAATACTTTTTAGTATGGATTACACTTCAACATAAAGAAAACAAATTCTCACAAGTAGACCAAGAAGCAACATCATGATAAACAGAGAAAATATTGAAGTGTCAAAGACTTCAATTTTCTTGGATCCACAATCAATGTCATGGAAAAAGTATTCAGACAATGTATTGCACTGGGAAAATGTGCTGCAAAGATCGCTTTTTTTTTTTTTTAATTGTGATTCAGGTGAAAGTTTACAGAGCAAATTCACCTTCCGTACAGCAGCTCACATACACTTTTTCTCAGGACATTGACTACAATTTACCACAATGCAAAAGCTTCCCTCCTACTTCCTTCCCATAGTTACCTCTTCGGGGTTTCCTTCCTTCCCATGTGCTCCTGTACCCTGAGCTGTCTCCTTGTGCATACACAGCCCTTCTATTCTCCCATGATTTTTCTATCCAAAGTGTGTATCTACCTCAGGTAAATGTTCACCTCATGTGCCTATCTTTTGGTTGGCTGGAAGCCACAGAAATGGATTCAGTTCCAAACATGAAGGACATTCAGGGACCATAGTCTCAGTGGTTCCATCAGGCTTTATCAGACCAACAAAACTGGTCCCTTTTATTATTATTCTTTTAAAATGGTTTTCAGTTTTGTTCCACATTGTTCTCCCACTCTATCCAGTATCTCCTACATAAATCCCCCTCTGAGTGATTGACAGTAGTAGCCAAGCACCAACTAGTTCTTCTTGTCTCATAATCATATAGGCTAAGGATTGCAAGGTGTACCAGTCACTTGTACTAATTTTTTCCATGCATCTTTGCTTTTCTTCATTCTTCTTTGCTCTGGACAAGGAGAGTCCCATCATTGCACCTAGGTGGCCACTTGCAAGCTTTTAAGATCCTAGTCACTACTCATCAAAGTAGGATGTAGAACAATGTTTTGTGTACTGTTGTTGTTGTTGTTGTGTACCGTCGAATCACACCTGACTCATAGTGACCCCTCCTTGGGTTTCCGAGGCAGTATCACTACGGAAGTAGGATTGCCCAACCTTCCTTCTGAGGAGTGGCTGGTGGGTTTGAACCGCCAGCCTTCTGGTTAGCAGTCAAGTGCTTTAGCCACTATGCTACCAGAGCTCCCTTTTGTGTACTATTGTTGTTGTTGTTGTTATGTGCCGTCGAGTCGGCCCCGACTCATAGTGACCCCTCCTTGGGTTTCCGAGGCAGTATCACTATGGAAGTAGGATTGCCCAACCTTCCTTCCGAGGAGTGGCTGGTGGGTTTGAACCGCCAGCCTTCTGGTTAGCAGTCAAGTGCTTTAGCCACTATGCTACCAGAGCTCCTTTTTGTGTACTAGGCTATGCAATTGAGATTGATGTCCCCTGCAAGTATGGAAAAGACCTCTTTGAAGTGACAAAAATCAAAGATGTTATTTTGAAGACTACAGTGCACCTGACCACACTCTGAAAATTTCAATCCTCTCATATGCATGTGAAAGTTGTACAATGAACAAGGAAGACCAAAGAAGAATTCATGCATTTGAATTATGATGTTTTCAAATAATATTGAACATACCATAGGCTTCCAGAACAAACAAATATGTCTTAGAAAAAGCACAGAGAGAATGCTCCTTAAAAGCATATCTGGTGAGACTTCATCTTATGTACTTTGGACAGGTTATCAGGAGGGAAAAGTTGGTAAAGTAGAGAGCCAGTGAAAAAGAGGAAGACCCTCAATGAGATGAATTGACACAATGGCTACAACAATGGGCACAAACATAGGAACTATTGTAAGGATGGTGCAGGTAGGTACAGGTAATGTTTTGTTCTGCTGTAAAAAAAAAAGTCACTGAGTGAGAATTGACTTGAAGGCAACCAACAACATATTTTATTTATTTGTTTGTTTGTTTGTTTGTTTTTCAGTGAAGTGTTTGTTCAGTTCTTTTGACAACTTTTTAATCAGATTGTTTTCTTATCATTGTGTTTTAAGAGTTCTCTGTATATGTCAGATGCAAGTCCATCGACAAATTTTTGCTTTGCTGATGTTTTCTCCCAGTCTGTGGCTTGTCTTTTCAGTCTCTTAACAGTGTCTTTTGCAGATAAACATTTTTAATTTTAAAGAATTCCAACATCTCTATATATGTATGTAGATATACATATTTATATATGCATATACATATACGATTTTATTTCAAGGAGTTTATTTCTGTGTATAAAATCTATGGCTAAACCAGATTCACCTAGAAACTCTTCTTTTGTCTTTTTCTTTTCTTTCTTTTTTTTAAAATCATTTCACATTTTACATTTAGTCTTGTGTATCTTTGTCACAAGAGCTATTGATTTGGAGTTTTCCTTTTTTGGTAAATCTTGGTCTGGTTTCAGTAAATGCCAGCCTCATAGAATTAATTAGAAAATCTCTCTGTTTCTATTTTCTACAATAAATTGCAGATAATTGATATTATTTCTTCCTTACATATTTGGTAGAATTCAGCAGTGCAGCCACTGGGGCCTGATGCACTCTCATTTGGGATTCTAATTACTGATTCAAAATTGAAAATTGATATGAGTATACTCATAGTATTGTTTTCTCCTTATGTGAGTATTGGTAGAGTGTCTCTCAAGGGATTGGTTCATTTAATCTAAGCTATCAAATTTGTGGCCATAGAATTGACTGGATATTTCCTAGTGATAGTTACATTGTCCATTTCATCAGTTGTGATGAACCCTCTTTCTTTTCTGCTATAAGTAATTTGCACATTCTTTCTTATTGCCTCAGTTCACCTTGTTGGAAATTCATCAATTTTATTGATTGTTTCAAAGAACTAGAACATTGGTTTCATTTACTTTATTATTTTCCTGTTTTCTATTTTATTCATTTCTGCTGATTTTAATGATGTCTTTTTTTCTGCTTATATTGTATTTAATTTGCTTTTCTTTTTGGTTTTCCTAAGGTGAACCTTGGCACTCTGGTGCCATAGTGCCTAAGGCATTTGACTACTAACCAGAAGGCTGGCGGTTCAAACTCATCAACCACTCCTTGACAGAAGGTTGAGCAATCTCCTTCTGTAGTGATATTGCCTCGGAAACTCAAGAAGGAATCGCTATGAATAGGATCTGACTCAACAGTAGTGAGTTTGGTTTTTTTAGAAGATGAACCTAGAGATTATAGATTTTAGAGCTACTTTATTTCTAATGTATACATTCAATACTATAAATTTCACTCTAAGCACTATTTTTCCTACATCATACACATTTTGATCAGAGTTGTATTTTCATTTTCATTTAGTTAAAATATGTTTTACTCTTTTTTGAGACTTCTTGTATGACTCATGTATTAATTTTAAGTGTTTGTTTAATGTCCAGATATTTTAGGACTTTCTAGTTATCATTCTGTTATTGATTTCTAGTTTTAATTTCATTGTGATTTGAAAGTATACTTTATACAATTTCTATTTTTTTAAAAAAATTGTTACGTGATTACTAAATCATTTAACAAATCACTCATTCATTGCTATCGTTTATCCATAAGCTATTTCATATAATACATAGTTATTATTATTGCTTTAGAAAACTGTTCCACAATTTATTCTCCCTTTGAATTATCTATACATATCTATATATCAGTCTGTAGTTTTCTAAGTATATTTATTACCTAATATAATCACAAAATATTTTTTACTAATTTTATCCAAACTATTTGTTTATACTTATTTTTGATGACAAGAATGAACTTTTTCAAATAAGTCAGCAAACATACATTATACTCAGTTACTTAGTTGAATGTGTCTCTAAAATTAGGTCATGTGTATATTTTTAACAATTGTAATTTTCTAAAATGTATCTCATAATTTTGATCTGTCTCCAGATAATTACCTACAATCTTCTTCAAAGATTTATTCACCATAACTTATGTTGAATAAATTTGAAAATGTTAACAACTCATTGACTGTCCTCTGTAGACCAGAAAGAAAATGGTCTTTTCACAGGTGCTGAGACAGTTGGTGAGCTCAGAAAACAATCATACAGACAAAAACGTGCTCAACAGAGGGTGCCCTTAGTTCTATTGTTTTTCATATTGAAATTTGTAAATATTTCATCCTAAATGTTTTCAAATGTATTTTCAATATTTTACCTTCCAGAAAACCAATGTGATGGTTAATATTGGGTGCCGACTTGGCTAAGTTATGATTCTCAGTATTGTGTGATTGTCATCCATTTTGTGATCTGATGTAATTATCCTCCATTTACTGAGGTTATATAATTATCTTCCATTTTATGTGTTGTAAATCCTAACTGCTATATGTTAGAGGCAGGATTGTGTGGGGTGTATCTTGAGTTACCACCTTACGAAAGGGCATGAATCAAGTCAGACTTTTACTAAAGTCACATCCTTAGTCAAGTCATGCTCTTGCTCAAGTCACATCCTTACTTTGATATATGGGGAGTTTCCTTGAGGTGTGTGACCTGTGACCTGTATACACTATATATATATATATATATATATATATATATATATGCTCTGGCAAGGCTCTCACAAGCATCCTGTCTTGTGTCTTGGCAGTTCTAGGATCCACCACCTTCTGCAGCTCCATGAGCCAGTAGCCTACCATCTGGCCTGAAAATTTTTATATTAGCCAAATTCTGTGGCCTCACAAGCCAACCGCCTATCAACAGATCTGTAGATTACGGGTTTGTCAGCCTTTGTAATCATGTGAGTCAGGATTAGCCTTCAGCATGATGCCTGCCTCATGGATTTGAGACTTGTTATCCTCCACAACTGGGTGAGACATTTCTTTGAAATAAATCTCTTTTGTGCTATCTATCTATCTATCTGTCTACTTCACTGATTTTTCTTCTCTAGAGAATTGAGCCTAAAACTCTATCTTTCACAAATATTTTAAAAGAATAAAATGTATCAAATATATTATCTTGATTTGTTCTTCTGTTGAAAGGTTCATCAAATTTATATCTCGAAAAATCATTGTTGCTGTTGTTGTTATGTGTTCTCGAGTTGGACCCAACTCATAGTGATCCCTCCTTGGGTTTCCAAGGAAGTATCTCTACAGATGTAGATTGCCTAATCTTCCTTCTGAAGAGTGGCTGGTGGGTTTGAACCACCAGCCTTCTGGTTAACAGTCAAGTGCCTTAGGCACTACGCTACCAGAGCTCCTTCGAAAAATCATAGATCCTCTCAATTTCATTTTAATTTACTACAGAATGAAATGCAAATTATTTAATTAAACATAGTTTTTCCATCAAAAGATTCTTCCTGCAGATCTAGGCATTCTAAAATACTCTGAAAGAAAAATAACTCTTGTATATTATTTGAGCAATTATAATTTAATGGGTTCAGTTATCCCCTTGCTTGATGAAGATATTGCAATGCTTTCCTGTATGTTTTCAATAAATACACTTTGCTAAAGCCAAAAGTATTTGAAGCTTTAGTCATTGAAAACTTTGATTATAGTTTACCAACAGAATTTAAACAATATGCAGACAAATTTTAGAGAATTCTTTCATTAAAATATAGTTTAGTGCCATTATAGACACATAAGTTGATGTTTCAAAAAAATTATTTGAAAATCTCAAACCATTCTAATTGACATGGTGATGATAAGCAATGAAAAAATTTGTATTCTAGTAAGCTGATATGCACACATATATAAATAAAATCATATATGCATAATTTAACAAGAGTTTCATCATATGCATTTTGTAGTTCAGTTAAAAAAATATGTATATATAAAAACTTGTATAAAAATAGATTATATCTGTACTGGTAGAATACTGTGGCTGATTTGGACACAGTTATGAATTATAGTTTTAAAACAATTCATTGAATTGAATTTCTACTCCAGAGTTTCCTGAATAATATTTTTACTATGATGCTGTGCATCACTAAAATCTGTATTTAGGCTTGTAATGTGACAAATTTTTTTTAAATATTAATTTTTTAAATCTAGATTTGCTTAAACCAAAAACCAAACACCTTCTTCTACTCAATTCTGACTCATAGCAACCCTACAAGACAGAATAGAACTGTCTTCAAGGGTTTCCAAGGCTCTAATCCTTATGGAAGCACATTGCCACATTTTAGTTTTTTACTCTCATTTCTTTCTTCCATAGAGGGTTTGGTGAAACTGTCAAACTTTTTGTTAGCAACACAACTCTCAACCATTGAACCACCAGGGCTCCTAGAATTTACTTATCATTCCTAATAATACCAGTATTTTGATCTTTGACAGAATAAAAATCTTTGGATTCCATGAATTGCCTGGAAAAAAAAATCAAGCTATTATTAGAATTAATTGATTTTCTATTTGAAGCAACTATTGACACTGGTATAAAGTTATTATGTTTAATCCTTTGTAGTTTTTTTTTTTTTTTTCCTAGTTATAAAGCTGCATAATAATATACTTTTTTTTTTTTTTCTCACACACACATGCACACACACACAAAACAACTTGGAATAAAAATAAATCAAACTTAATTTTAGAAGATTGCACAGACCTAGACACAGCTGATTGTACACTAAATGGTTAATGGAGGCAGCTGCATCAAATAAGCGGTCCACAATCTCCACTGTCAGTGCTTAAACATACTTCATTTTATCAGAAAAACCCTTGTGTGTTGTTATTAATGTGATATGTATGTAAAAGGCTAGAGAATCTCACTGGTCATTTTTCATATTTAACCAGGTATTAAAAATATACCACTCTGCTGGTGCTGATCCTAATATTACCTTACACACTTTTTTTTTCTTCCCTTTCTTCAACCAGGCCATGGCAGATGTTGGCAGTACAAAGTGAAAGTCTACAAAACCCACCCCAACTTTCTTGAGTTCAATAAATGATTTCAACAGTATTTTATTTTAAAAAATTCACTTTCCAAAGAAAATGTTAAACCTGATAGAATTTTGAATAACAAAAGTAAGGCATAATATATTGTCACTCTAGTTTTAATAGACACAAGGGGAACTTGTATCTTAGAACTTATATAAACCTCTGATCTTGGAATGGGCTATGCCGTAAGTAAAAGTTGAAATACCTAGAGCAATCCCTTACAGACAGCCAGACATTGTGGAGAGAGATCCAACAGACCCACCAAGTCAAGACCATAGTATTGGGGGACACCAGATTCAATTAGCACAATAAAATACATAAAAATCTTGTTCCACAACCTACATTGGTAAGTATTGACTGGAGCCTTAAAATCAAGTGGTCACCTAACATGCAGCTAATGGTCTCCTATTGTTGAAAGTGAAGAAGAGTGCAAAAAGAAAACAAACAAAACAAAACAAAAAACACAAGGACATTTAGAAGCAATAAATCCTAAGACATGATGGACCTTGAGACAAGAAGAACTAGGTAGTGCCCAGCTACCAATGGTAACCACTCAGGAAAGGATCTAAACTGGAGATCCTGGACAGAGTGGGAGGAAAAACATGGAACAAAATTCAAAAACACAGTAATGACCAGAATTACTGCTCAGATGGAGTCTGGTGGGACCCCCAGGCCCTGGAATACACTTCAGGCCTGGAATAACTCACTCCCAGAGGCTGGTTCTCAGCCCAATAGCAAATAAGGTATACACACTGTATACACAGACCACTCAAACAAGGGTGAGGCACCCACATATTCTACAGAGATGCACACCTTGGAGCAATCAACCACAAGGCACCAGAGGGGCAATATTCACACAGAGAAAATGCAGGACACACAGGAGTGCATAACTATGAAGGGCATGGGGCGGAGGGGGTGGTGGTTACTGGGCAGGGAGGGGAGGACAGTGAATTAGGGTTGGGGATGGTAATTGGGGACTGAAACCAAAAGTACATGAAATGTTGAATGTAAAACAAACAGCTCTGTAAACTTGCATCAAAAGCACACACATACACACAAAAAAAAGTTGAAATACAAATGATAATAATAATAATAGTTACAATAATAAACTCATAGTGGGAGGCATCAAGATAAATTGCCATCTCAGCCCAGGCTCTGGGAGGAGTAGGGGAAAATGTCTCCAAAGAAGCTGCACCATCAGTGAGCTTTCAGAGTTTGGACCTGAATCCACAACAACAGTCTCAAAGAAGTAAAAAACAACCAAACAAATTAATTTCATGGAAAATGTTCCCAAGTTTTTATACCCTACATATACTAGCAGAAGGAATTTTTTTAAAAATGTCCAAATTTATACACTCTTAACCTATCCCTCAACGTATTCTCACCAAAAAAAAAAAAAAGTTTTCAGTACATGAACCTGAAATTCAAAGTACAAAAATTATAATGAAATTAGTGAGTGTCCAAAGACATTAAAAACAGCAATATCAGGCTTTTAATGACTACAGGTTTACAAATTATCAGATATAAAATAAAAGTATATATGCTAGTAAATTACTAGAAATGAAAGAGAAAATAAAAACTATAAGTAAAATGATTATAAAAAATAATTAGGAAGAGATGAAAAATCACCAATTAAAACTTATAAAAATGGAAAAAGTAACAACTGAAATTACATGTTCAGTGAATCTTTTAAACAACCTTAAAAATACAGTTGATAAGAAAATTAATGGGAAATAAATTAAATCTAACTTTTTTAAAAAAAATACCTAGAATAGAGTACAGACAGATGAGGAGATGGACTATAGAAGATGGAATTCTAAAAGTTAATATCTAACTTATCATCATCATTCCTACAGAAGACAATATGAACAGGAGGCATTTGAAGAGACTATTGAAAGTTTTATGCAAACAAATATGTATAGATATTAAACTTGTTATAAATTATATAGGTAAAACTGTTTTGTGCTGTTGCAGAAATAAGTAACTAAAGTATTGAAATAGAATAAAAAGCTCAGAAAAAATGTGTGTGCATGTATGGAAGCTTGACATATAACAGAGAAAATTCTTAGGATCAGAAAAAATAAATCACTACAATAATGACTTGACAATTACTTATCCAACAAATCATGGATTAGGTACACAGATAATGCTGTGACAATTACCCTTATAGAAAAAAGAAAAACATGGGTCTCTATCCAGGTATAAAAAAATACATAAAAATATATTTCACTGAATAAAAGCAATAAAATTAATCATGTTATTTCATATTTAACTACTATTCTGAGAAGCAACCTAGGAAAAAAATATCAATATAGTGGAAAGAAGAGGTACAAACGTCACTTATGATAAAACTGCAAGTTTGAGTTAACATTAGCCACACTCAGAAGGCACAGCAGGGTGAACAAATATTTTAAGAAGAAAGAACAGCATGTACATATATCTTATTGAATAGAATACAACATATCAATGGATCAGAAAGAATTATTTATTTTTAAAAAAACTGTACCAATTTGAAAAAATATGAGGACTCAGTAACTTAATTTTCCTATACAAAATTATATTTTCCATATATTTGTAAGTCATTAATCTTTGGTTTTTTTGCTTCTGAAATACCTCTTCATAATCCTATTCATTTTTTTGTATTTGTGGTTGTTGTTGTTATGTGCTGTGAAGTCAGACCTGTCGCATAGAGACCCCTCCTTGGGATTCCAAGGCAGTATAACTACAGAAGTAGATTGCTCAACCTTCCTTCCAAGGAGTGGCTGGTGGATTTGAACCACCAGACTTCTGGTTAGCAGTCAAGTGCCTTAGGCATTATGCTACCAGAGGAGAAAATATGTAGTACAACTGTCAACTATGAAGAGAGATGGGCTTTATTGATATTGACTAATGAAGATTTCAGGACACTCTGGTGGCATCTTTGTTGTTGTTGGTGTTGTGTGCCATCGAGTCAGCCCCGACTCATAACGACCCCTCCTTGGGTTTCCGAGCAGTATCACTACAGAAGTAGATTGTCCAACCTTCCTTTCAAGGAGTGGCTGGTGGGTTTGAACCACCAGCCTTCTGGTTAGCAGTCAAGTGCCTTAGACACTACGCTACCAAAGCTCCTGGGTGGCATCATTAATATCTCCAAAAATGAAGGACCAGGAAGGGAAAATGAGTTCAAGACACTCAAATTCAGTTTTTCATTCAGGCAGTTCTCTGGTTTTGAGTATATGATTCAGGAGGTAGACATCAAACTCGAAAAACAAATCAGCATAAAATACTTGATAAACATATCATGATCACAGTAGGGCATTCAGAAGGAGAAACAAGTCTAAAAAATGTGTTAACTTAATTTTGATATTCATTTTACCAATGTCTTATTCATCATTTTCTTAGTGCATAAGGCATTTGACTGCTAACCAGAAAGCTGGTGGTTCAAACCCACCAGCAACTCCTTGGAAGGAAACCTAAGGAGGGGTTGCTGTGAGTGGGACCAGACTCAACAGCAGTCAGTGAGTTTTATTCTTTTTTGTTTTGGTGATATGGTGGCATGCTCTTAAAGAAGATTCTGTTTTGTATAATCAAGGCTGAACCCTCCCTTCCATATTCTCATCTGTTAGCTCTGCCTTGTGTCCTCCACAGTCTCAGTGACACTGAGCATATATGTCCCTGGGCATTGCATCTAGGCCTTCTTCTGTGCTCTTCCAAGCAGACAGCCCTGATGGTTGGTGGGTTGAAAGCAATCATTTGTAGTTTTTAGCTGGAATCTGACTGAGTCTGAAGAATCTCAATATATTTATGGCAGAAATGTAAATATTGGATTGACTGAAATAATACCAACAAATCATGTATTTTTTACTAAAGACTAAACTGTTAAGAGATGATATGTATATATGGTAAAATAGTCCAATAGTACAAAATATATTAAAAAAAAAAACAAACAAAAAACAACTCACTGCCGTTGAGTCGATTCGACCCATAGCGACCCCTCCTTGGGTTTCCAAGGTAGTATCTCTGTAGAAGTAGTTTGCCCAGTATTCCTTTTTTGTGTGTGGTGTGAGGTACAGATCTTTTTTATGTATTTTTTTATTATTGTGATTTTGGTGAAGGT
>NW_006921702.1:8168618-8173424 GCF_000298275.1 Orycteropus afer afer | reverse complement strand
TTCCGAGGAGTGGCTGGTGGGTTTGAACCACCAGCCATCTGGTTAGCAGGCAATTGTCTTAGCCACTATGCTACCAGAGCTCCTTCTCTAACAGTTAGGAGGCTTTAAATCTGAGTTCGAAGAGTCAGGCTCTAGGGGCTGGATGAAAGCCCCTCAACCTTGGGCTTCAGCTCTGCTTCCTGCTCCCTGCCCACTGAAGCTAGAGGGTTTTCTTCACTCTGACAGCTTCTGGCTACTGAGACTGACAAGCCCCAGGTTGACAAGTAAAAAGGCATAGTCCCGATATTACCAAACCACACAATAATAGGCCATTAATTCAAGTCCATTGTGAGTCCCAAGATCGGCAGAGCAAGGTAGGCTGCTGAACAACAACTCAGCTACCTGCAGGGTTCAAGGGTGTCAAAATTTAGACACCATTCCCAAACCTGCTTGTTATATAGAGGAAGCACACCACATCCCTAAAGCAGCTACTCAGCTGCTTGTGGTAGAACCCACCATGGAGTTGATTGCCAGTCTCATCATGGGGAGTAACTACCACCAGCTGCCCAGCTACATAACCAGGTCCAGCCAAGTTGACACACAACCTTAACTACCACAATCCCCAAACCACACTTTCTGGCAATGTCCTCTAGCCAAAACATCCCTTTCAATAAACCATACAAGATTTATTGAAGCAAACTGTAAAACCTGAATGATTTCTATTTTTTCAATGTCTGTAATCTATGTATTGTAGACAAATATGGAAACTAATATGTTTATATTCTTATACATTTATAGTTTTATATATGGATCTTAATTTGTTAGTCTGTTTGGTCATCAATAGCTATGCTTTAGAAATGCAATTATTACATTTCCATCAGTTGCCCCTCCCCCCAACAAAAAATCTGCCTTAGCATCAAAGAAGACATAAATATTTTTTCTTGTGTTTTAAAAGATTCTCACTATCACATGAAATAGTTGCAGATGAGTATTGTTATTATATCCCCTGAGGAAGTGAAAAGCCACAAGTTACAATAGAATAAAAATCTATATCTGATTAAATAGGGAATATAAATGCCTTCCATGAGCTCATTCAGTTAATCTATTTTCTGATTCTATGTTTGGTGAACAAGGAAGACTGAATAGTTGATGCTTTTGAGTTGCACTGTTGATGAAGAATACTGAAAGTACCATGGACCTCCTAAAGAATGAACAAATCTGTCCTGGGAGAAGTGCAGCCAAAATGCTCCTTGGAAGTGAGAATTGCCAGACTTCCTCTCAATTACTTTGGTCATGTCAGAAGGGACCATTCCCAGGAGAAGGATATCATGCTTGGTAAAGTGGAGGGTCAGCAAAGAAAGGAAGGCCCTCAAGGACAGATTGACACAGTGGCTGCAATGATGGACTCATTTATAGCAAGGATTGTGAGGCTGGCACAGGACGGGGCAGTATTTCATTCTGTTGTACATAGGGTTGCTGAGTCAGAGCCAACTCAACAGCACCTAACAACAACAACATGTTATTATTATTGTTAGGTACTATCAAGTCAGTTTTGACTTATGGCAGACCTATGTACAACAGAATGAATCACTACCTGGCCCTGAGTTCTCCTGACAATCTTTGCCATATTTGAACCCATTATGGCAGCTACTCTTTCCATCTATCTCATTGAGGGTCTACCCCATTTTCACTGACCTCTACTTTACCCAGTGTGGTGGTTATGTTTGTGTGTCAACTTGGCTAGTCCTGGTTGAGTGGCTGGGCAGTTGGGTGTAGTATTCTCCATGATGAGACTGGTAATCAACTCCGTGGTGAAATCTACTGTGAGCAGTTGAGTGGCTTTGGGATAAAGTTTGCTTCCCGTATATAAGTAGCAGCTTTGGGAATGGTCTCTAGCTTATGGCATGCTTGAACCCTGCATGTAGCCGTGTCATTGTTCAGCAGCCTGCCATGCTCTGCCAACCTTGGGACTACCAATGGACTTAAATGAATGGTTTGCCATGTAACATAGGGACTGTGCCATTTTATTTGTTGACCTTGGGCTTGTTATCCTCAGCAGCCAGTAGCTGCCTGAGTGAAGATATGCCTCTAGCTTCAGTGGGTCAGAAGCAAGAGGTAGAGCTGAAGCTCAGGGTTGAGAGCCTTTCACACAGTCCCTCAAGCCTGGCAATTTGAACTTGGACTTCTAGCCTCCAAACTATTACAGAATAAACTCCTGTTTGTTAAGGCTATCCCATTTGTGATATATTTTTGTCAAAGCAACACCTGGTGACCAGAACACCCAGCATGATATATTTCTCCAGGGACTGGTCCTTTCTGACAACATTACCAAAACATGAAATGCACTCAGTACATTCTTGCCTCTAACTAGCATTATAGCTGTAATTCCTCTAAGATGGGTTTGTTTGTTCTTTTTGCAGTCTACAGTACATTCAATATTCTTCATTTCAACCATAATTCAAATGCATCAATTCTGAAGTCTTCCTTATTCATCATGTAGCTTGCACATACATATGGATGCTGTTGAAAATACCATGGTTTGAGTCAGGCACACTTTGGTCATCAATGAAACATCTTTGCTCTTTAGCACTTTAAAGTGGTCTTTTGCACCAGATTTCCCCAATGCAAAGAAATTTCTTTTCTTTTTTTAATTAATTTTTTAATTGTGATTTGCATAAAAGTTTACAGAACAAATTCATTTTCCATTCAACAGCTTATGTACATTTTTTTTCATGACATTGATTGCAGTCTCCATAATGTTACTGCTCTCTTCCCATTTCCTGCCTGCGGCTACCTTTTCTCTGTATTCTTCTTTCTTGTGCATTCCTGCCCTCTGAGCTATCCCAATGTGCAAATGTTGCCTTTCTGATCTCCTATGGCGGATTATTCTAAGAAGTGTACCTCTCAGTGAGCAATTGTTCACCTCATAGGCCTGTCTATTGTTTGGTTGGCAGTTGAGCCATGGGAGTGAGTTCAATTCCAGGTCCAAATGGTGACTAAGAGCCATAGTCTCTGGGGTTTCACCAGTCTTTTTCACACCAGTAAGCTTTATCTTTTTATTATTTTTATTATTTAGAGTGTCATTCTACATTTTTTCTCCCACTCTATCCAGGATCTCCTATTTTGATCCCTTTCCGAGTGGTTCACAGTGATAGCTGGGCACCATCTAGTTCTGTCCTCAGGATTATGGATGCGGAAATTGGCATGATTCACTTCTCCTCTTTGACTAATTGTTTCTGTATGTCTTTAATTTTCTTCATCCTTTTTTGCTGCAGATGAGGAGAGACCAATTTTTGCATCTGAAATGGCCATTCACAAGCTTAGAAAGCCCCAGTTTCTACTCATCAAAGTTGGATGTAGAACATTGTTTGTGTGTACTATGTATGACAATTGAGGTTGATGATCCCATTGGTCATGGCTCAGAGGCTGTAAGCCCAGAGACACTCCATCAAGGTGTTTGGCTATAGCTAAGAAGTTATGATAGCTTTGTCTCCTGTTTGCTCTATTATATATATGGAAAATATTATAGCACATACAAATACATATATACAAATATCATTAGGCAAACATATATGGTCATGGGTACATTCCCTTTTGCTTACCCACACCTGATCATTTAGTCAGTCTACTGGTGCATCCACCCACAGATTATTATTATTAATATTATTATTAAGGATTATACAACATTTAGTACTTAAAATTGATTACCTTTGTTGTCAGTACTTCTTCACTGAATTGTGTCTTCCTTTTCCTTAGTGTTACTGAGATGGTCATTTGCTTTTGGTATATTGCCTTTCATTTCACCCAAATCAATACAGGTCTCTTATCTATCTAGTAATGTTCTTTTCCATTGCCTCACATCCTTGGTAATGGTATGGTTGGGTTGCCAATATGAAGAGAAATCAGGCTGGAGAAACAGAAAAGGAGAGTTCATTTAAGAGATGCATCAAAGCAAATGGCTGACTGTGCTAGAGAGAACAACCAGCGATTGTCTCAGTTCACATTCTTTTATTCTTCTCTCTGAATGCCTCACTTATTTGTCCATGGTTTGAGACATCATAGAGTTTAGTCAGCTAAATCTTTCAATCAGCTTCTTCCTTCCTTTTGGTCAGCTAGTTCCTTCTTTGCACTCACACTGCCCATGTAAGATAACTTTTTACAAGAGTCAGACAGTAGTCATTAACTATTTTCAGATATTTTCTGATAGTCTTGAATTTTGTTTTCTTGTAAAATTCCATTGTGGTTGAGTGTAAATTATTGTGTGGTTTGATTTTATTAACCCTTCAGTAACCAATAAAGAAAATCTGTTACTTTTTACAATAGTGAACTCATACAATATTTATCTTTGAGTGATCGACTTATTTCACTCATCATAATGTCTTCCAAGTTCTTCCATGTTACAAGGGACTTTGTGGATTCTGCATTATTCTTTTTTTAAAAATTATTTATTTATTTTATTGTGAATATGGGTGAAGATTTACAGAGCAAATTCACTTTCCATACGGCAGTTCACATATACTTTGTCTCATGTCATCAACCACAGTTTACCACAATGCAACAGCTCCCCTCCCACTTCCTCCCCATAGTTACCGCTTCCCAGTGTCCATCCCTCCATACACTCCTGCCCCCTAAGCTATCTCCCTGTGCATAAGCAGCCCATCTTTCTCCCATGATTGTTCTGTCCAAGGAGTGTATCTACTTGAGGTAAATGTTCAACTCATATGCCTGTATTTTTCTTGGCTGGAAACCACAGGTGTGGGTTCATTTCCAGAACTGAAGGGCAGCTAGGGGCCATAGTCCTAGTGGTTCCAACAGTAAACCTGGTCC
>NW_006921702.1:8154664-8165236 GCF_000298275.1 Orycteropus afer afer | reverse complement strand
TCCAGGATTATCTTCTGTGTCTGTGTTAATTGGTTTCCCTTTTCTTTGTTGAGGAGGGTCTGTGCAGTCTTTCTGCCTAGTCCACCATTTTGCTGGATCTCAATCTCTGCATTGTTCTTTAGTGTTGTATAGTATTTCATTATGTTTATGACCATAATTGGGAATCATTCATCCTTGATGCATCCTTTGATTTCTTGTCCATAGCTTCTATGTGCATTGATGTGGATCCAAGTAAAATGAGATCCTTGACAATTTCAATCATAATGTTGCTTGTTAGTCCAATTTTGAAAATTTTATTTTATTTGTGATGAGGTGTAAGCTTCACTGAAGG
The DNA here is from genome assembly GCF_000298275.1 of Orycteropus afer afer. Classification (NCBI taxonomy): domain Eukaryota; kingdom Metazoa; phylum Chordata; class Mammalia; order Tubulidentata; family Orycteropodidae; genus Orycteropus; species Orycteropus afer. Next base: position 8,164,905 of record NW_006921702.1, on the reverse strand, counting down.
CTATAGTCTTTGAGCTTCATCAATAAGTTCTTCAAGTCTTCTTCAGTTTCAGGAAAGCAAGATTGTGTCATTTGCCTCTCACAGGTTGTTAATAAGCTTTCTCCAATCCTGATGTTGCATTCTTCTTCAAATAGTCCTACTTAGCAGATTATTTGCTCAGCATACTGATTTAGTAAGTATGGTGAAAGGATACAACCCTGACGCACACATTCCCTGATTTTAAACCATCTAGTATCTCCTCATTCTATTAGAACAACTGCCTCTTGTCTATGTACAGGTTCCTCATGAGTACAGTTAAGTGTTCTGGAATTCTTATTCTTTGCAATGTTATTCATAATTTTTTATGAACCACACTGTCTCATGCCCTTGCATAGTCAATAAAACACAGGTAAACAGCTTTCTCCTATTTTTTGGTTTCAGCCAAGAGCCATCTGACATCAGCAATGATATCCCTCATTCCCTGTCCTCTTCTGAAACCAGCTTTCATTTCTGGAAGATCCTTGTCAGTTTACTGAAGTAACCATATTCGAATTATCTTCAGAATTGTCTGTGGTATTAGTGATGTTGTTCATTAATTGCTGCATTCTGTTTGATCACCTTTCTTTAGACTGCACACAAATATGCTTCTCTTCCAATCAGTTAGCAAGGTAGCCATCTGCCAAATTTCTTGGCATAAATAATTAAGCACCTCCAGCATTGTATTAATTTCTTGAAATTTCCCAAAGGGCATTCCATCAATTCCTGGAGTCCTGTTTGTTGCCATTCCTTCAGTGTATGTTGAACTTCTTCCTTCAATTCCATCAGTTCTAGATCATATGCTATGTTGTGAAATGGATCAACGTCTACCATTTCTTTTTGGTGTGGTGATTCTGTGTATTCCTTCCTTCTTCTGTGACACATACTGCTTGGTTCACTATTTTACCCACAGACTCCTTCAATATTGCAACTCAAAGTTTAAATTGTTTCCTCAGTTTTTTCAGCTTGAGAAATGCTAAGCATATTCTTCCCCTCTGATTGTCCAATTCCAGGTCTTTGCACTTTTCATTATAATATATTCATTTGAATTTTTAGGCTGTCCTTTGAAAACTTCTATTAAAGTCTTTTACACCATTATTTCTTCAATTCACTTTGTTGTTGTTGTTATGTGCCATTGAGTTGGACCCGACTCATAGCGACCCCTCGTTGGGTTTCTGAGGCAGTATCACTACAGAAGTAGATTAACCAACCTTCCTTCTTGGGAGTGGCTGGTGGGTTTGAACCATCAGCCATCTGGTTAGCAGTCAAGTGCCTTAGGCACTATGCTACCAAAGCTCCCTTCAATTCACTTTAGCTACTCTCTGTTCAAAAGCAAGTTTCCAAGTCACTTCTAATGTCCATTTTTGTCTTTTCTTCCTCTATTGTCTTTTTAATAATGTTTTGATCTCTTCATGAATGATGTCTTTGATGTCATCCCACAACTTGCCTGGTCTTAAATCACTCCTGGTCCATGCATCAAATCTATTTGGTGGTCTCTAAATTCAGGTGAGATATACTCAAGATCACATTTTGGCTCTCGTGGACTTGAAAAAGACAGGAAAGAAAGAAATGTCAGAAAGGATGTCTCCAGAGAGTCTGAAACTTGCTCTGTAACATTCTGGAGTAGCTAAAGGGAATAGAAGAAAGGAAGAAGTAAAAGCTGAACAGGAGGTTTCAAAAGGCAGCTCTAGAAGACATAGTAAAACGTTGTAATGATACGTGCAAATATCTGAATTTAGAACACCAAAAAGAAATAACATGCTCAGCATTTCTCAAAGTGAAAGAACTGAAGAAAAATTTCAAGCTCTAAGCTGCAATATTGAAGGATTCTATGGGCAAAATATTGAATGATGCAGGAAGCAACAAAAGAAGATGGATGGAATACACAAAGTCACTGTACCAAAAAAATTAATTTTCTTCCCCTACAACATAAATTTGCATGTGAGCAACTGATAGTCTATACTAGACTTAGCCCCTGGCTTTATTCTGACAGATGATATTAAATTTCTCCATTGTCTTTTTCCACATATGTAGTCAATTTGATTTCTATTTTTTCCATCTGGCAAGTTCCACATATAGAGCCACTGTTTATGTTGTTGAGAAAAGGTTTTTGCAAAGAATAAGACATGGGTCTTGAAGACTTCTATCATGCAGTCACTGACATTGTTTCCTTCACCAAGGCCATGTTTTCAATTACTTGTTTTTCTTTGTTTACAACTTCCACATTTCAATCACCATCAATAACCAATACATCTTTTTTTGTACATGTTTTGTCAACTTAAGAACGCAGAAGTTGGTAAAAATGTTCAATTTCTTCATCTTTGTCTTTAGTGGTTGGTTTATAAATTTCAATAATAGTAGGATTAACTGGATTCCTTATAGGCATATGAATATCATCCTATCACTGACAACATTGTATTTCAGGATAGATCTTGAAATGTTCATTTTGACGATGAATACGACACCGCTCTTCTTCAATTTTCCATTTCTCATAGTAGACCATATCATTGTTCAACCCAAAAAGGTAAATACAAGTCCATTTCATCTCACTAATCCCTATGACATTGATCTTTCTGTGTTCCATTTCATTTTTGACAACTTGTACTTTTCCTAGATTTATACTCTGTACATTCCATGTTCTGATTATTAAAAAATTTTTGCAACTGTTTCTTCTCCTTTTGAGTCATGCCACATCAGCAAATGGAGGTACTAAAAGCTGTACCCTATCTACATCATTAAGGTGGACTCTACTTTGAGGAAGTAGAGCTTTCCAAGTTGTACTTTAAGTGCTTTCCAACCTGACGGTCTCATCTGACACTATATCAGATAGTTTTTCTCCATTATCTATAGTGTTTTCCATCTTGTTGTTGTTGTTAGATGCCATTGAGTCAGCTCCAACTAATAGTGACCCTATGTACAACAGAACAAAACACTTCCTGGTCCTTACCAGCCTCATAGTACTTGCTATACTTGAGCCCATTGTTTCAGCCACTGTGTCAATCCATCTCTTTGAGACCCTTCCCCTTTTCCACTACTGCTCCACTTTACCAAGCATGATCTCATTCTCCAGGGAATGGTCCCTTCTGACAACATGACCAAAGTAGGTGAGACAAAGTCTGTCCATTCTCCCTTCCAAGGAATATTATTGCTCCCCTCCTTCTAGGACAGATTTGTTAGTTCTTCTGGCAGCCCATGGTACTTTCAGTATTCTTTGCCAACAACACAACTCAAAAGCATTCACTTTTAATTGGCCTTCTTTATTCATTGTCTAGTCTTCACATGTCTATGATGCTATTGAAAGCACTATGGCTTGGGGTAGGTGCACTTTAATTTTCAAAGAGTCACTTCTGCTATTGATTAGTTAGAGAAAAAAAAAGTGGAAGAGAGAATACAAAAAAAAAGTCAAAATTGGAATAAAAAATATCAATACCATCATTTGAGTAATTAGTTACCCTTCTGCTAAGCACTGTATTAGTTGATGGAACAATGTGGTGTAGAGTAAATCACTCTGAATTTACTTTTAGTATAATGTCAGTGCAGTTAGGACACCACAAAGGAATGTGTGACATCATACAAGGAATATCAAAGCTTCTAGGCTTCAAAACATCTGACTCACAGGAGACTATTCTGAATGACAGTGTCCTATCAAGAAGTATAACTATCCCTCTCCAATTTTTTCACGTACATCTGGCCCTGACTACCATCCCATCAAGGTGCATTGTCTAGATATATGTTAGAGACCACCATATCTTGCCAGATGTGCTTCATCACTTGTAGATTTGTTCAGCACAGCATCATCACTGGAGTAGCATACACAGAATGACCAAATTTGGGCACATCTATTCCAAGGTAACTGCTAAACTCAGGTGGCGTAAGTAGAGCAAAGACCAGTGGATTGGCCAATTTGGGAATCATTTAAAGAGGCCCTTTGACCTGCTACATTTCTTTATCCTGTACAACTCTTTTGAAGGGAATATCACACAGCTGGATGAATGTAAATTAATGTGCTTTTTTAAAGAATTCCCATTACTTGTCTTTACAGTTTATAATACATTGCCTCTGTAAGTGGCTGCACATAATCAGGTTTTACCTCATTAGCTTTTTAATTGAGTAGAAGATTCATCAATTAAGACATTAAGCCATTCCTTGTTCATAACGTCATACTAAGAAGAACTTGTAAATGCCTGGGTCTGTCAGTCAAGTGATTTTATAAGGGTAAGTAATAAATCATGTATTTTGTCACACTCCAAAGAACCTATTTGCAGAATCAGCACGGTATAATAATATCATTGTGTCCTGAAAGACTGAAAGAGCATTAAAAAGACACAAGTTGTCATATTTATCTATATTATCTTATTCAGCTTATCATTGACAATGATCGGGTCACTGATGATTAGCTATATTAATTTCCAATGTCAACCCCAAAACATGACTTTTCCCTCTAATTTTTTTTGTTCAATGCATATAAATACTTTGATTTTTATGGAATCATGCCATCCTTTGTAAATATTCAACCATTTACCCAGTCCTCACCAGTTAAGAGCACTTTCTTGTAACAGTTATAGACTGAAACTGAGAAGTCTTTATACATAAAATTTAAGACATCTCATCTTAAAAAAACATAGGTGACCTAAGTTTGTTACTGAAAGATCCAACAAAATATTTGAAATTACTCTACAAATTGTTTCAATTAAATAAATATATTTCCAAATGCTCATAATTACAACCGCAAACTGTGATCATATGTTAAATGAATATAGTCATTTTTTGTTCCAATATTTTGTCTATATATATAAAAACTGGGAAAAGTGTTTTAAGTCAATTGTATAAAATATTTCTTTTTCTAAAATGTGGAAGAATATTTTCCTTACCTGTTCAATGAAAATTTATTGAAATTTTAAGTAACAATTATTTTAAGAATGTCTTCTTAATGACATCTAGAATATTTTCTATTGCATTTAGATATATGTGAATTATATTCTATGTTAGTGGATCAGAAAGTAACCCACAGCTCAGTGGATTGAACATACACCATGATTTAGCAGAATGTGGTTTATAGTAGCAGTTAATAGGAAGACAGCAGGGCAGTTAATCCAATGCCTAACAGCATCAACCACAAAGTAGTCAACAAGTATGTAGCTTGCTGACAGAAAGAGAAGATGTACTCTGGTATCCCCTGAAATAAACCTGGGCCAGTAAAATAATAAAAGAATAACAAAGCACATATGCCAAGGAAATTCTTGTGATGCCAAAGGTCTCTAGGTAAGAAGTACCAGTGAAAATATTACAAGCATATGACCATGACCACTTTGGTAGCTTACTTAAACTGATGATACGTAGCCAGCCCTTATTCTCCTATCTCTACCCTAGTGAAAGTATGATAAGCATATAAACCTGACCACTTTGCTAGCTCACTAAATAAAATAATAATTTCAAACATTTAACAGAAAACATATAATTATTATATCTCATGAGTTATAAGAGAGCATTACATAAGTTTTATGAAAACTTTACTCTTTTGGAACATGTTTATTTTTCTTAGCATCCAGAGACTCTATAGCATCTTGTGCCTGATATTAATGGCTACAACATAAAATGCTGTTCAGTACCTGATTAAACCTTCAAGGATTTTGCTTTTCCAGTTGCAGTTCATCATCTTACAATATAAATATTTTCTCCCCCTGCAAATAACTATACTCCTTCCTGTTTGGTATAATTTCTTGATCACTTTCTACAATTAAGATTTTGGGAGGAAGTTGACAGAATCTTATTTGACTTCAATCCCCATAGAACAACTTTTCCATGTGGAATGGCCTCCTCCCTGTTAACTCCCCATTGAAATTTTAGAGCATTTTCCTAACTTTTAAGAATAGCAATTGGCTAAATCTATTACTTCATATGATTTTATATGACGTTGTTGTTGTTGTTGTTGTTATGTGCCGTCGAGTCAGCCCCGACTCATAGCGACCCCTCCTTGGGTTTCCGAGGCAGTGTCACTACAGAAGTAGGATTTCCCAACCTTCCTTCCAAGGAGTGGCTGGTGGGTTTGAACTGCTAGCCTTCTGATTAGCGGTCAAATGCCTTAGGCACTATGCTACCAGAGCTCCCTTATATGAAGTTATATGTTTATAAATGTTGCTATTTCAAATGTTAATGAACTCTTAAGTATATTGTAATCTTAAAGTCATGTGTAAAGAATGGTCAATAGTTTAAAAAAAATGTAAATAATGACATGCATTTCAAGTTGTAAAGACAAGGGTCATGAACACTGAATATTGTAACTTCCAAATTTCTTAGAACAAAGTTTCATATGCATGAGAAAATCAGACTCTCTTAAAACAAAAGTATTTTCTTTCTTCCATTAGTAAACAAAACCTCTATTATACGGCAAGCACTCTATTTTGGTTAAAGGGCAGTGAACAAAAATATGAAAATCCTTCCCTTCACAGATTAATAATCTCATGGTAAATAAATTATATAGTAGTGAATATTTTTTTTGATTGCATACTTTCCACTAAGTACTGTTTCCAACATTGTACAAGTTACTAATTTATTTAATCCTCAGAAAAACAATATGAGATGGATACTGTTTTATCATTACTTTTCAATAAAGGAAGTAAATAAGCATAACAGTTAGGCAATCTGCTCAAACCAGTGAGGGATGGAGCATGATTTCTGAGCTTGGCTGCTTAACAACTGCTCTTTGGTACCTATCCTTTAGAAAAACAGTGCTTAGTGAACACACAAGCCTGTTTGCCAACCTCTAAGGGTCTCCCTTGACATTTAGTAATTGTAGTTTTACCTGCTGAAGCATATTAGGTAGGGGAATCTAAAGTGTTGTGTTCTGCCATTTCAGGTTTTATTGACACATATAAGGTGACAGCTTTGAGCAAAGGGAAGTATTATAAATTAAAATACACTGTTACGAGAACATGATGAGTGAGTTTGATATGTTGATTGTAATGCAAGAACAAAACCTCTTGGCAGGAAGGTAGCAAGATCTGTGATGCTGTTAGTAAGAGTTGTAGTAGACCGGGACACATCATGTTGTTGTACTCAGAATGGCTAAGAGATACGAACTGGGGAATAAGAGAGCTTTTATTTGTATGGAATTGGTCACTACTTTCAAGGAGAAGCTGATCTGAAACAATGAAATATGAACAATTTCTTCAGATAAAGCATTACTGATCAGCCAAGGTAAAAGTCCTGAAACAGGGTTACTAGCATAAATGGTTTGTGCTCCACTACTAACCAAAAGGATAGCAGTTTAAACCAATCCAGTCAAAGAAGAAAGACTTGGCAATCTGCTCCCGTGATAATTACATCAAAGAAACTCTATTGAATAGTTCTAGTCTGCAAAACATGGGGCTGCCATGAGTCAGAATCTACTTGACTGCAAAGGGTTTAGATTTTTATTATCTTTTCAGAACTAACATTTGAGGATCATGTATTGCTACTAAATTATACCATTTTTAAAACATTTCTCCTAATTCAATTATCTTCAATGTAGTCCAGTGCATTTTTATAATTCAGGGAGGCATCTAAGTGTTGAAGAAACATAAGTTCTCTTTACCATCTTCAAATTTTAGAGACAATACACATGTCTTCATATTCTATAGTAAATTGTAGTCATCCATCATGTTCCACAGAAAGTTCTAGTTAACCAAATCCTTTTTAGGGGACCATAAAGCTACAACAGACTCTTTTATGACTCATTGGGAATCATACCAAGCCAAGAGTCATAGAAACCCCAGCAAGGAATTTGTGCTGCACAGGAATATCTCTAAATCAGAGTTTCTCAAGGTGGGTGAGGATTCAGTCTCAAGTGGAGGACAGAGGAGATCACAGGAGGCATATTAGGAGTGGGTTGGTGAGCTCATCAGTGAGAAGTTAAATTGTCCATTGACCCAATATCCTTCCTCCAGTGACTATGATGCATGCAACTCCCTACCTAATCAATGATCACTCCTTTCTGTAAAATAGCCACATAATTATTAAACTTGCTTTACTTTAGCAGTATATTACTTGTTTCTTACATGCTCTTAGCTGGACCACAAGCCAAGGTAGAGTATGAATTTGTTCAAAATTTATTAAAAACAAAAGGGAGCTTTTAATATTTTCCTGTTTTATTTTTTCACTTGAGCTATTTTATAATAAGAAATCACAGATGTTTTCCAATAGGCTGTAGGTGTGTCAGTTTGAATGTCTCTCCCAGGGGCACTGAATCCATAGTATCAGACTGAAGAGTAAGAAGTTAGTTCACCCCTGGTGACTTCTTTCAACTGCTATGGGAACAAGAAGATAAGAGAGTCTTTGTTAAACACTTCTACCTCGGTGAACTCTTAAGCCTCTGAATAGAAGATCATTACTGGTAAATTCTAATTTTATACCAGAATTGATTAACACTCATTTTGGAGCATTGATTATGAACTTTATAGCATGCTTTACTCAGCACCTAACTTGTTATTCATCATATTGTCATGGGATCTCTGGGTTTCAGAGACTAATTGCAAGGAAACATTTAATATGTGAATAGCTTTGAGCAGATTTATCTGAATATATCAAATTTTGAAAATTTAACACAACAGAAATGATTTCTTAGACTTTGAAATTATGATAATCCACAAATTGTACAGAGTGAGAAAATAGTAGATTTCATGTTCCAGATGGAAAGTCCTAAATTCTTGTTTATAGTGGCATCTGTTAACAGCTGTTAATAAAGTATAAAGTAACTGTAAAGAGAGCAAAAAAAAAAAAAAAAGCTCTGAACTCAAAATATCATAGAAAAACATCCTTGACTGTTGAGTGGGTAACATGGAGGCTTTCCTGTGAAGCTCAGTATTTTCAATATGTGCACACATTGAAAAGAAACAGACTGTGTCTCTCATTTGCCAAGGGTTCACTCTTTCATCCAGAGAAATCCCATCTGATCTTTCCTCTCCTCTCTCATTCCACATTCAGCCTACCAAGAAGTCTCGAGAGCTCTACTTTTTTATATTCAAAATCCAAATACTTCTTATCATTTCAACTCCTCAAAATGCCCCAGTTATCCTTTACAAATAACAACCTGTGTTTCTTTCCACATCCCTAAAACTATTTCACCATCTCTATATTTTGCTATAGCATTTATGATTTTCTATCATTCTGTATACCCACCATTCACTGCCATCGAGTTGATTCCAAAGCATAGTCACCCTATAGGACTGAGTAAAACTATTCTATAGGGCTTTCAAGACTGTAAATCTTTACAGAAGCAGAGTGCCTCATCCTCCCCCTGTGGAACACATGGTGGGTTTGAACTGTCGGCCTTTTGGTTAGCAGCCAATGCCTTAATCATTGCACCACTAAGTTCCTTATCATTCCATATATTTTAAATATATTAATTATAATGTTTATTTATAACCTGTCTCTTCTACTCTAATGTAAGCTCCCTGGGGATAGGAATTTCTTTCTTTCTTGTGCAATCACACATTATAAGTGCCTAGACAATATCTGGTGCATAATGAGTATTGGATAAATATTTGTGGAATAAATAAATGGATTGAAAAAACCTAGCTTATATCTAGTACTAGAATAATGGAATACACTCATCACTATGGCTTTGTCCATTAAATTCTATGCTATATCCTTGTTACTCAATTTGTAGTCCATGGACCAGCCTCATCAGCATCACCTAAAGCTTATTATAAACTCAGAATATCAGGCTCTATTCATGTGTTACTGACCTAGAATTGTTATAGTAACACAATCTTCAGATGATCAATGTGCACATTAATGCTTGAGAAGCAATTTCTGTATTTCTCTTACTTCATGGATCACAGGGCACAAAAATTACAAAGAGCAATTCCAAGAAGTAGAGACTTCACACCATCCATCTGCCACTGCCTGGTAGAAATACAAGGGTAAGAATATTCACTATGGCTGACACAGACAAATAGACAAGACAAGATGGAGCAGAGCTACTCATCACATAGATCATGATAGCTGAAACAAACAAACCCCTGAAGGCATTTTGTTAGTATTTGTCTCATCTTGTTCAGAAATCAAAACCTAACTGAAAGTTGGTCATTTGAATAGCAAAAAAGAACACTAGGATTTTGTCTTGCTACTGGACTGTGGTCTGATCTGAGAACAGTTCAAGAAAAGCCACAACAACCATTTGGAATAAATTAATAATAGTGATGACAAACATTTTACAGTAGTGAAGTTTTTTTTTTTTTTTTTTT
>NW_006921702.1:8148649-8154564 GCF_000298275.1 Orycteropus afer afer | reverse complement strand
TTTTTTTTTTTTTTTGGTTTACCCTGGGCCAGGCTCTATTTTAAGTACTTCAGTTCTTCTGTTTCCAATGTTAATACAGGTGTTCCCTGCTTTTTGAGAATTTGCTTTACACCACTTCATTTTTATAAAAGACCTACCTGATTTCACTAACCAAAAGAAATCTGAAGATAATTTTAGCTTTTACAAAAAAAGCTGAAAAGAGAAATTAGCGTTCAATGTGTGTGTCGCAGCAGGCCATTCAAGATGCCAAAAAGTGATGTTGGCATCACCAAACTCATTCCCCTGAAACTACACTGTACATATATTATTTATACTTTATATAAGTTTTATATTTATCATACAATTCTTGATTTTACTGTGTTAGTGTTATTTCAGGTTTTTTTGGGGGGGGTGGGTATGATTTGGTAGGTTATTTTTGACTCTGGGAACACTCAAAAATTTCCCCATATAAATTAATGATAATTCTTTCTTCATGGTATGCCATTTCAGCTTAGGAAAGGCTTCATAGACATGCCATATTTTCAGATAGCAGGAGAAACCTGTAATCAGAAATTTGCTTCATACATCATCCTTTTAGTAGTTTGGTCCAAATACAGTTTTTCAACATGGATGTCAACTTCTTTCCTAATAACTAGAACCACTAGTAATAGATAAATAAATAGAGACTTCTTCCTTCACAAAAGTGAACTTCATAAAGCAACATAATGGCACTTTCTTTTTTTCACCTAGAAGCTCAAGTTTTACTTCTCATTTCAAAAATCTGATTGAATATCATGTTACTCATCATATATTTTTAATTAGAAAGCATGATAAGCCACCACATGATATGTAATACCCTACATTATTAAACATCTCTTGAGAGTATCGGCCTGTGTAAAGCAGTATAGTGCAATGGATTGCTTTTATGTGTGGCCTTTCTAAACATAGTCTTGTAACTCTCACCAAAGGATTGAGTGGCACTTTTCAAATAAGGTGTTGGAAAACTTGCTAATAATACAAATAAGGTTCATGGCACCCTTGTTAGGGTGAGACAATGCAAATAAGATATATGGAACCTAAATAAACCCAAGAAGGGGTGGCTATGAATCAGGTCCGACTCAACGGCACATAGCAACAACAACAACAATGAGGGAATTTATCAGTTTCGCCATCCTCTTGTTGTTGTTGTTATTTGCCGTGGAGTTGGCCCCGACTCATAGCGACCCCTCCTTGGGTTTCCGAGGCAGTATCACTATGGAAGTAGGATTGCCCAACCTTCCTTCCGAGGAGTGCCATCCTACTATGCTTGAAATAAGCCATCACAGAGATAGATAGGTAGGACCTCATTACCACCAAGAAAGAAGTCTGGGAATGGAAAGCATCTTTTGCACTTTGGATCCTTGTGCTGAGCACCTCCTAGACCCAGAAGAGATGCCATAGGACAGTGAGAAGCAGTAGCTAGTGAAACAGAGAACCAGAAACAGAAGAACTAGGAAGCTAATTGCAGATGGTGTGCTTGGTTTCCCATAATATGGAGCAAGAAAGCTGAGCACCTTCGAGCAGGAAGCATGCTGACAGAGTTAGATGCCTCCAGGAAGTTGGTGTAGCAGACTCATAAATCCATAGAATAAGAGAGCTGTGCACCTTCAGGTAGGAGGTTTTTTTAGCAGAGTGAGGTGCCTCTAGGCACTTGGAAGAAAAGGTAGGCTTGATGACTCACAGAGCTAGAGAGCTGAGCACCTTTGGGCCCAGGCTTACTGATAGAGTGTGATGCATCTGGGTACTTATCAGTAGAACTAAAGAGTTTTATGACATTTGCCTGAAAAGTCCCCAACAGAGTCCAACAGCAGAGGGCAAGAAAAGACTGTCCTAATAGAATAATTCTATTCTGTCTTTTCTGATACTGAAAACCTTTTACTTCTCTAAAAACCCTTATAATTGTGAGTATTGTCTGTGAGTTCTGTATGACCATTACAATGAATGAACAAATCCAACAGAGAAGTCGAAATTGCCATGAGAGGGACAATTGGTGTCATAATTAGACAAAAGTTTGGTGAGGGTTGGCAAGTCTGACTGACCTTCACTTCATAGGAATCAGCCTTCGGTGGATATTGATGGTGATACTCTCTCTCCCCTTATGAATTTAGAGTAGGTAAGATGCTCCTACCATGTCTTTTTTAGAAACAGGCTTTAAAAATTGGAATTGATTCTATGTTCTAAGAAAAGAAAATGTTATGAAATATTCTTAAATATATAAAAAACTATAAAGAAAAGTAGTTTATTTTTTTTTCTTATGACTTGAGACAAGTTATAAAGTATATTATTTTGTATTATGATTGGGATATTCTGTCCGGTTCACTAACTTATCTTGTCAACAGATGGTTCTCATTTCCATGTTGTGCTTTTAGCACCTTCAGCCCAAGGAAAAATGACAATAAAAGAAGTAGGAAAATTATTTTCATAAACCATACTCAGTTTTCTCTTCTTTTCTTCCTTTCCTGTCTTTCATTAGGTACACAGTGATAAGCTTTATTTTTCTAATTGAATTGGCTTTTAAAAAATTATGATATCATAATGCAAATGGCTTTAAGTTTAAAAAATTACTTTGGCTAGTAGTTATTTTGGAGGTCTGGTGGTGTAGTTGGGAGCCCTTGTGGCATAGTGCCTAAGGCATTTGATTGCTAACCAGAAGGCTGGTGGTTCAAACCTCAGAAACCCAAGGAGGGGTCACTATGAGTCTCAGTAGACTCGATGGCAGTGAGTTTGTTTTTTGTTTTGTTTTGTTTGTTTGGTTTAGTAGTTATTTGTATTTAAAACAACTGGGAATGTTCAAGACAAAGACTGTTCTTATGTAGAATTCTGGTCATCAAATCAAGATGAAGTCTCTATATGAAGGTTGAAATAATACATTCTAAAATTCTTCAGTTACTCTACACTGTAGCTGGTATACTTTGCTTCAGTTTTGGGTCAAACTCTCATATCCCCTCAAAGACTTTTGCATACAGGGATTATAACCACCTTTGTGTTGCTATTGTCACTGCTGTTAGTTGAAGTCAAGTTAACTTCAACACATGATGATCCCATATACAACATAAACACCTTCCAAACTCACCACCAAGTCAGTTCTGACTGATAGTGATCCCATTGGGCTTCCAAGGCTATAAATCTTTACAGAAGCAGACTGATTCATCTTCCTTCCAAGAAGCAGCTGGTGAGTACGAACCACTGACCTTTTGGTTAGCAGCCAAATGCCTTAACCACTATACCATCAGATCTCCTAGAATAAACACTTTTCCAGTTATTAATTCTAACATGTGGAGTCTATCCACATACACTAAAAAATATATCATTTAAAGAAATTTAACTTGTTAATTGTAGAATGTAGGTACTGAGTGCTATGCCAAGATTTCCTGTAATCTTGAATTTTAGATGTTCAAGAATGGCAATTTAAAAATCAATACAGGTTTAGGAACCTTTAACTGAATTAACATTGCACTCCTATTCATACCCTGACTTGAATGAGTCTTTTTTTATTTTTTTACAAAACTGATCATTATAATTATTTATGCTCCAATTAGTCAAATAACACAAATTGCTTTAATTACATAAGACTGTATGCTGGATTAAAATTGCATTTCTAATAGATCATGCACCTCATGATGATTTACAAAATAAAAAGTAGCCACATTTTGTATTCAGTCATTACCTAAATCCTATTTACTGTTAAATTAAAGTAAATTAAATTTTCTCAAGATTTCCTTTTAGCATCCACATCATGTAATGTCCACTCTGTTGAAATCCAAGACTATATCTTCTTTCAATCATCTTCCACTAATTTCCCAAACTGACCATAGTAAATTCTAAAGCATTTATGATGTATGATATGTAATCAGCATAGCCAACACACTGATATCTATCGACTTCACTACAGAATCTGTCACTGGCCTTAAAGTGTTTAGAGTACTTGAAGTTCTCTATTATTTTTTAATATGATATTAAAGGCTGTTGCTATTAAATTTCATCCGGAATCTACATGTTGTTGTTGTTAAATGCCATTGAGTTGGACCCGACTCATAGCAACCCCTCCTTGGGTTTCCAAGACAGTGTCACTATGGAAGTAGATTGCCTCATCTTTCTTCTGAGGAGTGGCTGGCAGGTTTGCAACGCCAGCCTTCTGGTTAGCAGTCAAGTGCCTTGGACACTACGCTACCAGAGCTCCTCCAGAATCTATATAAAGGTATGTATTTAAGCAACCTAGATTGACTTTAGCAAAATCCAGTAATGACTTCTACAAAATTTTAAATTAAAAATAAAAAGTGTTAATATTCTTTGTTGCTTGATTCTTTTTTTTTTTCTTATACTACATGACAACTGAGGAGTAAAAAAATATAGGTCCTTATCTCTACTTTTTTTTTTTATCATGAAATAAAACACAAATTTTTCAAGACAATGACTTACTATTATGTTCAGTAGTGGCACAGTCATGACGATTTGTGAGGAAATATACCTTATGCTATTTAGACTACAGCTCTGTTAATGGAAGCCAGGGCCTAATATTTAAGATTATATTCTATAAATAATATTCTCCCTTTAATCAATTATTGATAAGAAACATAAATTTTCTTGCATAAACTTTTAAAAGTATTACTGAATAAAATTTAAGCAGAGGTTATTTGTTTGATACAATTCAAATTTGATAAATATAAAATTATACTCAATCTCATTCTTAGCTAATATTTAATTTATCATCATAACCATGTATGGGCACATAAAACTCTCACATATAAAACATCTCAAACAATAAATTTTGAATATTTGTTATTTACGTTGTTCCAGTTAGGAATAACCTGACCTTCTTTATATTCATTTAATCCTTTTGGGGTTTCTCTCTATCACTGTATGGTAATTAAGGTTGTGGGTCAACTTGACTGTGGGCCATGAATTTGAGTGGTTGGGCAGCTGGATGTAGTTAATCCGCATAACGAAATTGTAATCACCTCCATGGTGGAATATGCTGTGAGCAGCTAAGTAGTTGCCTTCAGGGTGTAGTCTGCTTCCAGTATGAAAGGAGAAGCTTGAGAATGGTCTCTAGCTTTCTGGCACATTTTGGATTCTGCATTTGGCCGTCTTCAACTCCAGTTCCTAGGCTTTAACCAGTGGCCTGTTGTGTTGCCTGCTGGTCTTGGTATTGTGCCATTTTGCCTGCCCACATTGCGTTCATCAGCCTTAGAAGCCAGCATCTTCCTGAGTTAAGAGATACCTCCCTCTCCAGTGGACCTGGAACAAGAGGCAGAACTAAAGCCCAAAGTTAAGGGGCTTCATCCATCCCCTAGAGCCAGAACTTAATTCTATTGTATGGACTTCTAGCCTGCCAAACTGTAAGAGAATAAATTCTGTCAAAGCCATCCACTGTAGTATTTCTGTTATAACAACACTAAAGAACCAAGACACATTGCTATAGATATTTCAGAACAAAAGAATAACAGAAACACCTATAAATTCTTTTTGTCCTTGAAAATACAGTTCTCATTCTCTAAAGCCCTCGCATATTACAATTACACACATAAATATCCGTGGTTTTGAAACACACTTTCATATTAGAATCACCTGAGGAGCTTTTACAAGCTTCTAATTGGGAGGCACACTGAGAGATGCTGACTGAATTGAGATGGGGTGAGACTGAGGAGTCTTCTTCTACCCTTTTTTATTCCTCACCATTCTCCACATTTGTATCCTTCCTTCCTTTTTTGTACCCTTCTCTCCAGTTCTTCTCCTAGATAAGTCAAAGATGTGCCCAGGTTGGAGAACCAGTAATACCTAAAGGCAAGGAAAAATTTTACCAAGATAAAAATAATGGCAAATAAGATAGTATCAAAGAATAAGGATGGTCATGGTTGATTAAGTGTTATAATAATTAGAATAAAAGATAAACTGAA
>NW_006921702.1:8140181-8145128 GCF_000298275.1 Orycteropus afer afer | reverse complement strand
TCATGTTGTCAGAAGGGACCATTCCCTGGAGAAGGATGTCATGCTTGGTAGGGTGGAGGGTTGACGAAAGAGGGGGAGGCCTTCAACGAGATGGATTGACACGGTGGCTGCGATGATGGGCTCAAGTGTAGCAGAGATTGTGGCGCTGGCACAGGATCAGGCAGTGTTTCGTTCTCCTGGGCTTGGGGTCATTACGATTCAGAAATGACGCGACGGCACTTAACAACAACAACTACAACATTGCCTAAGTAGTAAACTCTTTTCTTCTGATGATCAATAAGAAATCTCCAGATTTACCATTGATGAATATTTATGACACCCCACTTATGAATTATGAGCACCTCTGAATGCCCCCATTGTTTACCTTCTCCTGGCCTTCTAGTCAGTAATCCTTGTACATGAAGATTCATCATTTGGTTCAGTGAATTCTTCTACAGAACAAATCCTACACCTCTTCATCCCATTACAGGTACAGATGGATGAACAAGCCTTTTAGTTCTTTGATCCTCTCACCTTCAGTGAGTTTCCTTTTTGTTCTATCTCAATATCCTTCTCCTTTGTTTAGATGCTAGGACAGTCTGACGCAGTGTATCTTCACTTTAATAATCATCAGTGTCACCCCCCTCCCTGACACTAGCTTCTAACTATGCTTTCTTTCTCAATACTTATATTTATTACTATTGTTGTTGTTGTTACTTTTATGTGCCATCGAGTCAAACCCGACTCATAGAGACCCCTTCTTGGGTTTACAAGGCAATATCACTGTGGAAGTAGATTGGCCAACCTTCCTTCCGAGGAGTGGCTGATGGGTTTGAACCACCAACCTTCAGGTTAGCTGTCAAGTGCATTAGGCACTATGCTATGAGGAAGGTTTTTTTTTTTTTTCTTTCTTTCTTTTATAATAATTGAATGTTGAATTTGATGGCTAAGTGTTTGAAAGGGATAATCATTCAGAAAAGGTTTTGGAGTCCTTTTGTTGCTGTTACTAGTTGAAGTTTAGTTGACAGTGACTCATGGTGACCCCATGTATGAGAGTAGAATTGCTTTGTCAGGCTTTTAAGGCTATGACTTTTTGGAAATAGATGGCCAAGCCTGTCTTCCAAGGTGCCTCTTGGTAGATTCAAACTACCAACCTTTAGGCTGGTAGTTGAGCACTTAATCATTTATGACACCTTGTTTGTCCTGGAGCCATCCTAGCTACGTTCAAATATCAACTCTTTTACTTGGATGTTCTTCTCTGTACCTTTGTTTCCTCATTTATATAAAAAAGGAAACACAATAGTGATTCAAACATAGAGTTCTTGTGTGATTAAGTGAGTGATTCTATATAATATGCTAAGATCATCTTGTACTGTAGCTAGCTGTATATAACCTGTAATTTAGGATTTTTGTAACTGTGCATAATTGAAAATGGTCCATATTATTGTCATGGATTGAATTGTGTTCCACAAAAATTTGGGTCAATTTGCCTGGGCCATGATTCTGAGTGATTTAGAAGTTACGTAGTGATGTAATGTGGCAGATATGTAACAATATCCCATAATGTGATATGTTGATCAGGTGTAAAATATTTAAGATTAAGGTTGCATTGTAACACCATATTTCCCTTCACAGCTCTGATCTGATGTGAGGGGAGCTTCCCTGGGGTGTGGGAGAGAGAAAAGAGCAGAGAAGGAGGATCTACCACCACCAAGAAAGAGGAGCCAGGAGCAGAGTATGATATTTGGACTCAGGGAACCTTCACTGGTATCCTGCTAAGAACAAGAGACACAGAAATGCATTTCTTTGAACTCAAGACTTCTTGTCTCCTAAACTGTAAGAGAATAAATTTCTGTTTGTTAAAGGCCTCTACTGGTGGTATTCCTGTTATAGCAGCACTAGAGAACTAAGAGAGTTGTGTTGTCTTATATTGACTATGATCCACTTATAATTCTTCAATAGTTATTTGGGAAGCTTGTCTCAGTGTCTATTCTATGAGATATTTTCCATAAAATATAAATTATCTAGAATCTTTTGAAGAACTTACACATAAAATATCTGAGGCTGATATGAAGCATTTTGTATGCATAGATTTTTAATTTAGGATTGTTAAGTATGGTATCTAGCTTTCTAATTTTCCTGAATCAATTCCTGAAAAATTATCCTTTTTGTCAAAGTTTTCCTATTTTTGCATAAATATATGTATGATACATTACAAATTTTAAAATCCTACTATATGTAGAATATTTCTGTAATAAAAATCTCTTTATCTTATTCTATTTAAAAAACTTTTTTATAGAATTTAGTATATTTTATAGTATTTTCACATCACTATTTTTATTTAATTTTTGTAATGGTTTCTTTTTCTCCTATTTCAGTATTTCAGTAGTATCTGCTCTTGCCTTTTTTTTTTTTTTTTTTGGCCACTGCAAAGAAAATTGTAGCAACCATCTGCATGTGTGTGCACATGTAAACACATGTACTTTTCTTCTGGTAGGTTAGTTCTTCAAAATGGGATTTCACAGTTAAAATGCATATGCATTTTTTAATGTAGTAAATATACATAGGAGCTCTGGTAGCATAGTGTCTAAAGCACTTGACTGCTAACCAGAAGCCTGGCAGTTCAAACCCACCAGCCACTCCTTGGAAGGAAGATGGGCAATCTACTTCTGTAGTGGTACCGCCTGGGAAACCCAGGGAGGGGTTGCTATGAGTTGGGTCTGACTTGACGGCACATAGCAAGAACAACAACAACAACAACAACGTGTGTGTGTGTGTGTGTGTGTGTATAATTTGCCATTACCACATTTTTTCAATGATACTAATTACATTAAATATATTGTGCACTACCACTACTATCTGTTTCCAGATGTTTCCATCACCCTTGACAGAAATTCAGTGTCTTCTAAACAGTGACTCTTCCTTTATCCATTCCTCTTAGCCTTTGTAGCCACTAATTAACTTTGGTCTCTATATATTTGCCCATTCTAGATATTTCATATAAGTGGAATCATGCAATATTTGTCCTTTTGTGACTGACATTTCACGCAGTATGTTTTCAGTGTTCATCCATGCATGTTGTTGTTGTTGTTTGCCGTCGAGTCAGACATGACTCATAATGACCCTTCCTTGGGTTCCTGAGGCTTCACCACGGAAGGAGATTGATTGCTCAACCTTCCTTCCGAGGAGTGGCTGGTGGGGTTGAACCACCAGCTTTCTGGTTAGCAGTCAAGTGCCTTAGGCACTGCACTACCAGAGCTCCCTCATCCATGCATAGGGATTGCATTTCTCTTTATGACAAAGTAACGCTCCATTGCCTGTGTGTATTTCATTTTGTTTTTTTCATTCATCTATTTATGGACATTTATGTTGTTTCAATATTTTAGCTATTGTTAACAGTGCTGCAATGAATATTAGTATACATATGTCTGTCTGTCTTCCTGCTTTCAAATCTGTTGGGTATACACCTAGGAGTAGAATTACTGGATTGAATGGTAATTCTGTTTAACTTTTTGAGGAATCCACCAAACTGTTTCCCAGAGTGGGTACGCTATTTTATCAGTAAGTGATGAGGAATATTTTTTTTCTTTGTATTTTTAAGCTTTTATTTATTCATTCATTTTCAAACAAGTAGAAGTAGATATTGGCCTAATTTAACATTAGTCTTGCTTGATTATTTAAAGTATATTTCAGGTTATGAATATATTCCTGCATACATATCTGATATGTATGCATTCCATTTACTGTTTCTTAGATCTCAATATTTTGTCATTTTCTCTCTAACTTTAGAATTAGTTGTGATTTAATTTTTAAGTTATTGAAATAGAATTTTAAAACTATTCTATTATAATATTTGTTTGTTGTTGTTGTTGCTTGCGGTAACTGTGGTCAAAGATTTTAGATTTCAAGCTCTTCATTTTTAATTGCCTTTATCACTAGTATACATAACATGCCACTTTCCAATTTGATTTCCAGTTTTTAGTCCCTCTTTTTCAGCCTTCTTGACAGTTCTCATTTTTCCATTCATTAAATTCTGTCATTTCTCAAGAGTCTATCAGAAGCCATGTCTTTTATCATTCTCTATCCTGTATTCGGGTCATTTCTTTTATAAGTGGGATCATGCCATATTTTTCCTTTTGTGATTGTTATTTCACTAAACAAAATGTTTTCAATGTTAGTCAACATATAGGAACTTATTTTCTCTTTATGACAGAGTAACACTCCATCCCCTGTCTACAACTGAGGACCCTAGATCTACCTCCAGAGCATAGCTTTCTCATAGGCTCTGAACCCACTTATAATATTTACTACTGGACTTATCCACTTGGCTGGCTCACATAAGTATTAAAACTGTATATGGAATCTCTACTGGTCTCCCAGTCACCCCACCAGTGGCATCCTCCTCATGTGTTCCTATTTTGGTGAACATTACCAAGCTGTTGTTCACAGAGGAAGTTGGACCTTATCTTTCCCTTCTCCATTTTGTTCACTTTCCACTCCTAACTGACCACAAAGCAGGATCAATGTTTCTCCCCTCAGCCTGCCCATTTATTTCTCTCCACAGACTATTCTGAGACAATGTCACTCACAGTAGACTCTAATAGCTGTTCCTACTTTGCTCTTGGTTCTTTTTGACTTATTTTCCACATCACAGCCAGGCTGTACTCTCTGTTTAGATTAATTGGTGACTTCTTACTACCCTCTTGATAAATTCAAAACTCCTCTCATGGCTTTAAAGAATGTTCTTAATTTGTTCCTGATCTCAAGATAGTGCTAATGTTTAAGTGTTCACCTATTATCCTAAAGGTTGACAGTTCAAATACACCTAGAGGTGCCTCAGAAGAAAGGCCTGACAACCTACTACCAAAAGGTCAAAGCTCCAAAAACCCTGTGAAGCAATTCTACTCTGCACATATGGGGTCACCATGAGTCAAAATCAACTCAACCTTCATTTTTGGGGAAAAAAAA
>NW_006921702.1:8128887-8134386 GCF_000298275.1 Orycteropus afer afer | reverse complement strand
AGACCAACCTTACAAGAGATGTCAAAGGGAGACCTTTGGACAGAGAAACAACAACAGCCAACAACAACTGATCATTAACACACATGACGATATAACCCAGAAACCAAGCCAGCTATGGAAGTACCCAAAGTAAATAAGCCTACAAGATTGTAAACAGGGAACCAGAGACATCAATTGAAAAATGAGGACAACTACAAACCAAAAAAGAGGGGGAAACAAAAAGTTGTTACAGAACTTCTAGATGGTAGGGAAGTCAAGACAACTACAAGATAGAACAAACTGTTCTAAATTTGGGAAGAAAACTATAAATCACAGGGTAACCTCAAAGAAAAATGAAAAACCTTCACAACAAAATAAAAAAGAGGACCAACATAAATATTCAGCAAATACTAAAACAATAGCAATGAAGAAAGTGATAACACAATTCATAAACAAAACGAGCTCAGCATAGAAAATGATATGGAACAATGAAATCAACACAATGAAAATGTGCATGACAAAAATGACAGCAACAAAATTATATTTGCTGATAATTACATATCTGACAAGGGAATTATCTCTTAGATTGGTGGAAAACTCCAACACCTCAACACCAAAGGAATTAACAATCCAATTGAAAATTGGGCAGAAGACATGAAGAGATACTTCACCAAGGAGGATATTCAGGTGGCCATCTAATACATGAAGAGATGCTGACAATCATTTGCCATCAGATATATGTAAATCTAAACAACAATGAGCTATATTGTCTCACCCAAGCACTGATGGCAAGGTTCAGCAAGACAGAAAATAATAAATGCTGGTGGGGATATGGAGAGATTGGGACTCTCATACACTGCTATTGGGACTGTGAAGTGACACAACCAATGTGGAAAGCAATATGGCGTTTCTTTAGAAAGCTGGAATTGCAGATACCATTTGACCCAGTAATCTCAATACTAGGTATATATCCTAGAGAGGTGAGAACCAGGATAGGAACAGATAGATTCATGCACATTCATGTTCATCACAGCAATATTTACAATAGCAAAAAGATGGAAACAACCTACGTGCCCATCAGCAGAAGAGTGGATGACCAAACTATGGTGCATACACGTAATGGAATGCTATGCAGCACTAAAGAATAATGTAGAGTCTCCAAATTACCACATAATATGGATGAACTTAGAGGACATTATGGTGAATGAAATAAGTCAATCACAGGACAAATATAGTAGAAGTTCGTTGTTGTGGAGGGTCAAGGAAATGATAATATATGGAAGGAAACTTTCTTTGTTGGTTGCCAGGGGTGGGAGGGGAGTGAAGGGGACACTGCAAAAAAAAAATGCCTTGACCCATGTCAGTTTAGTTTTGTGTATTTCACTGTACATAAATTATATTTCAATAAAATGCATTAAAAAAGGTAATGCTAGCTGTGATAGTTAAGATTATGTGTCAACTTGACTGGACCATTATTCTCAGTTTGGTAGTTATGTGATGATGTAGTCATCATCCATTTTGTGATCTTTTGTGGATATCCTCCATTTTTGCACAACATCAAATTTTGCATAGTGTCAAGGTCTTTAGAACCTAACCATGTGTGGTAGTTAAAGTTGTATGTCAACTTGGCTAGGCCTGGTTGAGTGGCTGGGCAGCTGGATGTAGTATTTCCCATGATGAGACTGGTAATCAAATCCATGGTGGAATCTACTGGGAGAAGCTTTTGGGTATGTAGTCTGCTTCCCGTATATAAGTAGCATCTTTGGGAATGGTCTCTAGCCTATGGCAAGCTTGGACCCTGCATGTAGCCATGTCATTGCTCAGCAGCATGCTATATTCTCCCGACCTTGGGACTTACAACGCACTTAAGTTAATGGTCTGCCATGTGGTTTGGTAACATTGGGACTGTGCCTTTTTACTTGTCAACCTTGGGTCTTCTCAGCCTTAGCAGCCAGAAGCTGAGTGAAGAAATGCCTCTAGCCCCAGTGGGCCAGGAGCAGGAGGCAGACCTGGATCCTAAGGTTGAGGAGCTTTCACCCAGCCTCTAGAGCCTGGCACTTTGAACTTGGACTTAAAGCCTCTAAATTATAAGAATAAACTCCTGTTACTTAAGGCCATCCCATTTGTGGTATATTTCTTGTCAGTGGCACTAGGTAACCAGAACTCCATGCCATATATGCTTAGCACTATTAGATCTAATAACTTGTGATTCCATAAATAATTATTGAATTTAATTAAATTGATTTATTCTTAAGAAAATAATCTGATTTCATGTCACCACTGAGTATGTGAGGGAGACCTGATGGTGCAGTGGTTAGACACTTGGCTATTAACCAAAAGCCCAGTGGTTCAGACCCACTAGGTGGTCTGTAGGAGAAGGATGTGGCAGCCTGCTTCTGTAAAGATTACAGTCTTAACAATCCTATGGGACAGTTCTACTCTAACCCATAGGGTCATTTTGAGTTGGAATTGACTGAAAGGCAACAGTTTTGGATTGTAATTGAGCATGCAGAGTAATTTATTGATATTATTTATAAATCAGAGATACAAAACACTTAGATATTCAGCAAATATTCAGCAAAACAGTAATGGCAGACTATTATTTAACATAAATTTATTTGGAAATACAAATTAGCTACTCAAATGAGTTATAATTGTGAAATTAATTTGGAGAAGCTTCAGAGTTTGGGCAGGTGGTTATAATTAGGTACTTCAATCATCCAGACTTGGATTATCAAAATACTTCATTGAAACGTGAGTTGGAGACAAGTTGTTTTTTTGCTGTATAAATGGTTATGTCTGAGAAAAGGAGATTTTGAACACTTAACACAAGAGCAGTGCACTAGGTATCATTTCAAGGAGTCAAAAGGCATAGGTGGAAGTAGCAATTGTGTGGTAGCTACTGGGAAAGAGTGACCATACCATAATTTTGAAAGTTTTTATTTATCATCTTATTAGTTTTTAAACAAGACAATCAATTCATGCTTAATGTAGAAAGGTCTAAATGTAGAAAGGAAAAAAAAAAATGTTACCTATCTTCTCACCATTAGAAGAAAATGTTTTAATGTCTTGAGATACTGATTTCCAGAATTTTATTTTTCATAGACTTTCTTTCTGTTTTCTTCTTTTCTTTTGAGTAGGGAGAGGGTTGCATTATTTTCTTTATCTATATGTGAAGTTGTGTCTGGCTTGTTATTTTTCCTTTACTCTAGTAATAGAGTAAAACCTTCAAATGCCAGACTTTGTATATGACAAAACTCTGTCAGAGAACAGAAACTTAAATTAATAGAAAGTGATATACAAGTGATAAGATTTCACCATGTCAAGGGTGAGAAACTTACGAGATCTGGAAAAACAAGTAAGTCCATTCAAATTATGCTCCTCACAGGTTTCACTGTATCAGCATTTTCATGGTGTTAAATTTATTTGAAAACAGGATTTTATGTGATCTAAAAGAAACTCTAGTGATGCAGTAGTTAAGGCATTTGGCTGCTAGCCAAGAGGTTGGTGGTTCGAACCCACCAGCTGCTCTGCAGAAGAAAGATGGGTCAGTCTGCTTTTGTAAAGATTTATAGCCTTGGAAACACAATGGTGGTCATTGAGACTCAGAATCAACTTGATGGCAGTGAGTTTGTTTTTGATATATTTTTTTAAATAATCTAACAATGTAAATATTATCAATTAAGATTTTTTTTCAATGCTGGACTTTAGGTTTATTTTTAATTTTAACTGATACACGTATTATATATTATCAATATATGCAAGCTAAAATTGGAGATATATGTACATAATTGTAAATGATTTATTTTAGAAGGATGAGCACAAGACTGGTTTCGATGAGGCAGAGATTAAAGATATCCCATATGTCCAATTTTTCCCAACTGCTGTACCACTCCATCATCCCTAAAATCAACTATACCTCCTCCTCTCAGTACTCTCCTTTCTGTCTTAGAGTTCTGTGATCCTTTGAAACATCTCACAGAATTCATGAACTGCAAAGAAAATGGTTCATGTGGTTGTGGAGGTTGACAAGTCCCAAATCCATGGATCAGGCATCACTCTGGAGCATTCTTCTCACTCATGTGGTTGCAGGTGTTGACTAGCCCAAATCAGAAGGTCAGATGACAGACTGTTGGCTCACAAGGCTGCTGGAATCTGGCAAATCAGGTCAAGGTGATAGGCAGCTCAAGTCCCAAGAACTAGGAGTCAGACGATGAAGCAGATGAAGGATCCAGAGCAAGAGGAAGAACTTTGCCAGAACATTCTTATATATTATATGTAGGCCGTACCCTCAAAGAAATGAAGGGTTGTGACTTGAGTCATAACTTCTAGTAAGGTGGTGACTCAAGATATATCCCACTCTACTTCTGCCTCATTAACGTAACATACAGCTTACTCCAAAATATGACCATAACCACAGGCATGAAAAAAACGAAAAAACAAACCCATTGCCATTGAATAGATTCTGACTTACAGCAACCCCCTTTAAGTTTCCAAGGCCATAAATCTTTACAGAAGTAGATTGCCTCATCATCCTCCTATGAAGCAGCTGTTGGGTTTGAACCTCTGACCTTGTGGTTAGTAGTCATATGCCTTACACACTACGCTACCAGAGCTCCTTATCCATAGGCACAGAGTCTATGATTTACAGTACATTGCGAAATGGAAGACTATGGCTATAAGAGCTATATTAAGTAATTTACTGCACTACAATAACCTTTCTACATTTTAGGCCATTTCTTTAAAGGAAATAAAAAGAAGAAACTTTGGAACAACATTTGAAATAATTTGTTAACTGTTTTCTTTTCATTTCTTCCCCAAAGTTAAGAAATTTATTAGTTTTGACATATGTATAAACTTGTTAAAATATCATGACAAATAAAATAATTTATCAATTACACCTATAAGTTTTCTCATGTCCCTTTGTAATCCTTCTTCCTTCCTTTCTCTCTCAATCTCAGAAAACCACTGATCTACTTTCTGCTATTGTTGATTATATTGAGTTTTCTAGAGTATTATATAAGGAGCTCTGGTAGTATGGTGCCTTGGACATTTAACTGCTAAACAAAAGGTTGGTGATTCAAACCCACCAATTGCTCCATGGAAGGAAGATGGGACAATCTATTCACATAAATATTGACTGTCTCAGAAACCAAAAAAGGGTGAAATCAACTCAATAGCATTGAGTTTTTGTATTTTGAGAGCATTATATAAAAAGCTGTGAAGGTGTGGTGCTTAAGGCACATGGCTGTTAACCAAAAAGTTCTGTGTTTCCAGCCCACAAGCTGCTCCATGAAAGAAAGATGAGGTGATCTGCTTCTAAGATTTGTATATTTGGAAACCCAATAGGAGTTGCTGTGATTCGGAATCAACTTGACGGCAGTGAATTTGGTTTTATTTCTTTTTATTTTGAGAGTGTTATATAAATTGGGGGAGCTCTGGTAGCATAGTGCCTAAGGCACTTGACTGCTAATCAGAAGGCTGGCGGTTCAAACCCACCATCCACTCCTCAGAAGGAAG
>NW_006921702.1:8125095-8128787 GCF_000298275.1 Orycteropus afer afer | reverse complement strand
ATATATATATATATATATGTAAATTTGTACTTTAAACTGACAGAAGAGCAGTGATACAAGAAACTGAAAAGGATCTAAAGGTTTTGAAGGAACAGTCAGTAAAAATAAATGCAAGCCAGACCCTGCAGCCACAGCTCCAAATCAAGGAGAAGCCGTACATTTCACCTGCAGGGAAGCTCTGGAGGCAAGGACTAAGCTTAGGAAAGAGTAATGTGATACATTTCCAGCAACAAATTTCATGGATAGCTCTATGATTTTTCTAATACCAAATAACATAAAATTTCTACCAATAGTAAAGTTAAAATATTTTAAAATTTAATGTGTTAACCAGATTCATCTTCATTCTACAGCACTGCTTCACATTACTGGTAAATAAAAATAATCTTTCCAAGATACAGGAATTTGAAAATTATTCATCAGATAATCTAGGAGAAAGTCTGAAGCAGTGTGGCAGGATTGCTGTAGAGGTTTTGGCAACTTCTAGTTCTCCCACTCCTCAAAAATGAAACTTTGGTTTCTATAAGGAAAAAGCATAGAAAGTAACCTCTGAGATTTATAATATCTAACCTCACTTTCTTATTCTATCTAACACTAATTTTATCTTAGACTGAGGAAGCAGCAGTCAAGAAATAAGACATTCTTTTGTGCTGGGCAAATCTGCTGCAAAAGACCTTTTTAATGTTAAGAAGCAGTGATGTCACTCTGAAGACTAAGGTGCACCTGACCAAAACTATGGTATTTTCAATCCCCTCATCTGCATGTCAAAGATGCACAATGAATAGAGAAGACTGAAGAAGAAGAGTTGATGTATTTGAATTGTGGTGTTGGTGAGGAATACTTAGAATACCATGAACTGTCAGAAGAACGAATTTCTTCTGTCCTGGAAGAAGTGCCAATGGAATGCTCCTTAGAAGTGAAAATGGTCAGACTTTGTCTCGTCTACTTTGGTCATGTTGTCAGAATGGACTAATCCTGAAGAAGAATATCGTACTTGGTAAAGTGAAGGGTCAGCAAAAAAATGGGAATACCCTCAAAGAGATTGATAGACACAGTGGGTGCAAAAATGGCCTCCAGCAAAGCAGGGATTGTGAGGATGGCACAGGACTGGGCAGTGTTTTGTTCTGTAGTACATAGGGTCTCTATGAGTTGGAGCTGACTCAATGGCACCTAACAACACCAACAAGAAGACACACTAGGAAGAAAGGCCTGATGATCTACTTGAGAAAGTCAGTCAATGAAAACCCTATTGATCACAATCTGATCTTAAAATGAAAATGGGAATGGCTCAGGACTGGCCAGAATTTTTTTTCCATTATGCATGGGGTAAACATGAATAGGGGCTGACTCAACAGTAGCTAACAACAAAAGCACTATCATTGAAATTATTTTTAAATAATTTCTGTATTATATTTTTCCAGACTCTTTTTCATATGTTTCTAAGACCTAAGATTTGAATGATCATCTAGTCCAAATATTCACTTTGTGTTTCAGCTAACAATATCTGACAATGACCAATATGCACATAATTGATAATTGTCAATATCTCCTCTTGGTGAAGAAGCTATAGTTTCTGAGGCAAGTGATCTTCATTTTCTGTGATCATCAAATCAACCATAAAATACAGTCAACATATAGAGGCACAGATGTTACTGCAGACTGGCTGAGTGCACAGAGCATACCAAAGACAGGAGGCCAGATCAATTCCTTTTCATTAAACCTTCACAGGTAATTTTGCAGTGTTCTGATGGTGTAGTCTCTAAGGCATTTGACTGTTAACCAGAAGGTTGGCAGTTCAAACCCACTAGCCACTCTGTGGAAGGAAGACTGGGAAATCTACTTCTGTAAAATTTATTTCTTCAGAAACCCAAAGGGGGTTGCTGTAAGTCAAAATTTTGCTGTAAATCAAAGATTATGAACAAATTTGTCATCTTCACAGGAATATTACCGTAAACTAAGTAATACAGATGTATACTTTCAAGTTTGTTTCTTTCCAGGAGGCCAAGAGAGATGCTTGTACCTCTACAACATAAGATTTTTTTTTTTTTAACCCTTGGGGATTACAAAAGTTACAAAATAACACAGATGTGGCCATACTGACATTTCTGGCCTGCCCAGTCCCATTCTCATCACCACAATGCCAATAGCAAGAATCAAGTACAATTTAATTTACTCTGAACATTTGAGATGTTGAAATTTTTTCATAGAAACAAAATCTGATGAACTAACTGAGGAGTTTAAGAATAAAGTATGTTAGAGTAAGATAAGGATTTTAGATCTGAAATAAGTGTATGGTTTTACTCAACAATTTTTATTGTGTCACTATGTGCCCCACTAGTTATTGTGGACAGAGTAGGAAGAAGAACAGAAAGTTCCCTTTCTATATG
This sequence comes from Orycteropus afer afer, assembly GCF_000298275.1. Lineage (NCBI taxonomy): Eukaryota > Metazoa > Chordata > Mammalia > Tubulidentata > Orycteropodidae > Orycteropus > Orycteropus afer. The sequence goes on along the minus strand of NW_006921702.1, from coordinate 8,126,403 downwards.
AAGACTACATTCTAGTGAGAGATGGTAGAAAATGTGCAATTAAACAAACAAATGAGTAAAATGAGCTTAAGTAGTGACATTTGCTAGGAAGCAGGGTAAAATGGTATGGTGTGCTACAGTGTGACTAGGAATGGAGTCAAGGTGTCTGTATTAGCTAAGGCAATCAAGGGGGTGTCTCTCAAGTAGAGATAATAAAATAAGTGTTTGGATAAAAGGAATAGCAAATACACAGGCACAGAAGTTTGTGTGAATAGGTTTTTGTGACAAATAAAAAAAGGCTAGAGTACCTGAAGGAGAGTGATAGCAGATAAGGTTGGAGAGGAAGCAGTGACAAGAGTACATGCCTTTTACTCCATTCTGAGAGTAAAGAGGATTGTATTTATAATTTAATTACATCACTCTAGCTCTAGGGTGGAGAATAAATTGAAGGAGGAAAAATTAAATAAGCAGGAAAAAAAAATTAAGAGAGTATTATACTAGTTCATATGAGAGATAACAGTGACATAGGGCTAATGGTTGTAGAGATTTTAAAAGAATAAAAAAAAAAAAAAAATACTGCTGTGGAGTTGATTCTAAATCATGGAGACCCCATGTGTTAACACTGCATGTGTGGAACTTCTTCACAGTGTTTTTCTTTTCTTTTTTTTTTCCTGTAATCTTTACAGAATCAGATCAGGTTAGTAGTCAAATAATTTGCCTTTGACATCACCAAGAACTCTAATGGAGTGGAGATAGAAAGAAGAAAATGATACAAACTATAAATTTTATCTATGGTGTTGGTGAAGCAGAGGAAGTTGTTGGTGACTCCTCCTATGATTTTGGCTTGCCCACACAGGCAGATGGCACTTCTATAAATCAAGATAAGAAAGATTGGGGGAAGATGTAATTCTGGATGGATATTTTACCCAAAATTCACTAATCAGAATGAATTTTTTCACTTCAGAGAAGACACTGATTCTAAGCCTCAGTATGTCAAAGTCATTAAAATTTGGTACATGTTTTCTACACTTATTCATTTGTCATATCACTATCCCATATGCTTATATAGAAATTATACATTTAGGAAAATGTAACATATCACACTTTTTTTTCATACTCTTTCTCTGCCTTACTTCACTTAACAGTGAGTTAGTAATACTAACTAGTATTCAGATATTTTGCATTTATACCACAGTGAAAAAATTTACTATTTAAATATGTATGTTACATGTTAACAAATGCTGAGGTGTGGTGTATAAAGTAATGCCAGCTAGAAAAGGGATGTGGACTTCCAGTAACATGGAGGAATAGGCAGATAAGTGACACAGA
>NW_006921702.1:8115951-8118684 GCF_000298275.1 Orycteropus afer afer | reverse complement strand
TTTTTTTTTTTTTTTCTGTCTGTGTTACTGGGGAGTAGTACTCATTTGTATGGATATCCCATAATTTGTTTATTTTATCAGATGCTGATAGATATTTTACTTGTTTATGAATTAGAATCATGTAGCATGAGACATTTTGATATTACCTAATTTTATTCAGCATAATTCCCTTGAGGTCCATCCAAGCTGTTATATGTATAAGTAGTACTCTTTTTTATTGCTGAGGAGTATTCCATGGTGTGGATATACCATAGTTTATTTAACCATTTATCCATCAAAGGACATTTGTGTTGTCTCCAGTTTTAGGCTACTACAACAAAGCTGCTATAAACATTTGTGGAGAGGTTTGAGTATGAATACACATTTTCATAATTTCTAGGATAAATGACCTGGTGTATAATTATTAGGATGTATGGTAAGTGTATATTTCATTCTGGAAAACAGCCAGATTAATTTCCATAGTGATTGTATCATTTTACATTACTTGCAGCTGTGTAAGAGTAACTCAGTTACTTCACATCCTCACCAGAATTTAGTGCTATCACTATTTATTATTATTATTATTATTATTATATTTTTGTGATTAGGGTGAAAGTTTACAGAGCAAATTGGTTTTCCATTCAATAATTCTATGTATTTTGTTTTGTGACCTTGACTGCAATCCTGACAATATAAAAGCATTCTTCCTACTTCCTTCCTGTGTTTATCATTTCCATTCATTCTTGTTTCTATACCTCCCTGCCTTCTGAGCTTTATCTCTGGTCAATGATGCACTTTTGATCTCCTATGGTTATTGCTTTAAGGAACGTGTACCTTCCTGGTGTTATTTTTCACTTTATAGGCCTGTCTATTCTTTGGCTGAAAGATGATCACCTAGAGGTGGATTCATTTTCAGGTTTGAAGGGTGTCTAAGGACCATAGTCTCATGGTTTCCACCAGTCTCTATCACACCAGTAACTTTGTTTATTATTATTATTATATTATTATTATTATTATTTTATTATTTGAGTTTTATTCCACATATTTCTCCCACCCTATCCAGGACCTCCCTTTGTGATCCCTTACAGAGCAGTAGGTAGTGGTAGCTGGACACCATTTAAGTTCTTCTGGTTTCAGGCTAACAGAGGCTGAAATTTGCTTGCTCCATTAATCCTTTTGGCTTATTTCTTTGAGTCTTTAATTTTCTTCACTCTTCTTTGTTTCAGATGTGAGGCACCAATAGTTGTACCTTAGATACCCATTTGCAAGCTTTTTATATTCCAATAACTACTCACCAAACTAAATGTAGAATATTTTCTTTTTTACCGCGTTACGCCAATTGACTTTGATGTTCCCCAGGCCCAGTGATTCATTACCTCAAGGTGTTTGGTTATTGTGTTTCCATAATTTTATTTCCTGTATGCTTTACTATATTCATGGATATATTTTTCTTCATCATATTGCCCAATCAAGGGAAGTATGAAACCATACAAAAGGTGATAGACCACATACACATTTGAGTTACCATATGAGTCAAAAAATTACTGTAGAAAATGATTGTAAACTGCCAGAATGTTAGAGCCCTCCCTGCCCATGAGTTAACACTCTGCTAAAGGCTCCTTCCCAATATACAATGTCACGTCAGGACGTCCTTCCAAGTTCAGTTTCCTAAATTGGTTGGATAGTGCTAGGATCAAATTGTTTCCTTCTATTATGCCTTATCTATAGTTTGCAATTTATCTTGCTTGATCTCCATACTCAGTTGGCCTTGTATTACAATTTTCTTCTCTCATGAAGCTCTTATTTTAGCGAAGCTATGAACATTTTCACTCTGGGTCAAGTCTATATCTTAAACGTCATTAATTTTGAGAAAGATTTGAGGAGGAAATCAGAGAGGAGGTACTCAAAATATAAACACAAAAACTTCCATAGAATTCAGCTTCCAGCATTATAACATGAGCAGCTCCATGGACCTGCTTTGCAATGAAACTGGTGAAACATATAGTAATAATGGCAAAGCAAGAGCAATGGTGAATAAAAGTCTCTGAAAATGATCCTAAGAGAGTACAGGAAGTGAAGAAACATTTATTCAAGACAATCTACAAATACTTAGGTAAAAGTCAAGGAGGATATATGATATTTTAAACTATACCCACTTCATCCCTTCTCCTTTCCAACTCAGCATAATAGATACTACAATCCAGGTGGGTCCAGCCAGTAACAGAGAGTTTGCTTTACCCCTAACTCCTTGGCAGTGGGATACAGTATATCCCAAGAGGGAAAATATGTCAGAATTTCTCATTCTTCCCCCAAATACCTATTGAAGAGGCTAAACTCTAAATGAATGCAGACAAGACATGGTGCTTCCTTCTTCTACCCAGTGCCTACTCATGGTGTGCTGAGAATACTGAAGACCTGATTGCCTTCACCATGGCTGGAAAGGCAAAGGTTCCACACAGCAAGAGGCGAAGAAAGACGATCTCTGGCTATTGCAACCCCTCTTCTAGTGCACAGCTCCTAAAGTAGGTGTGTCACTTAAAGAAAAGCATGTCATTGTCACCATCCTCAGCTTCAGAGCCTTGGCAAAGATAAATGTCTAGGGGAAAAGATATACCATAAAATAGAGAACTCTAAAGCTCTTCTTCTTCTTTTTTTTTTTTTTTTTATTGTGATTTGGGTGAAGATTTGCAGAGCAAATTCACTTTCCATACAGCAGTTCATATATACTTTGTCTCATGTCATTGACCACACTTT
>NW_006921702.1:8106593-8115011 GCF_000298275.1 Orycteropus afer afer | reverse complement strand
TGTACCTCTCTATGTCTTTCTCATCCTCAGTGCTGCCATATTGGTCACTCACATTTGGTACATTGCCCTTCTCTTCACCCAAATCAATACTTACCTCTATCTATCTAACAGTGTTCCCTCCCCTCCTCTCCCACCCCTGGTAACCAACAAAGAAAATGTCCTTCTATAGGTAAACCTTTCCTTAACTTTTACAATAATAGACTAATACAATATTTGTCCTTTTGTGATTGACTTATTTCACTCACCATAATGTCCTCCGAGTTCATCCATGTTATGTGGTGTTTTGCAGATTCTACATTATTCTTTAGCATTGCAATAGTATTCCATTGTGTGTATGTACCATAGTTTGGTTATCCATTCCTCAGTTGATGGACATCTAGGTTGTTTCCATCTTTTGGTGATTTTTAGTTTAATTCTTAGGTCCTACTACCACTCAGGAATCTCCAAGCTGTCTGTGCTGTCAGGATTGCTCAGGATCGCTGCCAGACCACAGCTCCATATGTCTCCTTTTTTGGTATTTTCAAGCAAATTCTTCTGCTAGTTGGTGTTTATCCCACTTCTATATCCTTCCCTTCAGGGCTCAAGGGTCCAAGATTATCTTCTGTGTCTGTGTTAATTGGTTTCCCTTTTCTTTGTTGAAGAGTGTCTGTGCAGTCTTTCTGCCTAGTCTGCCATCTTGCCAGAATTCCTCTCTAAAGCTCTTCTTAAAGGAACTAATTTAATTTGCAACAGAGTATGGAGAAGTTCAAGCATAAAGGCATTCTCAAAAATACTGGAGGTTGTAATGAAAAGCAATTACAAGAAAACCTATACATCCATTACAGATAGAAGCCAAACCATAAGCTGGCAGGTTTACCAGATAAAAAACAGAGAAACAGACAGCTAAAAAGAAAGATCCTTGTCAGAACAAATTTCAGACACTGAATCAAAAACTATCCATACAAATGAACCCAAAATCAATTAAACTAGTCTTGGGGCAATTTATGTTCCTGAACATTATCAAAAACATTAATGGGTCTTTACAGCTGGAGATAATCAGGAAAAGAGACAATCAAGAAGCTCTACAAAACCACAATCATCCCAGAATGACTGTCTCATGTCCAAGGCTGTGCCCTCTATAGAACAACATCAGAAAATTTACATTGCAGGGAACAGTGGACTGGTACATACTTCACTAAAACAATCCAGTCAGTCACTAAACAAGCAATTAAATAACAATAACAAGCCCTGAAGGAGAAGGTAAGTATCCACAGATGCAATAGCTTATCATCTAAAATGTCTAGTTTGCTACAAAATTTTTGAGACAAAGAAACAGAAAAATCTTATACATACATGAATAAAAAGCAGACAACAGAACTGTCTGTGAGAGTGACCAATTTGACTTTAATAGCAAAATACTTCAAAATAGCCTTTATAAATGTGCTCAAAAAATTAAAGGAAATTGTAATGACAATGCCTCAAGTAAAGAATATCAATAGAGAGGTACTAATTATAAAATTGAAGTAAATAGAAATTCTATTTTGAAAAGTATAGATATGAAAACATCACTACAGAGTTTACAGATTTGAAATGGCAGAATTTGTGAATTTAGAGATTATGGAATTTGAAGACCATAGGTATAAAAGAATGAACAATTAAAAGCAAAAGAGGAAACTCAACTAGAATCAGAAAAAAAAGAGGGAACACTATCAAACTTACAGATATTCGAAAATAAGAGACTGAATACAAATAATGCCACTAAATTAGATAATGTAGGTTAAACAGACAGTTCCTAGAAAGGCATAAAATATCAAATGAATTCAAGAAAAAAAAAAAAACTGAAAATCTTAATAGACTCATAATAGAAGAATAACTGAATTAGTAATAATATTAATAGAGCCTCTTTCCTCCTTGATTCCCTCCACAAAATACACAGATGCAAGGGCTTCACTAATGAATTCTACCTAATATCTGAAGAGGAATTAAAACCAATTCTTTACAAACTCTTCCAAAAAGTAGCAGAGGCATGAACTCTTGCAATTTATTCTATGAAATTACATCCCACTGATACCAAAACCAGACAAAGATATCACAAGAAAATAACACTATAGACTAATATCTATTGTGAATATAGCTATAATATTCTTAACAAAATTTTAGACAACCAAATCATGCAATATATTAAAAAGGAGGATTTCTCTCCAGAATTGAAGTTTGTTTTAAAATCTAAAATCAATTAATATAAAATACTATATCCACTGGGGAAAAAAAAAGAAAATAGATAGAAAACAGAAAACCAATAATTTATGATTATCTCAATTAAAGAAAAATCATTTGTCAAAATACAACAGTTTTCATAGTTAAAAGACTCAAGAATCCACTAATAGAAAATTTCAATTTAAAAATGACACCTTGAAAAGTCCACAGCTAGCATCATTACACAATGATGTTGAAAGAGTGAATGTTTTCCCCCTGAGAAAAGAAACAAAATAAGACTGACCACTGGTAACTCTCCACTTTCTTCTCAAAATTATACTGGAGAATCCAGACAGTGAAATTAGGCAATAAAAATGAAATAAAGGCACAGAGATTGAAAAGAAAAAGTAAAGCTATCACTGTTTGCAAATGATATAATTTCATATTTTGAGTGTAAAAATCCAAAGAAATCCATTTAAAAACTATTACCACTAACAAACAATTCAACCAAGATTTTAGAATACAAGGTCAATATATAAAAATATATTAAATTTGTATACATTTGGAATGAAATATCTGAAAATTATATTAAGCAAACAGCTCCATATAAAATAACATTAAAAGATAAAATACCTATCTTAAATAATTTGGTTAAGATAATTCAACCAAACAACTGCAAAGCTTATAATCTGCAAACTATAAAATATTTTTGAAACAATATAGAATATCAAAATAGATGGAAATTGACCTTGGTTTATGAATCAGACTTATTATTATTATTAATGGCAATATTCCCCATATTGATCCATAGATTCAATGTAATCCTTTCCAGAATCCCTGAAGGATTATTTGTAGAAATTGAAAAGCTGTTCCTAAAATTTATGTGGAAACTCAAGGAACTCAGAATGTCGTAATAATCTTAAAAAGAAATAATAACATTGGATGGCACATACTTGGCAATTTAAAAACTCACCATAAAACAGCAGTAGTGAAGATGCTGGGGAACTGTCATATGTATATTGATAGACAAAAGGAATAGAATTGACAGGGAAGTAACAAAACAAAGCGTTAACATTTGGAAAAGGTGCCAAGACCATTTAATGGGAATTGAACAATTGTTTCAACAAATGGTTCTGGGACAACTGGAAACCCATATGCAAAAGTATTAAATTGGACCATGACCTCGGATATATGAGAAAATAAATAGAAAATGGATCTGTGGTATAAGTATAAGTGCTAAAACAATAAAATTCTTAAAGAAATACACAGACAAGATGTGTAAAATTCACTGCTATCGAGTGGGATCCACTCAATAGCAACCCCACCTTCGGTTTCCGAGGCAGTAGCACTACAGAAGTAGATTGCCCGACCTTCCTTCGGAGGAGTGGCTGGTGGATGTCTAGGTAATAGCTAATGTGCATGGGCTTATTTTTAAGATGATACAAATATGATAAAATTGATTGATGGATTTACAAATTTGTGAACTAAAACACTGAACTGTACACATTAGATGAGTTAATTGTATGGTATGTGAATTCTATCACAATGGAGCTGTTGCAAAAAAAATTAAAAATCCATCAATATGTGAAACAAACAAACAAACTCACTGCAGTTGAGTCAGATCTGACTCATAGCCACCCCTCCTTGGGTTTCTGAGACAATATCACTACAGAAATAAATTGCCCAACCTTCCTTCTGTGGAGTGGCTGGTGGGTTTGAACCACCAGCCTTCTAGTTAGCAGTCAAATGCCTTAACAGAATCAAACTTCAGTCCTTTCCTTAATCCTTTATTTTCCATTACCTTTACTACTGGAGTTTGTTGAAGTCAGAATGGTGTCATATGTTTCTATTTATCACACCTGGTGAAAATACTAATACATTGAAATAGTAGGTTGGCAGTTTGACTCCACCAGAGAGAGGCACCTTGGAAGACAGGCTTGATGACCTTTTTCTGAAAGCTTACAGTTTTACAACCCTATGTTGTTGTTGTTAAGTGCCATCAAATCAAGTCCAACCCATAGTGATCCCATGCACAAAAGAATGAACCACAGCTTGGTCCTGCAACATCTTCACAATCGTTGCCACTTTAGTGCTCTTTGTTGCAGCACTGGTGTCAATCCATCTTGCAGAGGATCTTCCTCTTTATCACTGATCTTCTAATTTACCAAGCATGTTGTCTTTCTCCAGGAGCTAGTGCCTCCTGATAACTTGTCCAAAGTACATGAGATGAAGTCTCACCATCCTTGCTTCTAAAGAACATTCTAGCTGTCCAGATTTGTTTGTTCCTCTACTAGACAATGGCATATTCAATATATTTCACTAACATCATAATTCCAAGGCATCAATCCCTCTTCAGTCTTCCTTATTCACTGTCCAGCTTTTGCATGCATATAAGGAAACTGAAAATACCATGGCTTGTGTCAGGCACACATTAGTGTTCAAAGTGACATCTTTACTTTTCAACACTTTAAAGTGGTCTTTTGCAGCAGATTGTCCCAGGTCAATTAATTAGTCATTTGATTTCCCAACTATTCCTTCCATAGGCACTGATTGTGGATCCAAGTAGAATGAAATTCTTGATAACTTCAATATTTTCTTCATTTATCATGATGTTTCTTATTCATTCAGTTGTGAGAATTTTTTTTTTTTTTTTCAAATGTTCAAATGCAATCTATGTTGAAGGCTGTTGTCTTTGCTCTTTATCGGTAAATGCTTCAAGTCCTCTTCATTTTCAGTATCCAAGGTTGCTTCAGCTTCATGTTAAAGGTTGTTATTGAGCCATTCTGAAACCTTAATGTCATGTTCTTCTTCATATAGTGCAGTTACTTGAATTATTTTCTCAGCGTACAGATTGAAAAATTAGGTGAAAGGATACAATCCTGACATACATCTTTCCTGATTTTAAACCATGCAATATCCCCTTGTTCTGCTTTAAAAGCCTATGGAAAAGTTCTATTCTGTAACACATGGGGTCACCATGAGTTAGCACCAACTCAATGACAAGTTACAACAACACAGTCATAGTTAGTACATTGACTTTATTCTTCCTATCAAATTCAACTGCAATTAAGGCTTGTGAGGTTGAATCTGTTCTATATAAACCCTGGGGGAAATATTATTGCTCTTCTCTTCAAGCTCAAAAATGAGATCCAAATATTTTTTTTGAACATTTCTTTTGTAGTTTATGTGAAACTTTACAGTAAAATTTAGTTTTCCATTCAACAATTGATATGCTATTTTTTCCTCACTTTGATTGTAACCCTCTCAATGTAACAGCTCTCTTTCCAGTTCTACATTGGATTCCCTGTGTCCATTTGTCCTTTCTTCCATCTTCTTGCCTTCTGAATTTTTTTTTTTTTTTTTGCAAAATGCTACCCTTCTTGTCCTGTATGGTTGATTGTTCTGAGGAGAACATTATACAGGGATGTTATTGTTCACTTTTTGGCCTCTCTATTGTTTGGTTGAAAGGTGGTCCTTGGGGGGTGGATTCAATTCTAGATTTGAAAAATGTTTAGGGACTATAGCCTTGGGTGTTCCAACTATTCCTATGAGATGAATAACTCTGATCTTTTTCATGACTTGAATTTTGTCCTACATTTTTCTCCTTCTCTCTCTCTGTCCACAATCTTCTATTGTGATCCTGACCAGAATGGTTAGTAGAGGTAGCAGAGCACCATGTAGTTCTTCTGGTTTCAGAGTAGTGGACGCTGTCGTTTTTATCATCTATTACATTTATTGTTAATTATTTCCTTGAATTTTGATTTTCTGCACCACGTCTTGTATGGAGAAAAATCAATAATTGCATTTTAGTTGACTACTGGCAAGCTTTTCAGACACTGGTCTCCACTCACCATAGTAGCATGTAGAACATTTTCTTTGTGGACTATATTATTCCAATTCACGTAGATGTCCCCCAAAACTCTGATCCTAAGCCCTCAAGCCTAGGGACTTGTTGTTGTTGTTATGTGCCGTCAAGTCAGCCCTGACTCATAGCGACCCCTCCTTGGGTTTCCGAGGCAGTATCACTACGGAAGTAGGATTGCCCAACCTTCCTTCCAGGGACTATATCTGTCAAATTATTTGGTTACGACTAAGAAGTTTTCATAACTTTGCCCCATTTTTTCTAATACATTCAAACTCACTGTCGTTGAGTCAGATCCGACTCATAGCGACTCCTCCATGGATATATTTGCAGAACATATAAATATGGATATAGAAACCTTCTCTATAAAACTTATATGTACTCATATGTATATTCCCATTTGCAATACCATACCTGTTCAGTTTCTATGTCTATCTATGTGTCTACTCACAGATTACTATTTATTTTTGCAAGATGATGTATATAATAGTATTTACCATCATAGACTTTTATTCCTGTGCTCCTCCCAGTTTCTTCCTTTGCCTTTGTCATTTTATATTGATTTTCCCCTTATTGCCTTTTCTTTCACCCAAGTTACTGCATGTCCACTCTCTAATTAGTGATTTTTCCCTCCCTCCTTTTCCCAACTCTTATAACCATCAAAGAATATTTCTTTCTGTGCGTAAACCTTTTCTTGACATTTTATAATAGTGGTCTCAAACAATATTTTCCTTTTGCACCCTGGCTCTAGTCCTTACATCTCATGTGCTATCGCATGTTGAGTACAACCTACCTCCAAATCCTGCAATGGATTTTGAAAAAGCTCATAAATCAAATTCTGAATTTACATTGCAACTTTTATCAATGAACAGCATAATTCTAATATACATAATATTGATTTCCTTTTTCAAAATCCATTGCAATGATGTCTTTGTCGCCAAATAAGGCTTTAGCACATCTGAATAATGTTTCTGATATACAGTACAAACAAATATATTTATTCTAACTACTAGATACAATATAATTGCTTGTTTTAGGTATTTGTTCTTCTTTTTCATATTCTCTGATCTATAGTTACAAAGAATATGACATAGCTGTATGAGAATTGGTACCAGGTTAAATTTGATGCTGTTGAGTTGATTCTGATTCATATTGCCCCTACAGAACAGAATAGAACTTCCCCATATGATTTCCAAGGCTGTGATCTTTACACAAAGGACCTTGGTAGCATAGCTACTAACAGAAAGACCGGCAGTTCAAACCCTCCAGCCACTTTACAGTAGAAACATGCACAGTCTGTTTCTATAAAGATTACTGTCCTAGAAATCCTAATGGGAGAGTTATACTTTTTTCTAGGGTCACTATGAGTCAGAATCGACTCAATGGCAATAGGTTAACCTTATGGAAGCAGATTGCTTAATTTTTTTCCACAGAGTGTTTGGTGTGTTCCAAATGCCTGCTGGGATCAAATTGCCAACCTTTTGTTTGGCAGCTGAAAACATAACAAGTGTATCACCAGGGCTCCTTGTAGCAGGTTAGGGGGTTTATAAGGTGCTGTACTATGTGTCATTGTCATGCCTATGTGTCCTAGATGGTTTAAACTGACAGAATTTTCCATTCAATTTTGGTAAATGCAATTGTATTGCCATGTTAGGTGTCACTGAGTCAGTTTTGACTGATAATAAGTATATGTGCCACAGAAGAAAACACTACCCAATCCTTCACCATCTCACAATCATTACCATGCTTGAGCCCGTGATGTCATAGACAGTGTGTCAATCAGGTTAAATTAATATGATAAATTAGGTTAATGCACAGATATTTATCTTCCAAACTCTCATTAAAAGACGAAAATTGTCAGTTGAACTAGAAATTAAAAAGGAAATGACAATATGTTATATTCTATAGAGAAATGTTCAAATAAATAACTTCATTAGAGAGAAGAAATTTAAAATGTTATGGTAGTAATACAAACTACTGTCTTCAACACTTCTATTCTTGGAGTCTATGAAGCTTTAATATAGATAAAAAAAAAAAATGTAATAGTACATTTCCTGCTATCTGATTCCAAAATAAAGACTTAAATTGGGCACTGTCAAGAAAATGTCCAATGAGATTTATGAAGGAAGATCAGGGAGCTACAAGGAGAGAATAAGGAAATATATGGAAAAATGAAAATTAGAATGAATGAAAGAGTCAAAGAAAGAAAAGAAGCTCAAAATTAAAAGTAGAAATAAAGTAAAGACAAAATTGACCCTTTAAAAATATGAGTCAAAACACGTTAATAAAACAAAGGAGAAGAACCACATGATCATATCAATTGATGCAGAAAAGACATTTGATAAAATCCAACACCCATTCCTGATCAAAACTCTCAGCAA
>NW_006921702.1:8101061-8103957 GCF_000298275.1 Orycteropus afer afer | reverse complement strand
TGTAGGAGATCCTTGATAGAGAGGGAGAACAATGTGGAACAAAACTCAAAATCATTAAGAGGAAAAAAAAAAAAAAAAGTGGGAATCAAGTTTGCTGGTCCGATAGAGCCTGGTGGAACCACTGAGACTATGGCCCCTAGCTACCCTTCAGGTCTGGAATTGAACCCACACCTGCCACACAAAATACAGACATATGAGTTAAACATTTACTTCAAGTAGATACACTCCTTTGAGAGAACAATCATGGGAGAAAGAAATGCTGCTTATGCACAGGGAGACAGCTCATGGGGCAGGAGTGTATGGAGGGATGGACACTGGGAAGAGGTAACTATGGGAAGGAAGTAGGAGGGGAGCTGTTGCATTGTGGTAAACTGTGGTCAATGACATGAGACAAAGTGTATGTGAATTGTTGTATGGAAAGTGAATTTGCTCTGTAAACTTCACCCAAATTACAATAAAAAAAAAATGAGTCAGTAATCTAGAAAAGAAACTTATTATCTCTCTAAGAATGAAAAAAGAAGAAAGAAAAAAGCTGCTGAACTCACAAAAAGAAAATCGTAGATATAGAGGTAAAAAAAAATGATATAACTTGAGAGTAATGTGAAAAATGTAATGGATAAAAATAATATCTGAAGATGTACTTGAAGAATTGTTCCTGGAGATTAAAAATAACACTTCTTGCCTAAATTCAGAAGGATAACCAACATAGTTTATTGAAAACAAATACTAATATTAATATGATATATTAGTATTATTCTGTATATATTCAAGGTTTTTCATTTTCTTTTTTATTTTTGTTTTTTTTTTGCATTGTATTCATCAATACTTCATTCTATTTTTACATCAAATTATTGTCTGTGGATATCTGTTGATTTGTTTTTAATATTCTTTTATACTATTGATATGTAAGTAATATACAGGCACATAAAACCTTTTATTTCAGTTAAATGTTACTCATTTTTATATAGCTAATTTTTAGCCCCAATTTAAAACATTGTGCTCCCAAATTTTGTTAACCTTGGTAGGTATTTGTATCCTACTGAGTCAATGTCTTTGTTTTGTTGAAATATCATAGACCTCAATGAAATTTATTAATAACCACAGACATACAAAAATAAAACTGGAAATAGTAACAGCGAGCTCATATACAGCTCACAAATTTGCATAGAATCTTGTCTTAGATACCTTAAAATCATAGAATTTAATAGATCAATCCAAAGATGTACAAAATACATGACAGAGTTGCAGAAATCCATGAGGAAACTGTGATTTGATTATTGAGATTATATTCTTTTTTGTTCAACAGAGAAATCAAACCACTAACATGTGATTGGTTAATACAAATGTATTTAACACAGGCATACACACACATGCATACATGCACACACATACACACACTTACATCACACACAGTAGCATAAAGATTAAAGTTAACTGGCTCGTGTTTATAATCACTAAGTAGGTATGGTTTCTGTTCTCACTTTTCTCTAGTGTTGAATCATTATGTGCAATAGCTGCCAAAGCTAATAATGCAAGCACATCTTCTTTAATACAGAGATAAGTTCTAAATTCCACTTATATTAAGGCAATACATTTCATTTCTAAAATTATTAATCAGATTTGCCTATCATAGATAAGCTGTTATAATTATCTTCTACAGGTGTACTTGGTAGGACTTTCTGAAAAAGAACACATTCATCATTTAGTTTGAAACTTCTCAGGCTGAAAGAAAGCTATCTTTGATTATGTTATCACATAATTTATGCTTAACGTTTCTGTAGTTGCTATGGTGACATCAGAATTGGTTTCATATGTTAAATATAGTGTTCTTTTACTTGTATCTAATTTGCATCCTAAAGATTTAATGTCTATCTATCACTTCTTCACAAATACCCTTGGTAATGGTAGATTTTAGTTGCTTTATCTGACATCTTCAATACAATCCACAATTTTATTCTGTTAAAATTGATTTCATGACTCAGATAAAATGTTTTCTAAATTACCAAAGAAGTGTTTACATTTTCATTTCATTTTTAGACTAGTAGGTGATTTGCAACATTAGCAAAAGAGAAGCATTATTTTTGGCCACATATCTAATAATTTAATTTGAATTCCTCTCCTGTTATATTACCTACCATAACTATGCAGGCAAATAGTGAAAGTAGAGATTTCCATATCTGGTGAATGATGAAAAAGGATTTATCTTCTTCCCACTAGTTGTAAGTGGAGATACTTTTAACTATCTCTGAATATCAGTTTTCATCACTGATAAAATAAGGATTATGCTTACTGTATCAAACCCACAAGTTTTTGTGAGCATTGCAAACTGAATGCATGAAAGCATTCTGTAAAGTGGAAAGTAATAGGTAGATGTTATCTATTATATGTTTCCTCTAGACTCAAGGGGAAAAACTGTACGTGAATAAATACTAAATAAATAAATAGACAGAAGACAGATGATAACAGTGGGTCTGGATTACACTAATTTGTAGTAGCTGAGTAATGGTCCCAGAGATTCTACTTCTGCATAGAGTGATTTTATTTTATTCTAGAGTATTTGGGATTTTAAGCACTAGCACACTGGTACTTCTCTTTGAGTTTCAAATTCCTTTAATGTATACCATACAGGGAACTCTGGTGGTGTAGTGCCTAAGGCATGTGACTGCTAACCAGAAGGCTGGCAGTTTAAACTCATCAGCCACTCCTCCAAAGGAAAGGTGGGCAATCCACTTTCGTAGTGATGTTGTTGTTGTTGTTATGTGCCGTGGAGTCAGCCCCGACTCATAGCGACCCCTCCTTGGGTTTCTGAAGCAATATCACTACGGAAGTAGGATTGCCCAACCTTTCTTCCAAGGAGTGGCTGGTGGGTTTGAACTGCCAGTCGTCTGGTTAGCAG
>NW_006921702.1:8090473-8100346 GCF_000298275.1 Orycteropus afer afer | reverse complement strand
CAAGTGCCTTAGGCACTACGCTATAAGAGCTCCTTTAAATAAGCACTTAACTGCTAACCAGAAGGCTGGCGGTTCAAACCCACCAGCCACTCCTCAGAAGTAAGATGAGGCAATCTACTTCCCTAGTGATACTGCCTCAGAAACTCAAAGAGGGGTCACTATGAGTTGGGTCCAACTCGACAGCATATAACAACAACAACAACAACATACCCTCCAAATTAAAAATATTTTTTTACAAGAAAGATTATACAGTCAGCTTAAAGTCACAAGAACTTGATATTAAAGTTTAAGATAAGTTACAACATATTTTGCAAATATTTTAATAATGATTTTATTTTATCTTTAAAGTTGGATTAGTCACTACAGGGGATTTACAGAGAGAGGAAGAGAGATCTTTATTGAGTATGGTATTTCTGAAGAAATCATTATTTTCCTAATTATTCTTCCTGACCCTTCTACATATATTGTTCCATATTTCTTAAGGAAAAAAAATAAAAATTACCAAATATCTTTGAATATAATTGGATACTTTTTAATTAGATACATTTTACCCTCATGTCAATTAAAGAAAATCCATGGAAATGAACAAAATGTAGTTGAATGAAGAGGAATTTTTGGAAATAAAGTGAATAAGAAATGGTACCTAGATAAGGGAGGTAGGGGAAAAAAAAAAAAAAAAAAAATTAAAAAGACAATATTTTTTGTCATTTGTTTCTTTTATTAAAAATATTTAAAAAAACATTTTATTTCTTTTGAGGCACACATATTTAAAGGAAATTTTAGGATGAGCAGAAAAGTTTTCCAGCAGAAATATGCATGCATGTTATTAAACATATTAGGGTCAGAATAATATATTATAAAACTCAGAATGTAGATGAAGACAAAGGCCTGAGAGTATTAGTAATTACACAGAAATGGTGTTTATATTAAAAAGTATGCTAAAGTAAGAAAATGTATGAAATACCAACAGTCAAGATGTAAAGGCTGATTGATGCATGCGGCTGTGCAGTGCTGCTAAGGATAAGAAAAAGGGTTTTTGATATCTAATATAAGTTCTACATTGTGCATTTTGTATATTAGCATAGTGCTGAATTCATCCACAGAATCGATTTCTCTTCCTAGTTCAAAGAAAAGTGCTATGATGGCTAGCAGTAGGTCTATTTGAAATAAACCAGATGAAGATAGAAAAAGATTGTAAAAACAGTATACAAGGATATGGAGAAATAAGAACACTTATACACTGCTGCTGGGAATTAAAATGGTGTTAAGTACTTTGGAAAACAGTTTGGTAACTCCTCAAAACATTAAACATAGAATTAATTACCATATGATTCAGCAATTCCACTCCTAAATATATGCTCAAGAGAACTGAAAATTTATATCCACAAAAACACTTGTATTTTTATAGCAGCATATTCTTAAATATCAGAAAGTAGAAACAACCCAAATGTCCATCAACTTGTGAATGGTTAAATAAAATGTAATATAGCCCTATAGTAGACTATTATTTGGCTATAAAAACAAGGAGGTACTGATACATGTTGCAACACCAATGAATTTAGTGAAAGAAGACAGATAAAAAATGTCACATATTGCATGATTCTTATTTATATGAAATGTCCAGAATAGATTAACCCATAGAGATAGAAGGTAGGTTAGTAGTTTCCAGGGAATGAGCAAGAGGGATAACATCTTACTGCTAAAGGATTTGGGTTTTCTTTGGGAGGTAATGGGAAAAAAAAAAAAAGAAGAACCATGGTGAGGAAGAATGAAGCTCAGAAATTTAAATAGTTTACTAGAGACTTGTAACTCTTTAAAAGTAATGCTTACCAATAAAAGACCCTCAAGGAATTTACAGAAAGACAAAAATGAAATTTATAAATGGAAACCTATGAAGGGTTTAAAGGAGTCTATAAAGATCAGAGATACAGTGAAAAACTGTTGTTTTGTTTCCTTTACTTTGCTGTTTGATGACTGTCCCCAACTAATCTTATGGAAGCAGTGGCAACTAGACTGTATATGTAGTCAAAATTAAGAGGGCAGAACTTCCGACTCTAGATTATCTGTGGCCTCTAAAAGTAGCAAACACCCTCATTACTATTTTTGTTAGTTTGTTATTTAAATTTTCTTCTTTTATATATCCTTCAGCTACTTACTTCTCATCAGGCACAGTCACAACAATGGGCAGTGTTGTTATTGTTCTTAGATGCTGTCTGATGGGCTTCAACTCTACACTGTACATGGAGACCCAATTCCTGGTCCTGTGCCATCCTCATAATCCTTGCTATGCTTGAGTTCATTATTGTAGCCACTGGGTCAAACCATCTTGGGAAGGGTCTTTCCCTTTTTCACTAACTTTCTACTTAACTAAGTATGGTGTCTTTCTCCAAGGAATGGCCCTTCTGACATGACCAAAGTAGGTGAGATGAATGTTGGAGACCAAGAAAAAGATTTTAAAAGGAACTGCAAGGGACATGTTCTAACAATAGCTAAGAGAAGGCAAAGCCTCTCTTATGGGTGAATGCCTACTTGGCAGAACTTGGTGTTAGGAAAAAACATTATTCCAGTAAAGAATGTTTATTATCTTGATGGAACATTTTACCTAAGAATAATATACTTTAGTAATCATACGTTAGAATAATATATCCTAGTAATTATCTCATATCTTAGAATAATGAACCTTAGTAATTATCTCATACCTTAGAATAATGTATTTTTGTAATCATTTACTATTCCTGTAATAGCTCTTAGTCCAACTAATCAATCATTCATTACCTCTGGGTCCGGGTAAGAGTAAAATATTAACATTGTAGAAAATACTTGATTGTATTGTAGAAAATACTTGATTTTATTAAGGAAATACCAAGAATAATTATGTAATCATGTGTTAATGTATAAATAAATCAGAGCAAATGAATCAGGAATCACTATCACAGAATATGCAGTGCATCCACCTGGCTCCGGTTTCTTTTAATCCTTTAATCCTTTCGTGTTGCTTTGTTTCTTGACCTGTGTTACCTTGCTGGATGTGACAGATGAAGTCTGGCCATTCTTGTTTCCAAGGACCAATCCAGCTGCAACTTCTTCCAGGACAGACTTGATTTCTTCTGATACTCCATGGTGCTTACAGTTTTCTTTGCCAACATGGCAATTCAAAGGCACCAACTCTTATTCAGTCTTCCTTATCCATCTTCCAGCTTTCTCATGCACATGAGGCAATTGAAAATGCCGTGGCTTGATTTGGGCACATCTTAGTCTCCAAAGTGATATCTTTGCTTTTCAACACTTTAAAGAGGTGTTTTGCAGCAGATTTAGATTTTTCCAGTGCAATATGATATCTGATTTCTTTTCCATTTATTTTTATTTTACTTTTAATATGGTGAAAACATACTATGACAACTAAACAACTTCCACATTAAAATTCAGGGATACTAATAACATTTTTCATGCTGTACCACTATTATTGCTATCTTTTTCCAAAATATTTCACCATCTATTAGAATAAATTCAATGCTCCCCAAACAAACAAAACCTTCTCCTTTCCCCTTCCTTCCAACCCCTGATCAACAACAATAATTTTGGGTGTGTATATGTGTGTGTGTGTGTCTGTGTGTGTGTGTGTGTGTAGATAGAGATATATATAGATACATATTTTTTTTTTTCTTTTTTTACAACCTAGCTAGAAATTTTCCCTCCCATCCCTTCTGACCTCTGGTAACCAACAAAGAAAGTTTCTTTCTATGTATAAACCGCTACTTGACTTCTTACAATAGTGGATTAATAGAATATTTGTCCTTCTGTGATTGACTTATTTCATGCAGCATAATTTCCTCCAAGTTCATCCACATTCTGTAGTGTTTTGCAGAGTCTACATTATTCTTTAGGGTTGCATAGTATCCTGTTGCATGTATGTACCACAGTTTATCCATTTCTCAATTGATTGACACTTGGGTTGTTTCTGTCCCCTGGCTATGGTGAATAGTGCTACAATGAACATGGGTGTGTATATATCTATTCGTGTCCTGCCACTCACTTCCTTAGGATATACACCTAATAACAGGATTGCTGGGTCAAATGTTATTTCTATTTCGAACTTTTTAAGGAATTGTCATATCAATTTCCACACTGGTTGCATCATTTTATAGTCCCTCCAGCAGTGTATGAAAGTCCCCATCTCTCCAAATCTTCATCACCATTTGTTATTTTTTGTCTTGTTGAACTTTGCTATTAATGCTGGAGTGAGATGGTATCTCATGGCTGTTTTTATTTGCATCTAGTGGCTAATGATCACAAACATTTATTCATGTGTTTGTTGGCTGCCTGAATAACTTCTTTAATGAAGTGTCTGTTCATGTCTTCTGACCATTTTTGAATGGGACTGTTTGTCTAATTGGCATTAAATTGCTGGAGTTCTCTACATTTTAGAGATAACTCCTTTGTCTGATATATCATTGCTGATTATTTTTTTCCAGTTCTGTAGATTCTTTTTACTATTTTGGAGAAGTCTTTTGAGGAACAGAAGAATTTAATTTTTAGGATGTCTCAGTCAATTAGTTTATCTTCTACTCTCTGTGCATCTTGATAGTCTATTTATGCCATAAATTGTGATTGTTGTTGTTAGATGCCATCGAGTTGACTCTGACTCATAGTGACCCTATGTACAATAGAATGAAATACTACCTAGTCCTGTGCCAGCCTCACAGTCTTTGCTATACCTGAGCCCATTGTTGCAGTCCTTTTATAAATCCATCTCATTGAGGGCCCTCTGCTTTTTCACTGACTCTCCACTTTACCAACCATGATATCTTTCTCCAGGGGATGCAACAACACCAAAGTAGTTGAGACAAAGTCTGGCTATTCTCACTTCCAAGGAGTATTTTGGCTGCACTTCTTCCAACACAGACCTAGTAGTTCTTCCAGCAATCCATGGTACTTTTATTATTCTTAGCCAACACCACAACTCAAAAGCATCAACTCCTCTTTGTTCTTCCTTATTCTCTCCCCAGCTTTCACATGCATATGAGGCTATTAACAATAGCGTGGCTTGGTTTAGGCACATAGTCTTCAAGGAGGTATCTTTGCTCTTCAGCACTTTAAAGTGTTTTATTGCAGTACATTTGCTCAGTGAAAACAAGTTTGGTTTCTTGACTGCTGCTTCCATTGGTGTTGCTTATGGAACCAAGTAATATGAAATTTTTGACAACGTTAACCTCTTCTCCTTTTATTATAATACTGCTTCGTGATCCAGTTATGAGAATTTTCATTTTCTTTATATTAAGATGTAATTCATACTGAAGATTGTAGTCTTTAATCCTCATCAGTAGGTGCTACAAGCCAAGTTAGCAACCAAGGTTGTGTCATCTGCATACAGCAGGTTGTTAATGAATATTCCTCCAATCCTGATTCTGCATTCTTCTTCATAGAGTCAAGTTTATTGAAGTATTTGCTCAACATACAGATTGAATAAGTATGGTGAACGAATACAATGCTAATGCATTCCCTTTATGACTAAACCATGCATGATCCCCTTGTTCTGTTCAAGCAACAGCCTCCTGGTCCATGTACCAAACCAAAAACAAAAAACACTGCCATTAAGTTGAACCTGACTCATAGCGACCCCTCCTTGGGTTTCTGAGGCAGTATCACTATGGAAGTAGATTGCCCAACCTTCCATCTGAGGAGTGGCTGGTGGGTTTGAACCTCCTGCCTTCTGGTTAGCAACCAAATGCCTCAGACTCTATGCTACCAGAGCTCCCTGGTCCATGTACAGGTTCCTCATAAGCACAACTAAATGCTCTGGATTTCCTATCCTTCTCAATATTACCCATAATTTATTATAATCCACAGAGTCAAATTCCTTTGCATAATCAATAAAACAATCATTTGTTTTACATCTTTCTTTTGTGAACATCTTTCTGGCATTCTTTGCTTTCAGCCAAGATCCATCTGATATCAGCTATGATATCCTTTGTTCCATGTCCTCTTCAGAATCCAGCTTGCATTTCTGGAAGTTCCTTGCCAATATATTGCTGCAAGTGCTTTTGAATTATCTTCAGCAAGATTTTAATTGTGTGTAATATTAATTATATTGTTCAAGAATTTTCACATTCTGTTGGATAGCATTTCTTTGGAATGGTTAGAGATATGGGTCTCTTCCAATCAGTTGGCCAGGTAGCTGTCTTCCAAATTTCTTGGCATAGCCAAGTAAGTCCCTCCAGCCCAGCACCCATTAGTTTTAAAAATCTCAGTGAGTATTCCATCAATTCCTTCAGTGAAGCTTCAACTTAGTCCTTCAATAATCTCATTGCCATCAAGTCAGATCTGACTCATAGTGACGCCTCCTTGGGTTTCCAAGGCAGTATCACTGGGGAAGTATATTGCCCAACCTTCCTTCTGAGGAATGGCTGATGGGTTTGAACCTCCAGCCTTCTGGTTAGCAGTCAAATGCCCTAGGCACTACACTACCAGAGCTCCTTGTACTTCAATACCATTGATTTTTGTTCATATGCCACTTTCTGAAATAGGTGAACTTTGACTAATTCTTTTTAGTATAGTGACTGTGTATTCATTCTATCTTCTTTTGATTTTTCCTGAATCTTTCAATATTTTGCTCATAGAATTTTTTAATATTGCAACTTGAAGCTTGAATTTTTACTTCAGTTCTTTCAGCTTGAGAATTGCTCAGGGTGTTCTGCCCTTTTGGTTTTCTAACTCCAAGTCTTTGCACATTTCATTACAACAATTGCCTTCTTGAGCTACTCTTTGCAATCTTTTGTTCAGCTCTTTTATCTTATCATTTCCTCCATTTTCTTCAGATGCTGTCTCTTCAAGAGCAAGTTTCAGAGTCTTTTCTCACATCCATTTTTATCTTTTCTTTCTTGTCTTTTAAATGACTTTTTGCTTTCTTCATGTAAAGCATTCTTGATGTCATCCCACAATTCATCTGGTTTTGAGTCATTGGTGTTCAATGCATCAAATCTATTCTTCAGATGATCTCTAAATTCATGTATGTTATAATCAAGGTCATGTTTTGGCTCTTGTGGACTTGTTTTAATTGTTTACAGCTTCAACCTGAACATGCATGAGTAATTGAAGGTTTGTTGAGCTTCTCCATTTCCTCTTTCCACAGATTGACTAATTTGATTCCTGTGAATTCTATCTAGTGAGTTCCACATGTATAGCTGCCATTTATGTTACTGAAAAAAAGGTATTTGCAATGGATATGTCATTGGTCTTGCAAAATTCTATGATGCAATCTCTGGCTTTATTTCTATTGTAAAGGCCTTATTTTCCGACCACCAGTGATTTTTCTTTGTTTCCAACTTTCACATTCCAATCACCTGCAATAATCAATACATCTAGATTGCATGTTTGGTCAATTTCAGACTGCAGAAATTGGTAAAAATCTTTCATTTCCATCTTTGGCTTTGGTGGTTGGTGCATAAATTTGAATAATGATAGTATTAACTGGTCTTCTTTGTAGGTGTATGGATATTATTCTATCACTGACAGTATTGCACTTCAGGATAGATCTTGAAATATTTTTGTGATGATAAATGCTACTACATTGCTTTTTGATTTGTCATTCCTGGCATAGTAGATAATATGGTTGTCTCATTCAAAATGGCCAAAACCAGTCCATTTCAGCCCACTAATGCCTAGGATAAGAGCTCTGGTAGCACAGTGCCTAAGGCACTTGACTGCTAACCAGAAGGCTAGCAGTTTAAACCCACCAGACTCTCCTGGAAGGAAGATTGGGCAATCTACTTCCATAGTGATATCGCCTTGGAAGCTCAAAGAGGGGTCGCTATGAGTCAGGTCTGACTCCACAGCACATAACAACAACAATGCCTAGGGTATCAATCTTTATTCATTTCTTTTCATTTTTAACAACTTCCAATTTT
Organism: Orycteropus afer afer; assembly: GCF_000298275.1. Classification (NCBI taxonomy): domain Eukaryota; kingdom Metazoa; phylum Chordata; class Mammalia; order Tubulidentata; family Orycteropodidae; genus Orycteropus; species Orycteropus afer. Next base: position 8,092,442 of record NW_006921702.1, on the reverse strand, counting down.
CCTAGATTCATTCTTTATACATTCTATGTTCTGATTATTAACGGATGTTTGCAGCTGTTTCTTCCCAGTATGAGTCATACCACATCAGGAAATGGAGGTCCCCAAAGCTTTACCTCATCCATGTCATTAAGGTGGACTGTACTCTGAGAAGGCAGTTCTTGCCCAGTGGTATTTTGAGTGCTTCTGACCTGAGGGACTCTTCTTCTGGCATTATATCAGATGATTTTTTAGGGTTATTCATAATGTTTTCCAGTAATATATAAAACAGTTTTTAATTTTTATTCATAAGGTTTTCACTGGCCAGTTCTTTGAGAAGTGGATTGTCCATTCCTTCTTCTGAGTTTGTCTTAGTCTGGAAACTTCACTGAAACCTATCCACTTTGAGTGACTCTATTGATGTTTGAAATACTGGTGCCACAATCTCCAACCTCCCAACAACACACATGCTACCACTGTACAACAGCTGACAGATGATTGGTGGATTTTGCCCATAGAATCTTTCAGTATTGCAACTAGAGGCTTGATTTTTTTTTTTTTTTTTCCCCAAGTTGATGGACATAGAAGACCACAATTTGGCTACCAGCTTAGAGGTAGTTAATTCTGGGAGTCATTGTTCTAATGTGCCTTAGTTATTCTGACTCATAGCAATTCCACAGGACAGAGTAGAACTGTTCCATCGAGTTTCATATACTATAATCTTTATAGACGAATCCTGGTGGGTGGCCCAGTAGTTAAAGTGCTCTGATGCTAACCAAGAGGTCAGTGATTCAAACCCATCAGTTGCTCCATCATAAAGATGTGTTAGTCTGCTTCTATAAACTTGTTGTTGTTGTTATGTGCTGTTGAGTAGATCTGACTCACAGCCACCCTTCCTTGGGTTTCCGAGGTGGTATCACTATGGAAGTAGATTGCCCAACCTTCCTTCCAAGGAGTGGCTGGTGGGTTTAACCTGCCAGCCTTCTGGTTATTCTGGTTAGCAGTCAAGTGCTTTAGGCACTATGCTACCAGAGCTTCTGCCTTGGAAATCACTGGGGAAAATTCTACTCTGTCTTGTAGAATCACTATGAATCCGAATCAACTGGATGGGAGTGATTTTTTTTTTTTTTTTCCCAGTATTCTGCATGGAATAAGACTACCGGGTCATTTCTTCCACAGATGAGTTGGTGGATTCAAACTACCAACATTTTGGTTAGCAACCAGGTACTTAACCACTGCCACCATGGTTCATCCGAGAGTAATTAACCCACTGACATCTAATTAATTCCAGCTCTTATCAACACTTTAGGACAAAGCAGAAGTGCCCTATATGGTTTCCAAGACTGTTAATCATTGCAAAAGTAGATAGCCTCTTCTTTTTCACACAGAGCTGCCGATGGGTTTCAATTGCCCACCTTTACATTAGCAGCCAATGTTTTGACCACTATGTCACCAGAGCTCTTAATGGATGTTAATTATAGTGGGTAGAGGTTTGATGAGGGACAGGTTATTAACATAACCTAAGAGTAACATAAGATACTAATCATTTACAAAAGGAAAAAGGGTGATTTGGAATTAAAGCATGAAATACGCTACATAACCAGGTATTCAAATTATCATCTCTAGTGGTATATTACCTAAGGCATTTGACTGCTAACCAGATGGCTGGTGGTTCAAACCCACCAGCCACTCCTCAGCAGGAAGATTTAGCAATCTACTTCCATAGAGATACCACATCAGAAACCGAAGGAGGAGTCACAATGAGTCGAATCAACTTGACAGCAGTGAGTTTGGTGTTGGTTAATGTTGGGATAAATCAACTTTGTCACTTAGTGATCCACAGATCCACAGAGAATAGTGCTGTGTCATTCTATGGTATTCCTGCCAAAAATGCAGTTTTACTCTGGTTACAAGGAAATATTGATTGTGTCCAGGTTGAAAGTCAAGTATCAGAATGAAAACGTTGTATTCTTCTTCTTTTTTTTTTTTTTTT
>NW_006921702.1:8082806-8090264 GCF_000298275.1 Orycteropus afer afer | reverse complement strand
AGTGATTTCTCTTATATAAATAAGAGATATTTTAATTTCTAGTAATATCTTTGCTTTATTGAAATAGTCACATTACACACCAAGATTAACACTGTAACTGTATGGATGGCAGCAATGTCACAATCATCAGTTGTCCTTCTCGGAAGCCACATCACTAGGATATAGAGATTCCACAGAAGAGCCCTGGAGAGTCTGAAGCTGACTTGTCAACTCAACCAAGTCTAATAATTTCTTGCTCTCAGGATTGAAGTCTTCCAGATCTTTCGAGGAAGAGAACAAGAAACTGGCTGAAATCTGTCTGTAAAATTCTGCCTCTATAATTGTGACAATTTCCACATTTGGAAAATTGTCACAGAACATGGAGGATGACATTTTCAGTTTCTGAAGCACATCTGAAAACAATAACCAGTTTCGTGGCCCCGGAGAGAAAGAAACTTGGATGTGGTAACATGTTAATAGGGGGCTATCTGAAAATTCAAATTCAAATACATCACTGCCAGCCTCATCTTCACCTTGATTCTCTGTTCCTGGGGAATTTGCCAAAGTATCATGTCCCATTTTATTATCACACACAGAACTACTGTAGAACTCCCAAGAGCTTTTCAAGTCATCCAAATTCTGTACGTCATTTAAGTAATCTGTCAGAAATCTTTCCATAAGTTTGCTGTGAGTATTTTCATGATGGTTCTACCTGAGTATATAGCCAGAGTGGGGTCAGCACCATAAGAAAGGAGTAGGCAGACAATCTCCAAGTGATCATTCTCAACTGCATCATGGAGAGGTCTGGTTCTATCATGGACTCTGCAGTTGACATCAGCACCATATTCAAGGAGGTGTCGTGCAATGTTGAGCTGGCCTCTTGCACAAGCTTCCTGCAGGGCACAGTAACCTACATTGTCACGATGACTCACATTGCAAATCTTGTTCTTCAGGCAGTACAAGACCACTTCCTCATAGCCACGCCGGGAAGCCTACTGCAGGAGGGTCTCACCAACATTTTTATTGACGAACCATCTTCGGGCGTCTGGTGACATTGCATGCAATTGGGCTCTTTTTTGAGAAGAAGTTAAGCATGGCACCTGCAAGGACTGGGAAGCTGGTAGAAACTGTTGTAAGTGTTTGAAGGACTTCTGTTCCAACTTGGTTGGTAACAAATCAAGGTAGAAAGTAGACTTTAGTTGCCTTCTGAACTTCTGGACAGTCACCTTGCCATCAGTATTATCCACATAACTGCACCCCATCAGTGACAACTCCAGCTTTGATTCCTGAGGTATTAAGTGCTTAGTTTTGCACAGTCTCTTCCTCGATGATTTTTCACTGGTGTCAGTGTATTGCTTCAGCAGGGAGGCAGCTTGGCAATCCTTGTCTTCATCTATGCAGAGCACATTTGTCTTCTGCCTTTCTTTAAGTTTCTGCTGTTTGTCAGGCAGCCTCAAGACTGGCATATAGCTTGACAGAGTCTCCTCTTTGTCTTTTGCAGTAGTGTATGAAAGACTTGGAGACAAGTGTAGAGAGCTGGAGAACATAGGTGAGCCTAGTTCATTGTTGCTGAATTTGAGGGACTCTTTTGACAAGCTTCTGCTTCTATTGCCTTTGGCCTCTGATTTTTTCCTGTCTTGTTTCTCTCTAGTGATGTTACTCTCCTGGGAAGTGACTCAGGCTTTAATGCCTTGGCTAATTTCTAATTTGCTGTCCAGGCTTTCTGTCTGCCACTGACGTCTGCTGCTCCCGTTCTTCATTGTGCAGGTCACACGCATCTTAGGATGGAGCCCTTTAGAGATATGCTTTCACTTCATTTTCAGCACAGTTGTTCTAGTTTCACTTCCATCACCCAAGACTTTGTGTTTTCTATCCCTCCAGGAGGTGGATTTGTGGGGTATGTCCATAGCTGCATGCTCAGTGGCCTGCCTCTCCATGAAGCCCCTCTCCAAAAGAAGATCATTGTCCTCCTGGGCTGCAAAGGTATTGAGTTTGTTCCCAGCATTGCATTCACATCTCTCACTTTCATTTTGACCAACCACAGCCTCCTCCAGGATGACTGGCATTAGCTTTTTGTCCCGATTTCTTTTCAGTTTCTCCCAATCTGCTGGGAAAAATTTTCACACTGTAGTCTTTGGTTGCTGGATGGTCACCTTCTTCTTCTTTCATCTTCAACTTGGAGAAGTACATCACTGCATCCTTCCAATTTCTAGATAAACATACATTGATAGCAGCAATGCTTAAGCAGAAATGTCTTCCTGCTTCTTATACTGCTGCCTCATCATTGTTGTTATGTGCGGTTGAGTCAGATCTACAACCATGTATTCTTAAAACCATCAAGAACATGGCAGACAGGGAAACATTGAGGATAGGAATCTGTAAAAACATGACAACTAGATGCAAAAGTTGTTTCTCTAAAGAGAAAGGAGAAGTGTGTGTCTGTGAATTTGATGATAGTGTTGTACCAATATTGATATCCTGATTTTGATAGCTCCATGCTGTTTATGTAGAACAGAGTCTTGTAAAATACACACTGGAGTGTTTAGAGATTATAGGATACCGTGTCAGCAGCTTGCTTTTATAATGTCCATAACAAAATTAGTGATACTGCATGTGTGGTAATCTATACACATGACTATGAGTACACTCACATACAAACACACACACACACACACAAACACCCAATAATAGCCCAAACAGAAGAATGTTAACATTTAAATAGTTAGTGAAAAGAGAACACATGTATGTTTTTTGTATGTTCTGGAAAAGTTTAATTGAAACAAAAAACTCACTGCCATTGAGTCTGAGTAGAACTGTCCCATAGGATTTCCAAGGCTGTAAAACTTTACAGAAGCAGACTGCCTCATTTATCTCCCACAGAGCAGCTGGTGGGCTCTAACTGCTGACCTTTTGGTTAACAGCCCAGTAATTTAACCACGTGACACCAGAGTTCCCTTAAAAAAAATATCAGGCAATATTGCTTGATTATGTATCATTTTAAGTTTTTATAATAAATATAAAACACAACAAAGGACTAGGACATCACAATGAAGGTTCATGTCAGCTTCTCTTCTCAACAGAGCAAAGACTTTTATAAAATTATACATATCAAGTAGAACATTATTTACTTGTTCAATGACTTCAGTTCTAAGTACCCCAATGCCAATTAGTAACCACAAAATATTCCTGCAGATAACATCTTCTGATTATCTTTTCTACTTTGGCTGCTTATGATAGAAACTCCTCTATCTTGCTTCTGTTGGTTAATTATTATCATTTGACTCTGATAATCTAGAATTTGATTATCACTACTGGAATCAAAGAAGATAATTTATTGGCTATGTTAACAAAAGCTAGAAGAAAGAAGTAAGAAACTGTCTAACCTTCCTAAACAGTTGGATAGCTTTACTTGTATTATACAAAAATATTTATGGGTTCTGAATTTTTATTATCCATAGTCTGATTTTGAATTGTTTTTGCTTGTTTGTTTTCAAGCAGTCTATCATTTAGCACTACTTCTAGGTCCCCAAGCTAATGCATTGGACCAGAGTTTCATAAGATAAGTTAATGCATAGTAATAAATATCATGCTATCTAAAATTAAGCCTTTCTTTACATGTGTAGAAGATGGAGAAAAAATGCCCACATATGTTTCTTAGGGTTTTGCCTATATAAACTGCCTATTCTTTCTTTTATTTGTTTTCCTGTGTAAACCTTCATGATCTAATTTTTATTACCAATATGGAAGAAATGAAGAATAACCATGGAGGGCACTCTCAATTCAATAAAAATTAGTTTTTCTAGTTGTTATCTATTCTTCAGATAACAGACTCTGAGCCAAGAATGTGTGGTCTAACCAGTTGTTAAAGCATGCTATAAAGTTCAGACTTGTGGGGGAGAGAATTAACTAAGACTGGGCTCAGCAGTAAGTAGAATTATAATGTAGTTCCAACTATGATCTCAGCCAGTCACAAGAGAAGCTCCAGAGATTAGATGGCTAGTTAGAGTTGCCCTGCATGGAAGCAAAGGAACAAAGGTTTATAATCTCACATTGACCAGGTGTTGACTTTGAGTTTTGGCTTTTTATCAAAGAAAGAACATGAAGCATGCATGGTGTTGGACAAGTGTTTCTCTTCACCAGACAGCAGTTCTCAGAAAGGAGTTTAGTTGTAAGTTATCAGTCACTGACTTGCTCAGGAACTAGGAAATGAGTGCTTTAATACTAAAAAAGGAGCATCTGGGCAGCCAATTTCATCATTCAATACAGCCTACCTGTTTCGTAACTAGGATCCATTTGTTCCGTAAAATTCATTCTGATTAAACATCTTCCAAGATTCTGCTGTGCCTTTTTTCCTGGCAAGATACATTATAATTTACATCCTACAGCTAGTTTTGAAGTTGCAACTGATAAACATCCACTTTCCCGTTCTAGATTGCCTTTGTCCTTGGTATGCACCTCTGTTGGTCTTTGTAATTTATTTATGAGGTGATCCAGGCATCATTCCTAAGCAATCTGAATAACTGATTATTACATACTGGACTTGTTAATTTACCATCAAAACTGGGGAACCGAGCACCTACCAAGAGATAACAAGTTCCCTGACCCCATTGCGTAACAATGTTGACTTTAACAAAGTCAATTTAATTCAAATTTAATTCAAAAAGCATAGGCTTAGACTACATGTGTAATTTTCAAATATATCAGCTTTGACAATGCAAGAAATAGTAGATTATTACAAAACAGATTTCATTATGCAATATTTTCCCAGAATATAACAAAGATAGATATATATATATATTTTACTTTCCGTAACAAAACCATCAAAAAACCCACTACCTATTAATTATTGTAGCCTTTTGTTTTCTGTAAATCTGTGTGAACAGGTATATAACAGAACTAAATTATTCTGAAAAATCAAGGTCAAATTGGGAGAATACTAAAGATTCGAGATAGAAGACATTTACAATCTGTGTGAGGGACACATGGTGAATGAGAAAACCCTGATGGTGAATGTCAAAGAGGACAATGAAAGGATAAGAAGTGCCTAATGGGGAATTGTTCCCTCTTTTGTTTCTTTTAATTTCTATGTGGTGTGCCATGCAAAACATCATCTGAGCTTCCAACAAAATATTCTATTATCATATGACTTTGATTTCCATTGCTTTGTGAAGATTTATCTCCATAGACAATGTTACAAACAACTTAGTTCTACTTCACATACAAGGTTGCCTTTTAGCTCAATGTGTCAGTTTTGTGATCTATTTGATTTAGGAGTGGATGAAGAACATTGAGAGTCCATGAGACTTTTTCAAGTTACTTTTATTACACTAAAACATTTCCTTTCTTCACTTGCATTCTCTCAGAATAGAATGCAGATTTCTTGAGATCCGTGACATATTATATCACAACATATTAAATTCAGAAGATATAAGAATCTAGTTACCTTAAATATAAGCCAGATATTAAAATGATTCTTTAAAATATTAAGCAGTATCTTTCTTCTTACTAATTCCTTTTTATTTTAGAAACCATAGTCATTTTTCATAATATTCTGTGTCTTAACATATAATGGGTTTATTAATGATATCTATGAATTAAATTATAAATAAAACTTTTAAATATCTCAGTACAATTATTTAACTTGGAAAATATGGATAGATACAACTGATAAAACACACACACAGACAGATTGGATATTCTGTCTTTGATCAAAATGTTTAATAATGATAGACAAGCACAATCCAGTTCTGGTTTCATGGAAAAGTGAGCAGATGTTCATGGAGACAATCAGACATACATTCTATCCCTACCTTCTATTCCTATTATTCTTCCTCTGTTGCTTAAGGAGATTACAGGCCAATTGTTACTCATTAGATTGCCACCCATAAGCTTTCTGGATCCCAGGCATGACACAACAAACTAGAAGGAAGAACAGATATTATGCCAAGTAACTGGGATAGCTCATGAAACCATAAAACTAATCCTTCAAACCACAAAATCAATCCCATGAGGCTTTTAATCTAAATTTTCAGGAGCCATTATGCTGGATGAACCCCTGAAAATATTGCCCATAATATAATCTTTAAACCATAAAGTATAAACCAAAAAAATATTCCCCTGAAATTTTCTTAAAACCAAGCAATATTTTTGCTCAGCTACTAACAAAAGTCTTCCTTGAGTGTTGTGCTTGTTTAGGATATATCAATATGAAATCAAATTGACAACAGCAGCATAAAATTTTAGAAAGGAGACATAGGGGACAGTGAATTTATGTTAATCGGGGAGGAAAAACTCAGAAAAGGAGAATGAGAATGGATGCACAACATGAAGATTATAATCAGCATCACCAAAGTGTATATGTAAAAATTGATGAATATGTTCTGCTATCTATTTTCAACACCAACAACCAAAATAAAATATTAAAAATATTATTAAAAATCACTGTGGATGCACAATTTTTTAAGTATAAAATGATACCGAAACCAAAACATTTAAGAATCCTTCCAAAATAGACAATTGTGTAAAGCATGCTGTTATTAACCAAAATTAGTACCACTGAGGAAGAGGAGGTTTGAGGAAAAGTAGACTAGTTGGGTTTGGGTATATTGTTTGATGAGCCTGAGTTCAGGAGATTACCCAAGCTAATGAAATGGATTTGGATAATTAAAACTAAAGGTGACCTAGATACAGTATGAAGAGCAAGAACTCTATGATATCAAAAACTAAACTTTCCAGAGTTCTGGCAAGATGGTGGAATAGGCTGATAAGCTATACACAACCTCTGTGGCAAACCAATGAGAAACCAATTGAAACTGATACAGAAGACTATGCTGGAACCCTGAGCTTTGAAAGGAAGGATAGTGAAGTGAAATAAATACCATGTAGCAGAAGAACTTGAGTGAAACAGTGAGTAAGGAGACAAATGAAGCAGCAGACTGCCAGATGTCCTGAAGGCACAACCATTTTGAATATTTCCTGGCAGCAGCCTAAGTATTTCCTCTGCTCACCAAGGGCTGTATAGGCAAAGATTACATTAATGCCTGACAACCAGAAAGGAAAACATCGAAGAAGGAGGCAAACAGACCTGTGGACTGCCAGGAGTGATCCTGAGGGTGCAGCTATTTTGAATATTTGCAAGTGATGGGCATGGTCATTTTGAATATATACAAGTGGAATTCTTGTCTGGATAGAGAAGTAAGAATAATTTTGACTTGCAGAGGACTGTACAGGGAACCACACTGGAGGCTGATAACTAGAAAGGTATGATATTCCCCTTGTTACTCTTACAGCCCACATCCTCTTGGTGAACAGAGGTGTGATCCCTATGTCTACTCACCTTCTTAACCAGAAGGAATTCCATGCCAATATATGCCTTAAGAGAGCTCTGCTCCTCACAGTTTGTTTTGTCTGCTTGTTTTAAAATTATTCTTTATCTTCCTTCTTTCTCCCTTTTTTTTTTCTTTTCTCTTTCCTGACCCT
>NW_006921702.1:8075244-8082185 GCF_000298275.1 Orycteropus afer afer | reverse complement strand
ATTTATTTATTTATTTATTTTGGTATCACAGAGTAGGAGACAGCAATTGTTCCCACACATCCCAAATACACCTACACTTCCTAAAGTGCCACTGACTGAATGAGGCCCACCACTTGCTTTTGCACCAAATGACCAATCATAGATGGTGGCCAATACAAGCTCAACCCACCCTCAACTGCTTTTTATGAACAGCTAACAGAGATCTGTGCACACATTTTCATTTTCTATCACACACACTAGGCAAAATATGGTGAATGCCTAAGTTCTAACAATGAGGAATTATAGGCGCACAGTACTTGTTCACACAGATGTATCAAAAAAATAAAGGAAAAAGAATTCTGGGTGAATTACATAAACATACAACCACAAATTAAACATAAATGCAACAACACCACAATGTCTCAGAGACCACAGGCCATGATATTCCACACAAAGAAAGCAAAATAAAGTAGTAGAAACAAGGGACCAGGGCACAAACCCAGAAAACTTCCCTGAGGAAGGAGCAGTATTGGAACTCCTGATAAGGAATTCAAAGAATTAAATTTAGGTACCTTCAATGGATTGAGAGATATTTCAAGGAAATCACTGAAATGATCAAGGAAAACACAGATAAAATTAAGGAACACAGATAAGACTCTAGAAAAAATTAGGAAAACAATACAAGAGCAAATTGACAAAATTAAAAAAAAAAATAGAAATGATACGAAAACAACAAATAGTAATCCAGAAGATTAATACTAAGATGTCAGAAATAGATTATACATTGAATGGGCAGAGTAGAATCAAAATGGTGGAAAGCAGAATTAATGAGATTGAAGAAAAATACCTCAATACTTTTTTGTTAAGGGATCAGTCAGACAAAAGATCAAAACAAAGTTAAGAAAGTCTAAGATTCATGTGGGATATCATCAAGAGGAATAACCAACATGTAAATGGAATTCCAGAACAGGAAGAGACAGCGAAAACCACAGAGAAAATTGTCAAAGATTTGTTGGAACACAATTTCCACAATATAATGAAAGATGAGAATATATCCATTCAATTAGTTTGATGAATGCCAAATAGGATAGACCCCAAAGAAAATCACAAAGAAAATCATCAAACTCACCAAAATCAAAGACAAAGAAAGAATCCTGAGAGCATCATAGGAAAAATGAAAAGTTACCTACAAAGGGCAACAAATAAGACTAAGTAAGCTCTGATTGATCAATAGAAAACATGCAGGCAAGAAGGCATTGAGGTAATATATATAAAACCCTGAAAGAAAAAAAAATGCAAACCAAAAATTATGTGCCTAGAAAAATTGTCCTTCAGATAAGATGGTGAAATTAGATTTCCAAGTAAACATAAATTAAGGGAATTTGTTAAAACCAGACCAAACTTACAGATGCTAAAGGGAATCCTTTAGACAGAGAACCAGCAGCTGCACACAACAACCAATTATTAATATACATGATGACATAATCCAGAAGCCAACCCAGTTATAGAAGTATTCAAAGTTAAATAATTGTACAAGACTGTAAATAGGGAATTAGAGACATGAATTGGTAAATGAGGATATCTACAAACCAAAAAGAAAAAGAGGGAATACGATAGTCACTGAACTTTTAAATGTCTAAGAAGTCAAGAAAATTGGGAGACTGAATAAATTGTTTTAAACTTGGGAATAAAATAATAAATTCCAGGGTAACCTGAAAGAAAAATAATAAACCTTGGCATGAAAACAAAAAAGAGGATAAGCACAAATATTTAGCAAATACTAAAACAATAGCAACAAAGGAGATGATATCAAGATTCATAAACAAAATGAGCTCATCACAGAAAATTATATGCAGAAAAGAAATCAGTAAGATCACAAAATAAAGCAAAATGACACCAATAAATTTATACCTGTTTATAATTATAGTGAATATAAATGAATTAAAAGCACCACTCAAAAGATGGAGAGTTGCAGACTTGATAAGAAAATATGATCCATCAACATCCTGTCTACAAAAGACTCATCTTACAGACACACACACACACACACACAAATAGACTAAAATCAAAGGTTTCAAAAATATCAAGCACATGGCAAAAGGGCAGGAGTGATAATATTAATTTCTAATAAAATAGGCTGTAAGATAAAAATGGCTGTAAGAGGCAAGGAAGGACATTATATAATGATTAAAAAATCAGTTGTATGACAGGGAATAACCATAATAAATATCTCCACACCCAATGAAAGTGTTCCAAAATACATAAATCAGACTTTAATGGAATTAAAAATACAAATAGATGACTCCACAGTCATAGTAGGAGACTTTAATACACCATTTTCAATGAAAGATAGAACAACTGGAAAGAAACTCAACAAAGATGCAGAAGAACTAAACAATACAATCCACCAACTTGACGTTATAGATATCTACAGAGCATTCACTCAACAACAGTACAATATGCATTCTTCTCTAGCACACAGGGGACATTCTCCAGTTTGACAATATGTTAGGCCACAAAGCAAGCCTCAAAACATTTAAAAACATTGAAATGCTGTAAAGCATTCTCTCAGATCACAATGCTATACATTTAGAAATCAACACTAGGAAGACCAATAGAAAAAGAGTAAACACATGGAAATTGAATAACATCCTCATCAAAAAATGACTGGAAAATAGCAGAAATTAAAAAAATGAAATAAAAAATTCCTTGAACCAAATGAGAATGAAAACACTACATACCAAAATCTTTGGGATACAGCAAAACCTGTGATCAGAAAGTAATTTATAGCTATAGATGTACACAACAAAAAAGAAAAAAAGAGTCAAAATGAACACTTTATCCCAATATCTTCAATAATTAGAAACAGAACTACAAAAAAAGCCTACAATCACTAGAAGAAAAATAATAATAATAATAAAGATTTGAATAGAAATAGATGACAGAGAAAAGAGAAAGAAATAGAGATAATCAACAAGACTATAACTTTGTTCCTAGAAAAGAGTAATAAAATCAACAAACCACTGGCAAACTAAACATGGGAAAAGAAGGAGAAGATACAAATAACATGACTAAGAAATGAAATGGGTGCTATCCCAACACAACCAACAGAGATAAAAAATAATATCAGGATACTATGAAGAACTGTACTCCAAGAAATTTGAAAACCTAGAAAAAATGGACAAATTTCTAGAAACACACTATTTACCTAAACTAACACAGAGTGAAGTAGAAAATTTGAACAGACCCATAACAAACAAGATGTTGAGCAATTAAAAAAAAAAAAAAAAAATTACCAACAAGAAAAGTTCTGGCCAAGATGGTTTCACTGGAGAATTCTAAAAATCATTCAGAGAAGGGCTGACACTCATCCTACTCAAACTTTCCCAGAATATAGAAGAGGATAGTCTTCTCCCAAACTCATTTTATGAAACAGGCATAACCCTGATTCTAAAACCAGGGAAAGACACCACTAGAATGGACCACTACAGACCAATATCTCTCGTGAATATAGATGCAATAATATTCAACAAAATCTTGGCTAATAGACTCCAGCAACATACATTAAAAAAAAAAAATCATGTCCAAGTGGGGTTCATACCAGGGATGAAAGGATAGTTCAACAAGAAGAGCAATCAATGTAATCCATCACATAAGTAAAATAAAGGAAAAAAATCATATGGTCATATCAATAGATGCAGAATAAGCATGTGATAAAATCCAACAGCCATTCCTGATAAAAACAATAGGAAAAATAGAAATAGAATGGAAATTCCTCAACATAATAAAAGACATATATGCAAAACTAATAGCCAACATTATTCTCAATGCAGAGAGACTGAAACCATTCTCCTTGTGAACAGGAAGCAGACAAGGATACCCTCTATCTCCACTTTTGTTCAACACTGTATTGGAAGTCTTAGCCAGAGCAATAAGTCAAGAAAGGGAAATCAAAGGCACCCAAATTGGTAAAGAAGAAATAAAGCTGTGTCTATTTTCTGATGATATGATACTATACATGGAAAACCCAAGAAATTCAGCAATAAAACTACTGGAATTTATTGAAAGATTTAATACAGTGGCAGGACACAAGGTCATTATATTAAAAAAAATTGGGTTCCTCTAGACCAGCAAAGAAGTCTCTTGAAAGGAAATAAGGAAATCAAAACCATTTACAATAGTTAACAAAGATAAAAATACTTGTGAATAAATCTTACCAGGAACACAAAAGAACTATACAAATAAAACTAAAAAATGCTGCTTCAAGAAGCCATAAAGCCATAACAGATCTACATAAATGGAAGAACATGCCATGCTCATAATTAGGAAGAATGGACAGTATGAAAATGTCAATACTACGCAATGCAATCTATAAGTTCAAGGCAATCCTAAAGCAGATTCCATCAACATTCTTTAAAGACATGGATAAAAAACTCACTAATTTTATATGAAAAGGAAAGAGACCTAGGATACACAAAGCACTCCTGAAGAAGAAGAATAAAGTAGGAGGTCTCACACTCCCAAATCTCAAAACCTACTTGAGTTAGACTGGGTTCTCTAGAGAAACACAAACCAGTAAAGCTTATATATATATATATATAGAGAGAGAGAAAATTTATCTTATGAAAATGGCTCACACACTTATAGAAGCTGGCAAGTCCAAAGTTCCTGGATCAAACGTCAAACTGAGACGTTTCCACATCAAGCTAGGCTTTTCTCAACTCTTGCAACCACAGGGGCTGAGGAGCTCAAGGCTGGCAGGCAGTACACTGGCTGTTGACTCCAACAAATGGCGAATCTAAGATCTCCAGGCCAAATGTGGACTGTTCACTCACAGACAGTTGCATGCAGCACAAAGGAATCCTGATCCACAGAAGAATGTCTCCTCTCCCAGGATGTCCACAGACATACTGGAAGCAGGCCACACCCCTAGGGAAACTCCCTTTCAACAGATTGGCTGAAAACATAGTCACCTGATCCCATCATGGGAACAACCACAACACAACAGCTCAAACCACACAGATTTGTGGTTCAGCCAAGTTGACACACAGCTCCAACTATCACACTACTATACAGCCACAGTTGTCAAAAGTTTGGTATTGGTACAATGATAGACACATAGACCAGTGGAACAGAATTGAGAACCCAGAAACAGGTCTATCAATATATGATCAGCTGATCTTCAAAAAAAAGCCAAAATCCATGCAATGGGGAAGAGATAGTCTCTTTTACAAGTTATGCTAGCAAAACGAAATATCCATTTGTTAAAAAATGAAACAAGATCCGTACATCACACAATACATGAAAGCTAACTCCAGATCAATTAAAAAAATAAATGCAAAACATAAAACTAATGGTCATTAAAGAAAAATCTTGTATAAAATTAAACCAATTCCCAAACCAAACTTACTGCCATGGAGTCAGATCTGACTCATAGCGACCCCTCCTTGGTTTCCCAGGGGATATCACTTTGGAGGTAGATTGTTCAATCTTCCTTCTGAGGAGTGGCTGGTAGATTTGAACCACCAGCCTTCTGGCCTTAATTTATGGCATAAACAGACTATCATGAATAACCCCAAATGCACAAACAACAGAAAATAGACTAGATGTTTGGGAAGTTCTAAAAATTAAATTCTTCTGTGCATTAAAAGTCTTCTCCAAAAAACTGAAAAGAGAACCTACAGAATGGGAAAATATACTCAGCAATATCACAAAAAGGACTTATTTCTAAAAATCTATATAGAAAAGTCTATCACCTCAAAATCAAAAAACAAACAATCCAAATAAACAATGGGCAGAAGACATGAACAGACACTTCACCAAAGAAGATATTCAGGCAGCCAACAAACACAAGTAGAAATATTTGTGATCATTAACAATTTGGTAGGTGCTGTCGAGTCATCTCTAACTCATAGCAACCATATGCACAGCAGAATGAAACACTGCCTGGTCCTGTGCCAGCTTCATGATCCTTGATATACCTGAACCCATCTTGCAGCCACCATGCCAATCCACCTTGTTGAGGGTTTTCCCTTGTTCACTCACCCTCCACTTTACTGAACATGATCTTGTTCTTCAGGAAATGGTTCCTCATGACAACATGACCAAAATAGGCGAGACAAAGTCTGGCCATTCTCGTTTCCAAGGAGCACTTTGGCTGAGCTTCTTCCAGGGCACATCTGTTAGTCTTTTAGCAGTCCATGGTACTCTTAGCATTCTTCTCCAATACCACAACTTAAAAGCCATTTAGAGAGATGCAAATCAAAACAACCATGAGATACCATCTCACCCTAGCATTAATAGCAAAGTTCAACAAGACAGAAAATAACATTTGCTGGCAAGGATGTGGAGAGGATGGAGACTCTCATACACTGCTTGTGGGTCTATAAAATGATATAACCACTTCGGAACTTGGTATGCTGATGCCTTTAAAAGTTGGAGATATGAATACCATTTGACTCAGCAATCCTTTTGCTAGGTATATATCCTAAAGAAGTGTGAGGCAAGACACAAACACATATATGCATACCCATGATGATTGCAGCACTATTCACAATACCAAAGAGATGGAAATAACCTAAGTGTCAATTAGCTGAGGAATGGACAAACTGTGGTACATACACACAATGGAATACTATGCAATCCTAAAGAATAATGCAGAATCTGCAAAACACTGCATAAATTGGATAAAATTAGAGGACACTATGTTGAGTGAAATAAGTCAATCATAGAAGGACAAATATTGCATCAGTCCGCTGTTGTAAAATGTCAAGGAAAGGTTTATACATGGAAGTAAACTTTTTTTGTTGGTTATCAGGGATGGGAGGGAAGGGGAGGGAAAATCCCTTGATTGGATGAAAAGAAAAAAGTACATATATAAAATATAAGGTGCTTTGGTGGTGTAGTGTCTAAGGTATTTGACTGCTAGCCAGAAGGCTGGCAGTTCAAACCCACCAGCCACT
>NW_006921702.1:8066472-8074996 GCF_000298275.1 Orycteropus afer afer | reverse complement strand
AGGACATTGAGTTTATGCTAATTGGGGTGGAATATTTTGGAAAAGGATAGCAATAATTATGACACACCATTAAAAAAGTCATCAGTATCCCTGAGCTGTAAATGTGGAAGTTGTGTGGGCAAATATATTGTTGTATATGTTTTCACCACAAAAAAAATTAAAAAATAATGTAAAATAAAATTTCCAAATACCAACATGCTTTGGTGAGTGAGAGAAGAGAGAGACATGAAGATCTGGCTCGTGATGTCATAATATGTCATTTTTAATTTATTTATACTTTTATTATTCAAGTTTACTTCACTCAAAATAACATAGAAATTGGAAACTGACATAGCCTATAGAGATAATTTACATGAATATAGCAACAACATCTCATCATGATGCTGTAAATTTTTTACCTATGCATGTGGGGGGGGGGCTTTCATGTGGTAAGTGGTTTCTAGTATTCAATACTTTGTTTTTCCTCTATTTTTTTCTGCATGTTTCTGAATATCACAATAGCATATTAAATGGATTATTGTTTAAATTTTAAAGGAAAATATTCTCTGCATTATTTGGTTTAAAAATTTCTGATGAACATAAATATCATTTTGGAAATATCAGCAAGGAGCTCTCCAAATTGTACCAAGTAACTCGCAATTACAATTGAAAACAAAGAAAACTGTTCTTGAGAGGAATTGGCACAATAGTTACAATGAGCTCAAATATATCAAATAACATGAAGATGGCCCAGAGGCAGGCAACATTTCATTCTGTTATACATGGAATCTCCATGAGTCGGAGTTCACTAAATAGCAGCAAACAACAACAAAAACTTGCAATTGTGTGTTTCAAAATAACTAAAAAGCCATAGCCTCCACCAATACACAGAAACATGAGATATTTTAGTACCAAAAAGAATTTGAGTGTTTTTTTTAATTTTGTTATATAATTTTGTTACTGTCTAGCTTGATGCAAGTTTGATCATTTTATGGCCCAAAATGATTTAAGGAGAAGTGTGTAAATACTTTCAGTAACTAGTCAATATTTGCAATTTAATTCAACCAAATCCAAATCTACTGACCTCAAGTCAATTCCACCTCATATATGTCCCATAGGTTTTCCAAGGCTTTAAATTATTATGGAAATGGACTGGCTCATCTTTCTGTGAAGAACAGCTGGTGGGTTTGAACTGTCAACATGTTGTTTAGCAGCCCAATGTCTTAACCACAGCATCACCAGAGCTCCTTAATTAAATTTAGTGGCTGGTATTTATACATTAATTCAATTTTGCTTGAAGGAGAAATATTTGAGTCATTTATCTAAAATTAGTTTGTATGTATGTGTGTGTGTGTGTGTGTATTTTATATATATATAGATAATATATATACACACATACATACACACACACCAAACTCACTGCCATTGAGTCAATCCTGACTCATAGCGACCCCTCCTTGGGTTTCTGAGGCAGTATCTCTATGGATATAGACTGCTAATCTTCCTTCTGAGGAGTGTCTGATGGGTTTTAACTACCAGCCTTCTGTTAAGCAGTGAAGTGCTTTAAGCATTATGTCTTTTCTAAAATATCTAGGTGGTTTTATAGAGAAAATTTTTCACTCCTGTTTTTTTATCCTCTTATGCTGATTGTTATGTTAACTTAAGTGGCAATTATAGATCAATATTTATATGTTATATATAAGAATAGAAGAAAGAAAAGCTACATGAAACATGTATTTTCTAGTAGCTATTTAAAAAAGGTGAAAAATTGCTTATGGAAGTAATGGACAAAAATAGGAGAACTTCCTGTTTACAGATAATTTAGTTCATTAGTTTCATTTCATGGCTTTTGTTTAGCATTTAAGATCTTTTTCTCTGGCTGTTTTTATTAAACAACAAGTTTATCCCTTTTTATTCTCTCAACAAGAGATTTTCTAATTTCATGACATGTAATATTTTTTTCCTGTAGGTGTTTTATTAAAAGCTAGGAAGTGATATTCCATAATGATGAATCTCTTCAAATGGAGAAATTCTTCATCACAAAAGGAATATCCAAGAAATATGATATACTTTAATACCTTAAGAAGTGAAATGCATAACAGGTAATGCCTCAGTGAAGAGTTATCTGAACATTGGTGTAATGGTTCTCTTCCTTTCTGAGTTAATAGGTGACCTTGGGCAGAGTGTGAAAATAAAAGAAAGTATGTATAGAAATGTTCAGATACTTGACATGATCTCAGAAACACTGAAAAGGGAATAACATTTTTCAAGACAAATGAAGCAAGAGATGGCTAGAGGGACAAAAATATTTTATATTTGGAATGAATTCCATGTATTCTGCATTTTAAGCTATTGTATGACAAATCTAGCTGCTAAATAATATCCTTGATATTTTGTATATATACTAAAAACATAGAATATAATTCTTTTTTTCTTATTTAATTTACTTAAAAGAAAGTAAATAAATTGTCTTTTCATGTATAACATGTAAATAATCATGGTAAGATTTTTGGGAGCTCTGTGATACTCCTGAGATCTGGGATAGTAAGACAAAACTTGGACTTGGCTGCTAACTGAAAAGTTGGAGGTTTGAAAGCTCACAGGCATCTTAGAAGAAAAGCCAGGGGATCTCCTTTCAAACAGTCGGTCACTGAAAACCCTATGGAGCTCATTTACTCTGACATAAGTACAGTCACTATGAATCAGAATCAGCTCAACCATAACTGGTATGACACTACAATTAAAAATTAGTACTAGACTTTTTGCTATGTCAATACTGAGAACATCATTTTGACAAACAAATTGAATTCAGGAAATTACTTAGAAAGGACAATATTCAGTTAAAATTTAGAGAGGAAAATTACTTCTACCAGGAATGCTTTCACGAAATTGAATACCTATTATGTGGAAGTCATTGGGTAGATGCTGGTTGGTAGCATTTAAATTATGTAATTGAGATTCATATTTCATATTTTATGTTTCTTTCATTCATTGTTTGATCATAAATTATATGTCGTTAGGAGCCCTCTAGTCCACCTCTGACTCTTATCTACCCCATGCACAATAGAATGAAACACTACCTGGTCTTTAACTACCCTCATAATCTTTGCCATGCTTAAGCCAATCATTGCAGCCACCGTATCAATCCATCAACTCACTGAAGGTTTTCCCCTTTTTCTCTAACCCTCCACTTTACGAGGCATGATATTTTTCTCTAGAGACCAGTGCCTTCTGACAGCATGTACAAAATAGGCAAGACAAAGTTTGCCCATTCTCACTTCTAGGGAGGATTCCAGCTGCACTACTTCCAGGACAGATTTGTTTGTTTTACAAGAGTCCATGGTATTTTCATCTAAGGAATACATTTGTGCATTGAACACCAGTGACCAAACACCAGAGCAATTGTGGGATGACATCAAGAACATATTCCATGAAGAAAGCAAAAGGTCATTAAAAGGACAAGGAAGGAAGAAAAGATCAAAATGGATGTCAGAAGAGACTCTGAAACTTGCCCTTGAATAGAGAGTAACTAAAGCAAATGGAATAAATGGAAGATGAAAGAGCTGAATAGAAGATTTCAAAGAACAGCTCAAGAAGAAAAAGTCAATTATTACAATGAAATGTGCAAAGATCTGGAGTTAGAAAACCAAACATGAGGAACATGTTCAGCATTTCTCAAGCTGAAAGAACTGAAGAAAAAGTTCAAGCCTCAAGTTGTAATATTGAAAGATCCTATGGGCAAAATATTGAATGATACAGGAAACATCAAAAGAAGATGGAAGGAATACAGAGTCACAATACCAAAAATAATTGGTCAATGGTTCATCCATTTCAGGAGGTGGGGTATTGAAGGAAGAAGTCAAAGCTGCACTGAAAGAATTGGCAAAGAACAAGACTCCAGGAATTGACAGAATACCCATTGGGATGTTTCAACAAATGGATGCCATGCTGGAGGCACTCAATTGTCTATACCAAGATATTTGGAAGACAGCTACCTGGCCAATTGATGGGAAAAGATCCATATTTGTATCCATTCCAAAGAAAGACAATCCCACAGAATGTGGAAATTAACGAACAATATCATTAATATCACACACAAGTAAAATCTCACTGAAGATAATTCAAAAATGGTTGCAGAAGTATATTGACAGAGAACTTCCAGAAATGCAAGATTCAGAAAATGTGGCATACGGGATATCATTGCTGATGTCAAATGGATCTTGGCTGAAAGCAAGAATATCAGAAAGATGTTTACTTACGTTTCACTAACTATGCAAAAGCATTTGATTGTGTGGATCCTAACAAATTGTGGATAACATTGAGAAGAATTGGAATTCCAGTACAATTGATGCTCATCAGCAACCTATACATAGATAAAGTAACTGTTGTTTTAACAGAACAAGGGGATACTACATGGCTTAAAATCAGGAAGGGAGTGCATTAGGGTTTTATCCTTTCATCATACTTATTCTATCTGTATGGTAAGCATATAATTTGAGAAGCTGGACTATATGAAGAAGAGGATGGCAACAGGATTGGAGGAAAACTCATTAACAATCTGTGATATGCAGATGACACAATTTTGCTTGTTGAAAGTGAGGATGACTTGAAGATTAAAGACTTCAGTGTGAAGTATGGATTACATCTAAACATAAAGAAATAAAAAATTCTCACAACTGGACCAATAAGCAACATCAGAAAAATGAAGAAAAGATTGAAGTTGTTAAAGATTTCATATTACTTGGTTCCACAATCAACACCAATGGAAGACATCAAATGATGGATTGTACTGAGTAAATCTGCTCCAAAAGACTTCTCTAAAGTGCTGAAGAGCAAAGATGTCTCCTTGAAGAGTAAGGTGTACCTAGCCCAAGGCATACTATTTTCAGTTGCCTCATAGTCATATGAGAGCTAGACAATGAACAAGGAAGACCAAAGGAGAGTTGAAGCTTTTGTGTAGTGGTTTGGTGAAGAATACTGAAAATACAATGAACTACCAAAAGAACAAACAGATCTGTCCCAGATGAAGTACAGCTGGAATACTCCCTGGAAGCTAGAGTGCCCAGACTTTGCCTCACCTACTTTGGTCATGTGGTCAGAAAAGACCTTTCCTTGGAGGAGGATATCACACTTGGTAAAATGGAGGGTCAGCAAAGAAGGGGAAGGCTCTCAATGAGATGGATTGGCACAGTGGCTACAATGATGGGCTCAGGTATACTAAGGATTGTGAGGTTAGCACAGGACCAGGCAGTGTTTTGCTCTGTTGTACATAGGGTCACTAAAAGTCAGAGCTGACTCAAAAGAACCTAACAACAAAAACAACAACATGGTATTTTCTGTAATCTTTGTACACCACAATTGAAAGTCACCATTTTCTTCTTCAGTCTTCCTTATTCATTGTCCAGCTTTCACATGTATATGAGGTGATTGAATATACTACAGCTTGGGTTGGGCATACCATAGTTTTCCAAGAGACATTTTTGCTCTTTAACACTTTGAAGAGATCTTTTACAGCAAATTTGCCCAGTGGAAAATGACATCAGATTTCTTGACTGTTGTTTCATGGGTGTTGATTTTGGATTCAAGTAAAATGAAATCTTTGACAACTTCAATTTTTTCTCCATTTATCATAACACTGCTTATGGGTCCAGTTGTGAGGATTCTCATTTTCCTCATGTTAATGTATAATCCATACTGAAGACTGTAGTCTTTGGTCTTCATTAGTAAGTATGTCAAGTCATCTTCACTTTCAGTGAGCAATGTTGGATTATCCACATATTGCAGGTTGCTCATGAATCTTCCTCCAATTCTACTGCCATGCTCTTCTTCATATAGTCCAAACCAAAAAAAAAAAAAAAACCACCAAACTCATTGCCGTTGAATTGGTCCTGACTCATAGTGACCCCAACTTCCCAACTTGGGTTTCTGAGGTGGTATCTCTATGGAAGTACATTGCCCAGTCTTCCTTCTGAGGAGTAGCTGGTGGGTTTGAACCACCACCATTCTGGTTAGCACTCAAATGCCTTAGGCACGATGCCACCAGAGCTCCTCATATAGTACAACTTCTCAAATTATTTATTCAGCATACAGATGGAAATGATACAACCCTGACGTACACCCTTCCTGATTTTAAACCATGCAGTATCAACTTGTTCTGTTCAAACTACAGCCTCTTGGTCTCTGTCCAGGTTCCTCACAAGCACAAGTAAGTGTTCTGGAATTCCTATTCTTCACAATGTTATCCATAATTTGTGATGATCCACACAGTCAAATGTCTTTGCATAGTCAATGTTCTGGTTACCTAGTACTGCTCTGACAACAATATACCACAAATGGTATGGCCTTAACAAACAGAAGTTTGTTCTAACAATTTGGAGGCTTTAAGTCCAAGTTCAAAGTGCCAGGCTCTAAGGGCTGGGTGAAAGCCCCTCAGCCTTGGAATCCAGCTCTGCCTTCTGCTCCTGGCCTACTGAAGCTAGAGGCTTTTCTTCACTCAGACAGCTGCTGGCTGCTGAGGTTGACAAACCCACAGTATACAAGTAAAAAGGCACAGTCCCAATGTTACCAAATCACATGGCAGGCCAGTAATTGAAGTCCATTGCAAGTCTCAAGGTCAGCAGAGCATGGCAGGCTGCTGAGCAATGTCATGGCTACATGCAGGGTTCAAGCATGCCATAAGCTAGAGACCATTCCCAAAGCTGCTTCTTATATAAGGAAAGCAGATCACATAGCCAAAGCAGCTACTCAGCTGCTTGTGGTAGATCTCACCATGGAGTTGATTGCCAGTCTCATCACAGGGAATAACTACCGCCAGCTGCCCAGCCATTCAACCAGGCCTAGCCAAGTTGACACTCAAACATAACCACCACAGTCAATACAACACAGGTAGACATTTTTTGCTGGTATGCTTTACTTTCAGCTAAGATACATCTGACATTAGCAATGTGATCCTTCATTCCACACTCTCTTATGTATCCAGTTTGCTTTTCTAGAAGTTCAATATACTGTCAATATACTGCTGCAATTGTTTTGAATCATCAGCAAGATTTTACTTTCATGTGATATTAAAGATACTATTTGATAATTTTCACATTCTGTTGGATCACTTTTGTTTGGGATAGGCACAAATATGGATCTCTTCCAGTCAGTTGGCCAAATAGCTGACTTCCAGTTTTCTTGGCATAAATGTGTTGTTGTTGTTGTTGTTGTTATGTGCCGTGGAGTCAGCCCTGACTCATAGCGACCCCTCCTTGGGTTTCCGAGGCAGTATCACTACGGAAGTATGTGTAAGCACCTCCAATGCTGCATCTGTTTGTTGAAACATCTCAATGAGTATTCTGTCAATTCTTGGAGCCTTGTTTTTCACCAAATCCATCAGTGCAGCCTCAAATTCTTCCTTCAATACCATTTCTTACTCCTTAAATTATTGGACATCCACCAATTCTTTTTGATACAGTGACTCTGTATCTTCCATGTTCTTTTGATGCTTCCTGCATCATTCAATATTTTGCACATAGAATCCTTCAACATTGCAACTCAAGCCTTAGATCTTTTCTCCAGTTCTTTCAGCTTAGAAAATGCTGAGAATATTCTTTCCATTTGGTTTTCTAACTCAAGGTCTTTGCACATTTCATTATAATAGATTACTTTGTCTTCTCCAGCTGCCCTTTGAAATTGTATGTTCAGCTCTTTTATCTCAGCATTTCTTCCATTTGCCTTACCTACTCTATGATCAAGAGCAAGTTTCAAGGTCTCTTCTGACATCCATCCTGGACTCTTCTTGCTTTCTTGTCTTTTTAATGATTTTTTCTTTCTTCATGTATGGTGTTCTTGATGTCATCCACAATTGGTCTGATCTTTGGTCATTGGTGTTAAATGCATCAAATCTATCCTTCAAATGGTCTCTAAATTCAAATGAGATATAATCAGTGTTATAATTTTGGCTCTAGTAGAAATATTACATTTTCTTTAGCTTCAACTTGAACTTACATATGAGCAATTGATGATCATTTCCACAGTCAATTCTTGGCTTTGTGTTGACTGAAGATATTGAGCTTCTCCATCACCTCTTTTCTATAGATATAGCTGATCTGATTTCTGTGTATTCCAACTGACAAGTTCTGTATGTATAGCTGCCATTTGCATTGTTGAAAAAATATATTTGCAATGAATAAGTCATTGGTCTTGCAAAATTCTATCATGCAATCTTCAGAGTTTTTTTTTGTATTTTTTTTAATGTCACCAAGGCTGTATTTCCAACTATGTATGATGCTTTGTTTCCAACTTTTGCACTCCAATCACCAATAATTATCAATACATTTTGATTTCATGATTGGTGTGGTAGTTATGTTTGCGTGTCAACTTGATTGGGCTGGATTGAGTGTCTGGGAAGCTGGATGTAGTATTCCCGTGATTAGACTGCTAATCAACTCCATGGTGGAATTACTGTGAACACCTGAGTAGCTGCCTTAGGGATATGACCTGCTTTCTGTATATAAAGAGAAGACTTGGGAAAAGTCTGTAGCTTATGGCATGCTTGAACCCT